>NW_024080944.1:1550480-2081390 GCF_003009895.1 Hyaena hyaena
CTTTGACAAAGCAGGAAAGAGTATCCAATGGGAAAAAGACAGCCTCTGTAACAGATGGTGCTGGGAGAACTGGACAGCAACATGCAGAAGAATGAAACTAGATCATTTTCTCACACCATACACGAAAATAAACTCAAAATGACTAAAGGACCTGAACGTGAGACAGGAAACCATCAACACCCTATAAGAGAAAGCAGGAAACAACCTCCTTGACCTCCACCACAGCAACTTCTTACTTGACACATCCCCAAAAGCAAAAGAATCAAGAGCAAAAATAAATGATTGGGACCTCATCAAGATTAAAAGCTTCTGCACGGCAAAGGAAACAATCCATAAAACTAATAGGCAACCAATGGAATGGGAAAAGATAGTTGCAAATGACATATCAGATAAAGGGTTAATATCCAGAATCTATAAGGAACTCACCAAACTACACGCCCGAAAAACAAACAACCCAGTGAAGAAATGGGCAGAAGACATGAACAGACACGTCTCCAAAGAGGACATCTAGATGGCCATCAGAGACATGAAACGATGCTCAGCATCCCTCCTCATCAGGGGAATACAAATCAAAACCACACTGAGATACCACCTCACACCAGTCAGAGTGGCTAAAATGAGCAAATCAGAGGACTCTAGATGCTGGAGAACATGGAGAAACGGGCACCCTCCTAAACTGTTGGTGGAAATGTAAACTGGTACAGCCCCTCTGGAGAGCAGTGTGGAGTTTCCTCAAAAAATTAACACTAGAACTCCCCTATGAGCCAGCAATAGCAGTGCTAGGAATTTACCCAAGGGATACAGAAATGCTGATGCATAGGAGCACGTGTACCCCAATGTTCATAGCAGCACTCTCCACAATCGCCAAAGTATGGAAAGAGCCTAAGTGTCCATCAACGGACGAATGGATCAAGAAGATGTGGTTTATCTATATGATGGAATACTACACGGCAATGAGAAAGAATGAAATGTGGCCATGTGTAGCAACATGGATGGACCTTGAGGGAGTTATGCTGAGCGAAATAAGTCAGGCAGAGAAGGACAAATACCATATGTTTGCATGTGTAGGAGGATTAGGAGGAACTTAACGGAGGACGTGGGGGAGAAGAAGGGGAAAAATAGCTGGGGAGAGGGAGGAGGCAAACCATGAGAGACTCTTGAATGCTGAGAACAAACTAAGGACTGATGAGTGTGGGGCGGAGGGAGGGAGATGGGCATGGAGGAGGGCACTTGTTGGGATGAGCACTGGTGTTATATGGAAACCAACTTGGCAATAAACTATTTGTAAAGAATAAATAAATAAAGGAAATAACAGAAGCTTGAAACATCAGAAATTAAGAAAAAACATTTTTTAGCATAAAAAAACGAAAAGAATCAGAAGTGCTAAATCCCAAAACCATCTATAGCGAGAAAATTAAGCAAATCATTCACTGTCTGACTGTCACAATTAAGTGCTTTATTGTATTGGGAAATTTTCACTTTAACATTTTAATTTGGCATTAATATTTTACTTATTTGCTTATGGAGAGAAAAAAGACTTGCTCAGTTTAAGAGGTGGAAATGCTTAAATTAACCACTGTTCGAAAGTCTTATCTACATATTGGGAAATCTATGAAAACATGTACTAACAGACCACAAAAATGTAGTATGGAAATAAGTCTTACACCCCACATGTCCTAAATTCTACATAGTAGTAAGTAAAATTGCCAAAATTCAGTTAACTTCTGTTTCTCAACCATTCCAGCAATTCCAGCGGAGGTGGGAATAGAATGGAGATTCAAGTTTCCAGTTACTCTTCGAGAGGTGTTTTCTCAAACCCAGATCCAGTTTTCTTGCAATTTCCTGTGATTCCATTTCAGCCAGCCCCATGGGGTGGAAGAGCATGTCCCTTAGTCTTCTCTGCACTAGAACTAGAACTAGTTCTAGAACTAGTTCTAGAACTAGAACCCTTCACTCATCGTTGTAAGGAGACTGGATGGACTGCGGGGAGGAGCCTCCCTGTGCAGGTACCTCCAAGAGCCACCAAGAAACCCTCCTTTCCTCAGACCTGCCTCCTCAGCAGAGCAAAGGTGACTACAAGGCTCTGTGCTGGTTGGACTGGCCTTAACTGGGATATGGGGAGCTGTGCCAGCCCCCCGCCCATGGGGCTTCAGCAACAGGAGAGACCTCCACACATCTGTGGAAGAGCAGCAGGCAGCTGCTGGGCCTGGAGAACAGCCAGCCAGAGGGCTCCCTGGAGAGGCCAGACCCCTAGGCCAGGCTTTGGTGGGCCAGGCCCTGGTGGGCAGAACTGGGTGGCGGGGAAGGCACACCGGTTGACAAGTGGCCCCTCATTAGCAGGAAATTTCTTTATATATATATATATTTATACATACATATATATATATTTCTAGGAGAGAGAGACAGCATGAGCAGGGGAGGGTCAGAGAGAGAGGGAGACACAGACTCTGAAATAGGCTCCAGGCTCTGAGCTGGCAGTCAGCACAGAGCCCGACGCGGGGCTCGAACCCACGAACCGCGAGATCATGACCTAAGCGAAAGTCGGACGCTTAACCGGCTAAGCCACCCAGGCGCCCCCATTAGCAGGACATTTCTAAATGTGCTGAATCAAAACCTCTACTGCAGGCCCTGCTTGCCCCTCCACTTCTTCCTCTGTCCTCCCACCAGCCTTCTACCCCCGGATTCCACTTTTTAAAGCCACTTTCACTTGCTTCCAAAATAATCCTGAATTGGGGCAGGAAGGGCTCTATCTAAAAATCCCCACTTTAGCATGGCTTCCAGTGTGGATGCCCCGGGTAGGGGAGAATTACCAGATTTAGAGAATAAATAGAGCTGGTGAGACAGGATCGAGGCACTGGTGTCATGAGTCCTCTTATTCTGGGGGTGTCTGCAGCTGCATGCAGGAAGTCAGAGAAGACAGTGGGATTCTTTACTGATGGTGGTCTACACATCTCCACCTATACACTCCAAGCAGCCCTCTGTTGCTACCTTCCGCAGTCAAGTCAGCTCCCAGAGGTCCTCTCCCCTCTCCCAGCCTCCTTGGTAACTGGTTCCCTGGCTAGGGATGGATGACTGGACATCAGCTTGAGATTTCAGCCTGGTCCACACCTCCCTACAGCCCGGGATGGGGTCATGCTGAAGGCCCCAGACCCCAACAATGTCAGCACTGTTTTCCCAGGCCCTCAGCACTGTGTGGAACCTGCTACGGTTGGCAGCTCCCATAAGCCCTTACAGCTATGGGTGGACAAGTGTATGACGAGCCCCCACCAGGATCTACCTTACAGTCTCATCAGGCATCATGGATACCTGGCAGATGGCAAGGACACTGTTCCCACTTCCTGCCCTGAGAAGGCCCTCAGTGATCAAAGCTCTCTGTCCAGGCCTTCGGCTTTACTGATGCTCCTAATGGTGCCTCTGTTCACTGCTGGACACTGGTCCGGGACCCAAAAGTACACTCTGATGCTACCAAGGAGGCTCGTTCCTTCCACAGGGATGCAAACAGGTGGGAACTTCTGGAAGATGCTTCCTTAAGCAGTACGTGGGACTGTTGTGAGGTCGCCTACCTGGCCTCCTGGTTGCCCCATTGAAGAGCCCTGGTAGGCTCTGGGAGGGTCCCTGAGGAGGCTTCCATCCAGGTTACAGAAGACAGGTTGCCTTGTCCTGTGAGTTGAGGCGGGCCTCTAACTCCAGGAAGCCTCTCCGGCTCACTGATGCTGATGAACTTGACTCGGCTCATGATGGGTGATGATGTCCACCCTGGGTATGGACTTCTGCGTCTTCACCCACTGCTGCTGGCTCAGGGCACAGGGCCTTGCAGCATATCCAGTTGCAGGCCCAGGAAGCAGGATCTAAGGAATCCCTAGCACCTACCAGAGTTTTCCAGTAAAGAGTTGTGTACCGGGGCGCCTGGGTGGCACAGTCGGTTAAGTGTCTGGCTTCAGCTCAGGTCATGATCTCACGGTTCGTGGGTTCGAGCCCCGCATCGGCCTCTGTGCTGACAACTAGCTCACAACCTGGAGCCTGTTTCAGATTCTGTGTCTCCCTCACTCTCTGACCCTCCCCTGCTCATGCTGTCTCTCTCTCTCTCTCAAAAATAAATAAAATTTAAAAAAATTAAAAAAAAAAAAGAGTTGTGTGCCAAAAAAAAAATTTAAAGAGCAGAAAATATAGGATACCCAAGTAATTCTGGATTTCAAAGAAACAACAACTAAGTTTGTAAGTATGCTCCAGGCATATTCTATGTTTTATCTAGCAACTCGACTTTCTCCAGATGCAGAGGACAGTCCCACGGGAAGAAGAGCTCTTCCCTCAGCCAGCACCTGGGATGGAGGGTTCAGAAGGACAGAGGACAGAAGGTACCCACCAGGGAAGTGTTCTGTGAACTATAACCAGCAGGGTCTTCACACTTTGCTTTTAAGGAGCTTATCTTCAAGCCTCAGGAAAGACCTTAGCCCAAGGATGACTCAAGATGCCAAGCAGGCCAGGGTGGGCCCATCCTCCCTCTGAGCCTTTCCCTGCCCACCAGTACCTCCTGCCTCCCACCAGCGGGGCCTCTACCCCAGCTCCCTGCCTCCTAGCCAAGCCTCAGGAAGGGCTTCGCCTTCTTCAGTGCATAGGGGTCTTCCTCCGCAGATGAAGGAACATGGGGAATCCATGCTGCGTGAATGTATCCAGGCGTCCTGGCTCCATTCCCTGTCATTATGTACCCTTAAGTGGAGTCCCCTGCAGACACCCGTCTATACTACATCTGTAAATTGGAGACAAAGGCCACCATTTTCCTCACTGGGTTGTATGGGGTCAAAAGTGTGCGGCTAACAGTAAAGAACAGTACGTGTAGGGGTGGTTATTCTTCTCTAGGTCCCTAAATCTAAGTTTGTCAAGGGGCCACCTGTACTTGCTGTCTGCCCTCTCCCCTTTGGAACATAATAGATAAGGAATAGGTGCATCTGTGAGGCACCAGGTTGGCTGAGGACCCCTTTAAATCCCTTTAACAGAAAGGATTAGCTGTGTAGGGTACACCACAATTAGTCCCACCTCAGAGTGGGAGAATGGCCCCCTCAGTTCCTTCTAGTCTAGGGACACTCTCTGAATCGTTTTGCGTTCTAAGAATTATCTTTTCAGAGCGCTTTCTACACTTTTTCAAATTTCCATGTCACCTGAAGTTTCATGACCCAGGGGGAGAGAGCTCAGGCCACCCTCTAGCCTCACCTGGCCCTGCCTCATTGCACATTCCCCCACCCCACCCCCACCCCAGCATGTAGCCAGAGCTCCAGATTGCCACCTCGAGGGCTAGACTCTGGTGCTAGACAAGGGGCTCAAAGTGGACCTCAGTTCTAGAAGCGGGGCCGAGAATAGGGGGGCATTGATCCGCATTTTATGAGCACGCTTACATAATCCTCATAACAGTCCTGACATCAAGGAAGAAACTGCTGCTGCTTAGACAAGCTGAGTGAGTGTCCCAAGGAGGAGGGTATGGCCCCAGAGCTGTCCCACTTGTCAGACAGCAGGTGGAAGCCAGTGCGAGGCTTAAAAGAACTTTAAAGCAGGCTAGTGGTTGCCTCAGTGCCGGCAAGTCCCAGCTCCCACCCAGAAGCAAGGGGCAGAGTCACAGGTGGCAGCCAGGCTCACTGACCAGCCTCCAGAGGGGAGGAGCCCTGACATCAAGGGCCAAGAATTGGGAAGCTGGATAGAGAAACAGGAAGTGGCAAGGGTAGGCCCCGGGCGGGTCGGGACACCAGACAGTCCAGGAGTGTATTCGTCTGAGGTCCAAAAGGGCCCAGAGTGGGGGTGGGGGTGGGGAGGGGATCTGGAGGACAGTCATGGTAGGAAGGCCTGTTAGAGGTCCGTGGCCAGGGACCTGGGCCAGAACCCTGAGAAACAGGAGAGCCAAGGGGGCAGCACCAGGGCCTGGGGCCCCTAGCTCAGCCTGGGAGTGCCCTGGGAGCAGCACAGTGCCTCGTTTCCTAGGCCCAGCCACAGGGCATTGTGCTGGATGCGGCCTGAATCACCCCTGCCCTCAAGCTGAGAAGCCATCCCCACCTTCATTTCCCCACACTGTCTGCTCAGCTACTGAGGGTGGCTGCCTGACAGACTGCCTGCCCCCTTCCAGGCCCAGGTCTCAGGCTCACTGGGTTCCCCCAACATGACACTCGCTCCCAACGACTGCCTTCCTCCAGGCCTGTGGACACCCTCTCAGGCAACCGAGATGGACTGGGGTCCCAGGTTCAAGCCTCAGGCTCCCTCCTCTCTCTGGCTCAGTCCCTTCTGTGTCTGGGCTCAGACACCCTGAACTTCAGACAGCCCCAGAGAATCCAGAATAAACCTCCAGAGTCGTCTCCACAGAGTGACCAGATCTGGGTACCTTCCAGAAAGTTGTCAGGTGCCAGGCAGACTCTTGACCCCTTGAGACAATTCCCCTTTCTCTAGGCCTAGGAAGCATCAAAGTGGCCTTTCTTATCCCTCCCAACTTAACTCTCATTTAAGCCCAAACCCCTGGGGGAGGGCCTCCTCTCAGGCTGCTGCAAGTCAGCTCCCCAGCTGTGAATGAACATTCTGGGGGAAAGAGAAGCATTAGACTAGTGGTTCTCAAAGTGAGGTCCCAGGAGCAGCAGCAGCAGCTGGGAACTTGACAGAAATACAAATGCTGAGGCCCCTGACTGAGTCACAGTTCTAAGGTGGGGCCCAGCCATCTGGTGTCTGGTCAGTGTGCCCTGCAGGGGGTTCGGACAGTCACTCGAGTTGGAGAGCACCTGCTTTAGCCGTTGGTGAGCAGGTCTGCGAGGTGTGTGGTGGGTGTTCTCCCTGACACAGCCAAAGAGGGGAAACCAGCCTTTATGTCCAGGGGGAGGAGGAGATTCCTGGAAACACCAGGTCATCCCCCAAAGCCCTTCTGACTTACCCCAGGTGTTAACATCGGGGAGAAAGCCTGAAGCTGCATCAAAGTGGTGCAGGGCCATCTAAGATAAAAAAATTAAAGTTCCCCAAATATTATCATTGGGAGTACTTAGGAAGGCTCTACTGTGGTGCCTTTTACACAAATATTGTGAGTCACAATAACTGTGTTTATCTTCTTTTTCCTTCAACAAATAAGGAAACATCTGTGGGGGTGCTGATATTTATTTATGTTTGGATGAGCATCGTGACGTCGGAAAGTTTTCGTTCAGGATTATAGAACCCTGGGGCTAAAGTGGTGGCCCTGAGGAGGAGTGAGGAATTAATTGGTAAATAATGTAGACCTCTCTTTTAATTAAGAAGACCCCATGTGTCATTCCTTGTGACATCGCTTCAGGCATCTGGCTTCTCAATAAAACGTTAGGTCAGGGCCAGTGGGAAGGGAAAGGCAGTCCTCAGCAGAGGGTGCCTGGCCCAACAACCTCAAATTTAAATTGCCTCTTCTGTGCCTCACTTTCCCCCTGTTTCTCTGCCTTGTGGATGAGCTAAGAAGTCAGGTGCAGTCGCAGACTCAGGCCTTTGATCTCTTGGAGCCAGCCCTTGGGAGGGATCCTTCAGTGCAGGTCCCTACAGTGGCCACCGTAAACCTTCTGCCTAAAAATCCTACTGATCTCTATGGCTCCTGCACTAAATGTAAGGGGACAAAGGGTGCTGTGTATACTGTGACGATAGAGCACAAAGAAGAGTGCCGTGAAAAACCTCATCCACTAGGGGTGCCTGAGTAGCTCAGTCGGTTGAGCTTTTTGCCTTTGGCTCAGGTCATGATACTAAGGTTGTAGGATCAAGCCCCTCATGGGGCTCCACACTGAGCCTGGAGCCTGCTTAAGATTTTTTCTCTCTCTTCCTCTGCCCCTCTCCCTCACTCGAACTCTCTCTCTCAAAAAATAATAATAGGGCACCTGGGTGGCTCAGTGGGTTAAGCCTCCAACTCTTGATTTTGGCTCGGGTCATAATGTCAGAGTTCATGAGATCAGGCTCTGCACTGACAGTGCAAAGCCTACTTGGGATTCTCTCTCTCCCCTCTCTCTGCCCCTCCCCCCATAAACAAACTCTTTAAAATATAATAAGTAATAGCTATGTAATATTTCAAACTGGTGGTGTATTATAATCACTGGCTCTTCCATTCCTCTACAAATGGTTTACAATGAGCTTATTTTAAGATAGAAACAGTGCTATTTATTAAGGAACCAATAAAGTACCTGGCAAATTACACTTGCCTCCAAAAATAACAGGGAGAACCAGAAAGGGCAGAGATGCTCTAGTGACTGGAGGCAGGTGATTCAGACCCCAGGTCATGACAGGGAACGGCTCAGCAAAATCAACCTCTCATCCTCAAGAAGGAAAGCTACAGGTTTAGGGGAAAGCTCCAAAGTATTTCTCCACATTAATGCCGGCAGAACACTTGCCAAAGTTTGTTTCTACTTTTTTGATAAAATAGTACATTTTTCTTTCACTCACTTTTATCCACCTAACCGCTTCCTTGGGGTCTGCATTGGTTCATTATCTTGCCACATGGAATTTTTGGCTATTTCTGAACTAAGGAGGACTGGATGCTGATACAATCCTATAGGACAGGGGTCAGTGGGCTATGGCCCACAAGCCAACATGGCCACCACCTAGTCTACAGTCCACGAACTAAGAATAGTCTCTGTGTTTTTTAAGCTGTGATAAGACACACCAAACATACATTTTATCATCTTAATAATTTTTAAGAGTGCAGTTCAGTGGCATTAAGTACATTCACGCTGTTCAACCATCAACACCATCCAGAAGTCCTTCTACATAACTCTTTTCATCTTGCAAAACTAAAACTCTGTACACATTAGACAGCAATGTGTCCCCATTTCCCTTCACCAGCACCTGGCAACCACTGTTTTACTTTCTGTCTCTATACATTTGGCTACTCTATGTACCTCATGTAAGTATTTGCCTTTTGGAATTGGCATACCTAGCATAACTGCCTCGAGGTTCATCTGTATTCTAGCATATGTCAGAATCTCCTTCCTTTTTAAGGTTGAATAATATTCCATTGTATGTCTATACAATATCTTGTCTATCCATTCCTCTCTCAGTGGATGCTTGGGTTGTTCCCATCTTTTGGCTACTGTGAATAATGCTGCCATGAACCTAAATGTACAAATAATCTCTTTAAGATACTACTTAAAAATTTTTTTTAATATATACCAAAGGGGCACCTTGGTGGCTGTCGATTAAGTGCCCAACTCTTGATTTTGGCTCAGGTCAGGATCTCACAGTCCTGAGATTGAGACCCAGGTTTGAGCTCTGTGCTGGGCATTGAGCCTGCTTGAGATTCTCTCTCCCTCTCTGCCCTTCCCCTCCTTGTACTCACTTTGTCTATCTCAATAATAAAACTATATGTATATGTATATATGTATATGTATATGTATATGTGTATGTGTATGTGTATATGTACAGATGTATAACCAAAAGTGAAATTGCTGAATCATATGGTAATTCTATTTGTAAATTTTTTCGAAACCACCATCCTATTTTCCACAGGGCCTGGACCACTTTGAATTCCCACAAAAAAAAAAATGGCTGTACAACTGTTCCAATTTCTTTACATTCTCATAACACTTATTTTCTGTTTTTGTGATAGTGGCTATTCTATACACTTTTTTTTCTATGCACTTTTAAATGGTGGAAAAGTAAAAAAGATGAAACTATTGGAAAGGGGCATGTGGTAGTGGTCCCCCCTGGGTCATCTCTAGTGTTGATAGATTTCCAGTCTGGGGGCACTGAGGACTTGCCAGCTGTTTCTGCAGCATCAGAAAGACTGGGCAGCAGAGAATCCCAGAGCCAGAAGAAAATTTGGAATTGACAGGGTAATGGTCCTCAAACTTGAGCATGCATCAGGATCTCTTAGAGAACTTGTTAAAACAGAAGTCTGGGTCCCACCCCAGAGTTTCTGATTCATTAGGTCTGTGACAGATTCCAAGATTTTGCATTTCTTTTTTTTTTAATGTTTTATTTACTTCTGAGAGAGAGAGAGACAGACAGACAGACAGACAGAGTGAGCAGGGGAGGGGAAGAGAGAGAGGGAGACACAGAATCGGAAGCAGGCTCCAGGCTCTGAGCTGTCAGCACAGAGCCCGACGTGGGGCTTGAACCCACAAACCATAAGATCATGACCTGAGCCGAAGTCGGACGCTTAACCAACTGAACCACCCAGGCGCCCCAAGATTTTGCATTTCTAACACTTTCCCAGGTGATGCTGATGTGGCTGGTCTGGGAACCACATTTTGAGAACCACTAACCCACAACTTGATATTCAAAGTGTGGTCCACGGACCGGCCACATCAGCATTATCCAGAAACTTCTTAGAAATGCAGGATTTCAGATTCCACTGCAGACCTACTGCGCCAGAATCTCGTACTGACAAGATCCTCATGCAATTTGTGTGCACATTAAAGTTTCAGAAACACTAATCAACCTCACTCATGTTGCAAGTGAGGAAGATTAGTTTTAGGTTGAACACCTTGCTTGAGAAAGGGGAGAGCTGATTCCTGATGTGTGTCCTGGGTGCCCTTCCACACACCAGTGCCTTTCCACCCTGGCTGCAAGGTAGGATCCCTTGGGGAGCAAACACCTATTCCCCAACCCCAGCCCAACGATTCTGATGTAATTGGTCTGGGGTAGGGCACTCAGCATAGGCAGTCTTTGAACTCTCCCAGCTGATTCTAATGCGTATCTGGGGCTGAGAAGCACAGAGACAGCCCACACTGAATACTCATTTCTGTATCATCAATCCATCACCTCATTGAAAAACTATCTGAACCTTGTTTTCAAGTGTCCTGCTCCTGAGACTCATTAGAAAACACTCCTCACCCCTTTTAGTCACAGTCTTCATTTGGGATTTTTTTTTTCCTGATTAGAACACGTTCCAGAAACACTTGCAAATGGTTGCAAGGACAGTTCTCACTGAACCTCTCACCTCTAGTGCAATTCAGATGTGCACAACCTCAGGAAAAACTCCTCTACCCCCTAAGAATAGCTTAGAAGAAACTCCCTCCTTCCCTAACGCAAGGGCCTCGCTATTTCTTCACCGAAGAGGGTGCCTCTTTTTTCCCTAGGGACCCAGTCAGTACTGAATGATGGCTACAGAAAGGGCAAGCAGGAGAGGGAAGCTTCCCAGGAACTGTAATGAGCTGGGGAAGGTGATGGCCGCCCTCGCAGGGTCCACAGCCCTTCCCCTAACCCACCAGTCAGTGCTGGAGGAAACAGAAACACAGGTGGAGTTACTGGAGGCCAAGGTTAATGAACTGGCAATAGCTCCAACTCTCCGGTGCTACAGTCTGCAGGCAGCTCCTTGCACCTAAACCTCTATTTGAACCACTACAGATGGGAGGGACTTTAAAGCTTTAGCTCTGGGCTATTCTGCTAAAGGCTGCTCACCGTAGATTACTAGGAGCTCACAGTCAGTAAAGGAAAAAACAAATGTTGGGTTTATGGGCGTGAGATGGAAGAGTAAGCCCCCAGAGGCTGGGGAGGGAGGTGTGAGAGACTCCTTAGAGGGTCCTCAGTGTGCTGGGTGACACCTGGGAGGCACGAGGAAATTGGGGGGCAGTCCTAGGTTGCGTGCTGTCAACAACAGAGCAGTTTGGGGGCGCCTGGGTAGCTTAGTTGGTTAAGTGTCCACCTTCGGCTCCAGTCATGATCTTGCAGTTAGTTCATGAGTTTGAGCCCCGCGTCGGGCTCTGTGCTGACAGCTCAGAGCCTGGAGTCTGCTTCAGATTCTGTGTCTCCTTCTCTCCCTGCCCCTCCCCCGCTCATACTCCATCTCTCAAAAATAAATAAGCATTAAAAAAAAAGAACAGAGCAGTTTGATAATTGGACATCTTATCTGGAAGGCGTGAGTGCTAGCGTTCATGCAATTGCCGAAGGAGCAGGAGTCACCTGATCAGACTCATCAGAAGAGGGGCTTATTTCCTCACTTGTGTGTTTGGAGAATGGCCACCTCTGTCTTGTTCTAAGCCTCTTGGAGGGTGGGGGGCTTGTCTGAGCATGGCTGAGCGGCAGTTAGGAAACCACCATCTGGCTGCCAGCAGGGCTCATTTTAATGTTAAAAACGTTGTCACATTTTTAATTCAAAACCTGGTGTTCTTCTCAAAAACCCGAAAAGACTGTGTCTTTATTTCTTGTCTCTAGAATTCCTGTTCTCTTTGCAGAAAATTACTGTATGCTTCAGAGGGGGGTCAACAATACAAATTCTAAAAAAAAAAAAAAAAAAAAATCCCAATAAAAATGTAAAGCCTGTTCACCACATGGTTTTTAAATTCTGGAATTGAATGTCCACATATTTTCTAAAGATGTCCAGTTCTTGTTTCTATAAATCTTTATTCTACTGTGGGCAACAGAAATCTGAGTACCTTTCCCTAAAATAATTTAGGGTGGTCCTTTCCTTATGTAATGAGAATACAGAGAGGGCAGCCCAGATGGGGTCGGCTGCTCCACGGCGCTATGTGAGACCCAGACTCATTTCATCCATCTTCTCAGTCATCCAGACTTGTATTTGATGAATTATTGATTAAGTGCAGGACAGCAACTTCACCTTCGGCACAAGGAGCATATTTCAAGCCAGAACAAATAGAAGAACAAAAGACAAAATTGCATGCCACCTGGCTCCTTTTAAAGAGCTTCTAAAAAAAAAAAAAAAGAAAAAGCTTCTGATCCTGTCACCCACCAGTGCTATGTCACATGATTACCCCATCCATATGCAAGAAAGACAGGGCAATGTGGTTTTCCCAGCCTGGTTTGCTGGCACCCATGCTAACACTGAGTTACATCAGTAAGGTAGAAGCAGAGAATGGATAGTAGGAAGGCTGTCGGCAACTTGGCCAGCTTTGCAGGAGCGTAAAACACATATGTAACCTCTCAGTATTCAGCCCATATGAGTCACATCTCAAATTAAAACAACTGTGAAATGAGTTGCAGGCTGCCCCTGATTTACAAATGCTTATGGTACGAGGAACGCATATAATACTTGCCAACTGGTGTCTATCTCACCGAATGCCCCAGTTGTCCCCATGACCTGGCAGCTGGCCCAGATTGTTATCTCCCAGTACCCATCTTCCTCTTTTTCTGGCAGGAACAGAAGCTCCCGTTTTTAGCTGGGCACATGTCTGCCTGGAATAAAGACAATGTTTTCCATCCTTTTTTTGCAGCTAGATAGGTCTGGCCAGTGGAACCTAAGCAAAGGTGTCCCAGGCAGTTTCTGGGAAATGTCCTTATAGGGAGAGAATGTGCACTTCTGTGTCTACTTCTCTGAAATGTGGACAAAATGGCTGGAGCTCAGAAACCATTTAGGGCTGCGAGGTGGAACTCACACTGAGAATAGCAGAGTAATAAAGGAAAAGGAGCTTGGATTCCTCATGATCTTGAAGCTTCTGTAGCAGCCCTGGACGGCTTATCCATGAACTTGATGAAAGGGGAATGAACTTCCATCTTGTTTCAACCACTGTTAATGAGTTTCTGACACTTGCAACTGAACTTCAGCTTAGTGTTACATTTCCTTTAGGAACCTCTCCCATAAGCATAAGAAGGATTCCTCATCTCATACGTGGTGATCCATCTAGTTTCTGACCCTTACTCTGTCCCTGTCTTCTGGGCCATGGCTTTCCTCTTCATTCTCAGCTCCTCAAGCATGTGCTTTGAATCCCAGTCAGTGACCTGTAAGTGTACTCTTTCCCTTAATCTGTGCGTGTCCTCCTTCACTGCCCTTCTCTACTTGTGTCCTAGGAAGATTGGACTAGGGACCATCGATGGAGGAGGGGTACAGAGGGAGGATGCACAAAGTAGAATTAACCCAGGAGCACAGACTCATGAAGACACATTGGAAAGTCATGTCTGTCTAAACGCAGGACCCCTCCTTGCCCTTCCATACCTTTCTCTTCATTTGTGTCACAAATGTCTTCCCTTACAGCCATTTGACTTTAAAGCACACACTTAGAAACACTACTAGCCCTGGAGGAGAAAGGACTATTTTCCATTCACAGTTTACTGTGAATTCGTTTAATCCACTTCGTTTTTTAATTCATTCTTCCATTAAACATTCATTAAGAGCCTATTTTATATCCTAAGAGATAGACAGGTAGTTTATTATTTGACTGTTCTGGAGATCAGAAGTCCAATACAGGTCTCACTGAATTCAAATCAAGGGGTCAGCAGGGCTGGGTTCCTTTGTGGAGATTTTTGAAGAATCCATTTCCACAGCTATTCTGCTTCTGGAGGCTGCAGGAATTCTTTGGTTCGTGTCCCCTTCCTCCATCTTTAAAGCCAGCAACAGCCACTGGAGTCCTTCTCATTGCATGTCTCTGACCACAGGGGAGAAGCTTTCTGGGCCATGAGTTCTCAGACTCAGGTGATTAGGTTCCTTGACTACCGCACCCCCCCCCCCCCATCAAAGTAACAGTCCTAGCTCAAGGTCTGTAACTTTTTTTTTTTAATGTTTTATTTATTTCTGAGAGAGAGAGAGAGAGAGAGAAAGAGAGAGAGGAGAGAGGGGCAGCATGAGCAGGGGAGGGTCAGAGAGAGAGGGAGACACAGAATCTGAAAAAGGCTCCAGGCTCTGAGCTGTCAGCACAGAGGCCGACGCGGGGCTGGAACCCACGGACAGTGAGATCATGACCTGAGCCGAAGTCGGACGCTGTTAACGACTGAACCACCCAGGCGCCCCAATCAAGGTCTGTAACTTTAATCACATTTGCAAAGTCGCTTTTCCCATCTAAGGTAAGAAATTTACTGGTTCCCATGATTAGAACATGTAGGTCCTTGGAGGCCTTTACTCTGCCCCAGATCCTTCCATTTACAAGCCCCAAAGCCACTACCCACAGCCAGATTTCTTAAAATCCGTTTTCCTCCTCCATCCACTCCCAAAGCTGCAACCGCCCTCTGTCACAGACCCAGCCCTAAGCTGCCTCCTTTATCCTGGAGCCCCCTTTTTCCGGAGCCTGGGGAGGGGCAAACGCTTAAACCGGAAAGCGATCTGCGCCGGCGTCCGCGTGCTGCCGAGGGGTGGGACGCAGCTACCTTTGGCGATCTCTGGCCCGCCCCAGCCCCAAGTGATGGCCAAACACACGGGTCCCCAACTTCTGTCTCCTAGACCTCGTCCCACTGGCTGTGACGACCGTGAGGTCACTAGGAGCTCTCCTCGCCCGAGCCCCGACCTCAGACCCACGAACCCTGGAGGGAGCTTTCCTGCCTCTACCCCTCTCCCCCGCCCCCTCGCGGGCCATTCCCCTCCGCCCCCTCCGCCCCCTCGCGAGCCGCCCCCTCCGCCCCCTCCAGCCCCCGCCCCGCTGCGCCCGCCGGCGGCCGTCTCCATGGCGCTGGGCGCACGCGGGAAAGCCGGCTCGAGAGGGACGCGGGGATCCGGCGCCCGAGTGAGTGCGGGGCGCGGGCCGGAGGCGAGGTGGCGGGGCGGGCGGCCGGCATTCGGTCGGGGGGATACAGAGTTGTGGCGTGCAGCGGGGAGCCCTGGAGGAGGGAGCCGAAAGCAGCCCCTCCTCGCCCCTTAGCCCCTGGGACTCCGTGGGAGCGGGGGAAGCTGGGCGAGACGCAGACTTACTCGAGCTCTTCTCCCCTTATATGTCGGAAGGGTGGGCCCTCCTACCCCTATTCTCTACCCTGCAGCCCTCACCCCACACGCGCAGTTCCCAGAGAGTCACAGTTAGCAGAGGGTGGGGCACCTACTCCGTAGGTCTCCAGCAGATATTCATTAATGAGTCAGCCAGTCCAGGCGGGCCTGGAGCACCCAGGTACTTGCTAACTTGGGCCCCGCAAGACTGTATATGGAAATGACTAAGAAATGCTCGTGATAAAATAGTAAGAGAAAAACTCAAGATTTCAGAGGGCCTTACTAGAGTATTTATAGAATGTTATGTGTGTAGCTTGTGCTCCTCTAAATACCCAGCAAAGGCTGGGGAGAAATACTTCATATTGTCAACAATAAGTAATATTCTACAGTACCAATCTTAGCTTGGTCTGCCTTACCAAACTACCATAGACCAGTGATCTAAACAACAGAAATCTATTTCTTACATTTCTGGAAGCTGGGAAATCCAAGATCAGGGTCCATTAAGGAAGGTTTCATTCTGAAGCCTTTTCTTGGCTTGTAGGTGGCAGCCATTTCAAGGGAGAGAAAATACACTCTCTGGTGTCTCTTCTTCAGTGGACACTAATCCCCTTGTGGGAGCCCTGCCTTCATGACGTCATCTAACCCAGATCATCTCCCAAAGGCCACGTCTCCAAATACCGTCACACTTGGGACAGGACTTCAACATAGGAATTTGGGGAGGGGGAGACAAAAACCTTCAGTCTGTAGCAGTGCCTTTTAGGTGGTATGTGACAGTGGTTAAGAATTTGGGCTCTGGAACCAAGCTGCCTGAATTTGAGTCCCACTGCACCATTTACTAGTCCCACTGGCAAATCACTTCCCTTGCTTTGCCTCAGGTACCCCGCCTGAGCATTCAGTATGTGCCAGGCTCTGTTTTAGCATCCATCATGTACTAATTCATGAGTCCTCATAACAGTTCTTTTTTTTTTTTAAAGATTTTTTTACTGTTTATTTATTTTTGAGAGACACAGAGAGTGCAAGCAGGGAAGGGCAGAGAGAGAGAGGGAAACAGAGGATCCGAAGTAGGCTCTGTGCTAACAGCAGGGAGCCTGATGTGGGACTTGAGCCCATGAACCCACGAGATCATCACCTGAGCCAAAGTCGAACACTTAACCGACTGAGCCACCCAGGCACCCCTATTCCTCATAACAATTCTTGCCCCTCAGCAGCATCTCTGTGTTACTGAAGAAAAAACTTTACTTTCAATTTGCATTAAATCATTAAACACCAAAGAGTTTATTTTCCCACCATTTTTACAGATGGAAAAAATGGGGAAGTGAAGTTGGTTACCCACAGTCACTCTACTAATAATTAACAGACACGGGATTCAAACTGGTTCCTCTCGCAACAAAGCCTGGGCCGCCCCCTCCAGATGTTTACCAAAAACAGTTTGGGGAGCCAGCAGGCCCAGTCCTGTTCCCAGCTGGTACAAGTCCCATCTTTCCCTTCCCAGGCTTCAAAAGGAATGCCCGTTTAATGTAACATCATAAACACATTTTTGGATAGTCTCTGTAAACTTTCCCAAATGGAAAAATCTATAATACTTCCCATAAATCTTTGTCTCTATGAACACAATTCAGAGACCCAGCTGTTACCTCAAGTTATTGTAACCAAACCAGCGTGAGGTCGATCCTTGGTGAGTCCCAGATATACCAGGTAGATTTGCCACACGACGTAAACTTTCTTTGCAGCAAATAAGGAGACCGCAGGACGTAGCTTCCAAAGTGTGACTGCCAGGGAGAGGGTGAATAAGTTCCTTTTGTTTAGGGTTAGGATGGCTGTTTAGTTAGGGAGGCCTTGTCATTGTAGGCAGAGGCAAGCATAAGGTCACACATGCACCTTAAAGAAATATGCCTATACATACATTGCATGTTACGTAAATGAGGCTGAGGCTCTTCGTTGGGAGGAAATTTCAGTATTCTAATGAGGTAAAGGTAATTGCTTGTCATCCCAGAGGTCACTCAGAGGTCCATTTGCGCAGCGAGCTGGGGGTTTAACTCAGTCTGGGAGGTCTGAGGCACTGGGAGGTGTTGTCAGGGCAGTCACCATCCCCTGAGGGGTGGTTTCAGGCTTCATTCGCCTGAGTTAAGAGCTAAGCTGGAAAGAAGAACTTAAGGAAAAATGTAGGCAAACGTTGGTGAGTACAAGTTGGTAGGCAGTGAAGGTCAGATCCTTGGGTCTAGCTGGTGGCACTTATCACATGGAGGGACCTTTCAAGGCTGAATAATTGAAAGGACAAATCAATACTGATTGGGTGGCTTCCTGTGGCCAACAAAATAATAATAACCTGAATAGTAATAATAAAGCTTATTGAGCACTTTCACTGTGTACCAGACATTGTGCTAAGTGCTTTATTTATTTTTTAAATAAAATACTTATTTTATATAAATGTTAACATTTATATTTGTGAGAGACAGACAGACAGACAGACAGAGCATGAGCGGGGTAGGGGCAGAGAAAGAGAAGACACAATCCAAAGCAGACTCCAGACTTGAGCTGTCAGCACAGAGCCTGACACAGAGCTTGAACTCACAAACCGTGATATTATGACCTGAGTCGAAGTCCACAATCAACCAACTGAGCCACCCAGGCACCCCAAGTGTTTACTTATTTTTGAGAGAGAGAGAGGCAGAGAGAGAGAGAGACACAGAATCCAGAGCAGGCCCCAGGCTCTGAGCTGTTAGCACAGAGCCCGTTGCGGGGCTCAAACCCACAAACGGTGAGATCATGAACTGAGCTGAGGTCAAACGCTTAACCCACTGAGCCACCCAGACACCTCTGTACTAAGTGCTTTATAAATTTGCCTTACATAATCCTTGTGATAACCATAATCCATTTTACAGTTGGAGAAATATGGTTTGAAAAAGCTTCATGGAGTACCTAAAGCCACCTACTGAGTCAAGGGGTGGAGACAAAACTAAAATTTAGGTCTGTTCCCCTTCAAAGCCCATGTTCTTTTTTTTTTTTTTTTTTTAATTTCTGAGAGAGAGAGAGCATGAGCAGGGGAGGGTCAGAGAGAGAGGGAGATACAGAATCTGAAACAGGCTCCAGGCTCTGAGCTAGCTGTCAGCATAGAGCCCGACGCGGGGCTCAAACGCACAAACCATGAGATCATGACCTGAGCTGAAGTCGGACACTTAACCGACTAAGCCACCCAGGTGCCCCTCAAAGCCCATGTTCTTAACCACGATGGATATGCTGCCTCCAGCCTCCAGGAAGTATGTCTATAAAGAGAACTATGCCATTTTAAAATCAATATGTCTTTGGTAATATTTTGTGCCCAACATTATTAATTGTATTCCTTTATAACTGAGTTCCATGGGTTCTGCCATTTAAAGGATCTAAAAGAAAAATAAATGAATCCATGAATATAAAGATTGGACATTGAACAATTCTGCTCAACTGTCTTTATATTAATTTTCTACTCCTATTTTCAGATACATGAGGCACTTTAAAATTTTCGGAGAAGGGCGTGCAGCAATATTTACCAATTTTTAGTGGAGGAGGTGTGATCTCCTTAAAAAGACATCTGTGTATTGTGTTTCAGGGCAAGTTACAATTTTCAGAATCCACGTGGAATCTAACCCTGTAAAACAATGCCAAGAGAAAAAGAAGGAAAACAAAAAACTAAAGGAACGCCCCTGCCCATCGTTCCAGTTCTTCAAAAGTTCCTGAAAACATACGAGAAGCATTGTGCACAGACTCAGACAGCTGTGTGTCCAGCCATCAAACAGGACTTGAAAACCAGCATCAACAATGAACAGATTCTCAGGAAAGTGAGTGTGTGGCCTCCTCTTATTCTTCTCTGAAAGGAACTGACTAGGGTTTGCTCCCTAGGAACTCGGGTCCTCAGAACTCTCCAGTCCAAACTGGTGGTGTCGCCCCCTCTGCGGTCCTGCCTGAATGAAGTCCAAAGCCGGCCTCCAGTACCCAGGCTGTGCTCGGTACTTCTACCTGCCTCCTCCTCCTTTCGAACCTACCCATCCCAGTCCTGCAGCAGGCATGCCTTTTCTCTTATCACTTTACATCTGGAACAGCCAACCTGCCCTTCCCACTCTACATCTAGAAAGCCCAGCTCCAAAGCACCATTTCTGTAACCACTGCCCCTCTCCTTTCCTAGATTTTCTAATTCCTTCTTTTGCAGTTGCTTCTCTGGACTCCCCCACACATCTCCCTGCTCATCCCAAATTCAGGAACTTCTCAGGGCCATTCGTTTTGTGGTAAAATAATTACTGCTTTATTTTTTTTCTACTATACTTCTTATCATTAGCTTCCACTGTTTAATCATAAGAATTAATTATAAGCCTCGTTCAAATTTATAGTCACTTCAGCAATATTTTCTAAACATCTTAAATTAGAATCACTATCAGAAATACGGTTAACATTGGGGTGCCTGGGTGGCTCAGTCGGTTAAGTGTCTGACTTTTGCTCAGGTCATGATCTCGCAGTTCATGAGTTTGAGCCCTGTGTCGGGCTCTGAGCTGTCAGCACCTACTTCGGATTCTGTGCTTCCCTCCTCTCTCTGCCTTTCCCATGCTTGTGCACTCGCTCATTCTCTCTCTCTATCTCAAACTTAAACATTAAACAAAAACAAAAACAAAAAAAAGAAATACAGTTGACATCATGACCCAGTAGGGGTGCCTGCATGGCTCAGTCAATTGAGCATCTGACTTCAGCTCAGGTCATGATCTCATTGTGAGTTCCAGCCCCACATCAGGCTCTGCTGACAGCTCAGAGTCTGGAGCCTGCTTAGGATTCTGTCTCCCTCTCTGCTCCTCCCCCACTCATACTATGTCTTACTCTGTCTCTCAAAAATAAACAAACATTAAAAAAACAAAAACAGGGGCGCCTGAGTGGCTCAGTCAGTTGAGCATCCAACTTAGGCTCAGGTCATGATCTCATGGTTCATGAGTTCGAGCCCTGCATCAGGCTCTGTGCTGACAGCTCAGAGCCTGGAGCCTGCTTCGGATTCTGTGTTTCCCTCTCTCTTTCTGCCCCTCCTCTGCTCAGTCTTGCTGTGTTTCTCAAAAATGAATAAATGTTAAAAATTAAAAAACAACAACAACATATCATGACTCAGTCTGCAAGTATTGGTGTGAATCATGAGACCACAGGGGCTGTTTATGTTGGGTGGGTTGCTTTGGTTGGGTCCCCATTTTGATTTTGAGCCTCACTAAAATAAAAGTCTCATGAGACATTTATTCTTTACCTCATAGGATACACTCAGATAATTTCTCCTTTTCTGTTTCATTAAAGAAAGAAAGAAAAAAGCTGGTTACAGCCTACTCAGTTCATTTCCTGAGCCAATAATGGGTAGTAACCTGCTGGAAAACTCACTGCCCTGTGAAATTTTTCATGGGGCTTTGCATGTGGCAGGAACTTTATAAGTCTGTGTTGAATTACCACCCCAATGCACATGGTATCCAAAGTTAATTACTATTTTAAGTGTTCTAATGTTGTCTGATGACAATATTCTTTACGTGTTCAGATGCATGGATATGTCTTTATGATTCCCACCTGTAAGTTTTTTCTGATGCTCCAGTTCATGCTTGTAACACCTGATGACTCCCCGCTGAGCATTCTGCCAGTTTCCTTGGAACCTTTGCTCATGACAATTCGAGATGAGTGTTACATGCTGGGGAAAGAGATCTGTGTCTGGGGCCTTCAGCTGAGTAACCCAGAGATTGCCAGACTGGTGAGTCATGCATTATAAAAATACTCCTTCAATTAAACTTTAAAATTGAATTTAAACATAATATATCATGTATTCCACCTATAGTTCATTTGGTTATTGACTGATATGCTGCAAGCTTTTCTTTAAAAAAATGTATTTTTTAAATGTTTATTTATTTATTTATTTATTTATTTTTGAGAGAGAGAGAACACAAGCAGGAGAGAGGCAGAGAGCAAGGGAGAGAATCCCACGCAGGCTCCATGCAGTCAGTGCAGAGCCTGATGTGGGGCTTGATCTCATAAACCCATGAGATCATGACCTGAGCTGAAATCAAGAGTGGGATGCTTAACCAACTAAACCACCCAGGTGCCCCCAAAACAATGTATTTTTAATGAAGCATTTCAAACTTCTATAAAGGTGCAAAAAATAAAAAAGAAATTATAGTACATTCATATAGTAGAAAACTTTATAGCAGTGAAAATGCATCAATTACAGTTATGCAGAAATAAAATAGGGTGACTCTCATAAGCCTAAGATACAAGTGAAGAGAGACCCAAAAGAATACATACTACATGTTCCATTTTGTAAAGTTTAAAAAACAGGTAAAACTATAATGTTTGACTATCATAAAATTACTTTTAGGGAGGAGAAAGGAGGTAGAAATTGGGAGAGGGTATTAGTGCATTAGTGCCCATTTTTCTAGTCTCTTGACTGAAAATGCCTTTTGTTTTGTCATTGAATGTGTTAAACTTATCATCTCTAATAGTTTCAAATCTGAATTATTTTGGAGTCTGATACTGCTGACTCTCGCTTTTACTGGCCCCTACTCATGGGACATTTCTTTGTGTGTTTTTGTGATTTCTTTTGTACTAGTAACTCATATATCCTGGGAAAAGAGTTGAGGCAATTCCTTGAGCTCTGATTTGAAGATAGAATTCTCCAGAGAGGCTTTACATTTGCTTTTGCCATGCACTCAAGGTGCTACCATCTCAGGGCTACGTTAAATTATTAAATTCTTTTTTTTAAAGTTTATTTACTTATTTTTTGACGGGGAGGGGGGCGGGAGTGGAAGAGGAAGAGGGAGGGAAGCGCAGAGAGAGAGACATAGAGAGGGAATCCCAAGCAAGCTCTGCATTGACAGGGCTCAAAGTCACGAATTTGAGATCATGACCTGAGCCAACGTCAGATACTTTCACCAACTGAATCACCCAGGTGCCCCAAATTAATACATTCTTGATCCGAGGTCTCTGAACCATCCAGGTGGTATCAATTCAGGGTGCAAATACCTGTGTTAAGACTAGCTCATGAGTTCACAGGGGTTATATTTTTTCTGTGTACTCAGGCACACTTTGAGCTAGGCAATTTTCCCTGGAGAAAGAAGAGTTAGGTTTATTTGTAGTTCATCCTTACTCTTAGGACATAGTGCAATAGCTCACTTCATGTCTGGAGCCGTACCTTTATGCAGATTTCCTCTCAGATTCCTCACTTCCAGTGGCCTTGGGCTTTATCTCCTGTTCCCTGACCTGCTCCCCTGATGCTCTCAAATGGAAAGCTGGCTTCAGTGCCCTGAACATCTCCCTAGGCTCCCGTATTCTCGCATGCATTGACCTTTGAGTATTCCTCTTTATCCTGCCAATCAACACATTTTAAAAAGATATTTTTATTTTTATGTATTTTTAAAAAATTTTTTTAATGTTTTATTTATTTCTAGGAGAGAGAGAGAGAGAGTGTGTGAGCAGAGGAGGGTCAGAGAGAGAGGGAGTCACAGACTCTGAAACAGGCTCCAGGCTCTGAGCCATCAGTCAGCACAGAGCCCGACGCGGGGCTCGAACCCACGAACTGCGAGATCATGACCTAAGCGAAAGTCAGATGCTTAACCGACTAAGCCACCCAGGCGCCCCTAAAAAGATATTTTTAAAACTCTTAGAAGAAAGCATAGAGGAAAAGCTTCATAATGTTGAATTTGGCAGTCATTTCTTATACATGACACTAAAAGCATAGGCAACAAAACTAAATGATTTGGACAACATCAACATTTAAATCTTCTATGCACCAGGGAGCCTGAGCAGCTCAGTCAGTTGAGTGTCCAGCTTCGGCTCAGGTCATGATCTCTTGGTTCGTGGGTTCGAGCCCTGCATCGGGCTCTGTGCTGACAGCTAGCTCAGAGCCTGGAGCCTGTCTTCGGATTCTGTGTCTCCCTCTCTCTCCGACCCTCCCCTGCTCACACTGTCTCTCTCTCTCAAAAATAAACAAAAACATAAAAAAAAAATAAAACTTTTGTACATCAAAGGACACAATCAAGTGAAAAGGAAACCCACAAAATAGAGAAGAATAATTGCAAATCATATGTTTAATAAGAGGTTAATATCCAAGATATATAAAGAACTACAGTTCAACCACAACAAAACCAAACAACCAATTTAAAAATGGGCGAAAGACTTAACACTTTATCCAGAGAAGTTATTCAAATGAACAGTAAGCAAACAAAAGATGTTCAGCATTGCTAATCTTTGAGGAAATACAAGTCAAAACTACAATGAGATACTACCTCATGTCAAATAGTATGGTGACTCTCCAAAAAAAGCAGAAAAGAGTGTGTCAACAGGATGTGGAGAAATTGGAAAACTTGTACACTTTGGGAAGAATGTGCATTGGTGCAGCCACTATGGAAAACAGAATGGAAGTCCTTAAAAAATTAAAAATAGAATTACTACATGATTCAGCAATTCCACTTCTGGAGATACACCCAAAAGAATTAAAAGCAGGACCTCAAGGAGGTATCTGCACACTAATCTTCGTGGTTGTATTATTCACTATAGTCAAAGGTGGAAGCAAGCCAAATGTCCATTGACAGATGAGTGGAAAACAAACTGTGGTATATACATACAGTGGCATATTACTCAGTCCTACAAAGGCAGGAAACTCTGACCCATGCTATAATGTGTATGAACCTTGAAGAACTTATGCTAAGTAAGAGAAGTCAGTCACAAAAGGACAAATATTATATCCTTCCACAATATGAAGTACCCCAGAGTAGTCAAAGTAATAGAGATAGAAGATAAAAATGGCAGTTGCCGGAGGTTTGGAGGAAGGGGAGAATGGGAGTTATTTTTTAATGAGTACAGAGTTTCAGTTTTACAAGATGAAAAAAGTTCTGGAGGTGAATGGTGTGGAGGGTTGCACAACAATGGTGAATATACTTAATGCCATTGAACTGTACACTTAAAAATGGTTAAGATAGGGGGTGGCTGGGTGGTTCAGTCAGTTAAGCATGACGTCAGCTCAGGTCATGATCTCATGGCTCATGAGTTTGAGTCCCGTATCAGGTCCTTCCCCAGCTTGTGCTCTTAATCTCTATCTCTCAAAAATAAATAACCATTTAAAAAATCATTAAGATGGTAGTTTTTTAAATGGTTATTTATTTTTGAGAGAGGGGAAGGGAGTAATGGAGGTGCAGGGAGAGAGGGGGACAGAGGATCCTAAGTGGGCTTTGCAATGACAGATGCAGAGCTTGAACCCACAAACCACGAGATCATGATCTGAGCCGAAGTCGGCCACTTAACTGACTGAGCCACCCATGTGCCCCTGAGATGGTAAATTTTATAGTGTATTTGACCACAATTAAAAATAAATTTTAAAAAGGTATCTTAAAGAACCAGAATTTTTAGTTGTTTTTATTAAAAGGGTCACTCCATTTAAGCAGGAATAGGATGCTGTCCATGCATGTTAAAAGTGATCGTTTAAAAAAAAAAAAAAAAGGGGCGCCTGGGTGGCTTAGTCGGTTAAGCGTCCGACTTTCGCTTAGGTCATGATCTCGCGGTTCGTGGGTTCAGGCCCCGCGTCGGGCTCTGTGCTGACTGCCAGCTCAGAGCCTGGAGCCTGTTTCAGAGTCTGTGACTCCCTCTCTGTCTGACCCTCCCCTGCTCACGCTGTCTCTCTCTCTCTCTCTCCTAGAAATAAATAAAACATTTAAAAAAAAAAAAAAAACAAAGATGATCCTTAACAGTTCTTTAAAATGTAGCCCTCTTGGTCACCTGGAGGCCGCTGAGGAGTTGTGTGGTAGATGGCTGTGGTCTTTCCCATAGGGAGTGAAACTGTAAACGACTAGCTAAGATCTTTAAGACCTGGTCAAGAGCCTATTTTGCACAGACCAGTGTTAGCACATTGCCTCCTTGGTCAGAAACACAGCCTAAGAAATACAATCCAGCGTTTAAACTAGGTGTTTTCTCATTAAAGAGGCCTCAAGCACCAGCTCTGTAGTTAAGGCTGCAAGGGCTTTTAAATTTTCGGCCAACGTATAAACTTGGACTCTTATCTCCGACCAACATGTCATTAACAAAGGAAACCCTAAATCCTCCAAACCCCACCAAAGCATCTTTTAGGTTTAAATTCTGAACTGAAGAAATCCTTAAGTTGTGGTAATTCTAACTGCTGAAAGGTGGCCTTTGTGATTTGTAGCTTTAAATACCTTCTCCAGTGAGGTAGGGATTCAGTTGTCACTGAAATCCTTTGTTACCACAAGAAATGCCCTTGCCATAGTTTCTCTCCCTTCAGAAGTTGGAGAGAACTTGAGATGGTTACACATGTTCATGTCTTGTGGCTTCACCATGAGAAGCACCTCATTGCTGAATTTACAATCTAATTCTGAGCAGACTTCTAAATCCTAATATCTGGGGGTGCCTGGGTGGCTCAGTCAGTTGAGCATCTGACTTCGGCTCAGGTCATGATCTCACAGTTCGTGGATTCAAGCCCCACATCGGGCTCTGTGCTGACGGCTCAGAACCTGGAGCCTGCTTCAGATTCTGCATCTCCCTCTCTCTCTGCCCCTCCCCTGCTCACATTCTGTCTGTCTCTCAAAAATAAATAAACATTAAAAAAATAAAACTGCTACAGGATTTTTCACCTCAATACCTGGGATTCCTTGTTATGTCACTTGGAAGAATGAAGATGTGGACACAGAGTAAAATGAGCCTCAGGCAAAAGTATAAAATTAGAGTATAAGAGTATAAGATCAGAAAGGAAGAATAGTAGGAAAGCTGTTTTTGCAGAGGGGGCATTCGAAAATGAATATCCCCCAACTATAGGCAAGGGTCTTTGTTTTTTAAGGTTTTGGTTGATACCCTCTTCCCTTCTCCCTGGTTCCTTCTCAAGCTCCACCCTTACCGGCTGGATAGTTCTAGGTGCTGGGCTGTCCGTTCCTGATTGGCTCCATTGCATTGTGTGAGGAGTCAGACGATCATCTTACTGTCCCTCGTATAACATAAGTTTTATGGTTTACTTAGTTTCGTTAGGTATTTCGATTGTCAAATTCCTAAGGGGAACCTAAGGTGAGTACGTAGTGTCTGTTACATTCTTAGGAGGAACCTTATGTCAAGGGGGTTTGCTGTGGTCAAACACTCCCAGCATTGTTCCAGAATATGTGTTTTTCCCCACCCAGGGAGCTCAGGTCCTAACCTTTCCCTCTCTGCCTATTTTAGCCTATCTTTCCCTGTCATACAACCATAGGAGGAGAAATTTGTTGGTTAGAGTATCCACATCTGTATTAGTTGGCTGGGACTGCCAGAACAAAGTACCACAGATTGCAAGTCTTAAACAACAGAAATTTTGTGTCCTCACAATTATGAAGGCTTAGAAGCGTGAGCTCAAGGTGTCAGCAGGATTGGTGTCTTTGAAGGCCTCTCTCCTTGGCCTGTAAATGGCCACTTTTTCCCTGTGTTTTCATGTTGCCTTCCAAATATCCTTTTCGTATAATAACGTCACTCATATTGGGTAAAAGCCCATGCAAATGACCTCATTTTAAATTAAAATACCTCTTTGAAGACTGCATTTTTCCAAATGCAGTCACATTCTGAAGTACTAGGGGGTAGGACTTTAGCATATGAAAGGGGGGGGGGTGATGCAGTTCAGCCCAGAGCATCCAAAAAGATAGGATGTAGTATATCTCATCACAGAGCTTGGTGTTTCCCATTTAATTCTTCAGAGTCTGCCTTAAAAAATTTTTTAACATATATTCATTTTTGAGAGAGGGAGAGAGAGAGAATGAGTGAGGGAGAGGCATAGAAGGAGGGAGACACAGAATCCGAAGCAGGCCCCCGGCTCTGAGCTGTTAGCACAGAGCCTGACATAGGGCTCAAACTCATGGACCTTAAGATCATGACCTGAGCCAAAGTCAGACGCTTAACTTACTGAGCCACTCAGGCATCCCTAGAGTCTTCCTTTTAAAGGGAAATTATTTTATCTTCTTGCTACTTTCTCCTTGGACATTGGAAAGTTGTCTTAAAGGCAAAAATGTTGAGATAATTAACATATTCGACTTTTAAGAAACACTAAAACACAGAGCGTATTTATCTTCATTGTGTAAGCTCCTTCTCACCTCACATTCTTAGGCTTCGCTTTTGGAATTGAAGGGGCACACCACCTGCCTGTTGACCACCCTGGAACTCATTGACTGCAGGATGGATCTGTGGTCATTCGGGAGACTTGGCAGGGCTCTGCCATGCAGCTATTTGCATTCTCTTATCCTCGATTACTGCAGGTGAGTTTGGAAGGCAGTGTTCCTTCAGGGCCCTTACTGCTAAGGGAGGCAAAGGTAAAGAGGGCAGGGTCCTGGTTCCTTGTGGCTCATTGGATCATCACACTCGAAAACCTTCTTAGAGCTAATGTTCCTGAGTGAACGTCAGGGTTCTCAAAAGGAGGCTGTATTCTTTCTTCCTCCTTCCTTCCTACCTTCTTTCCATCTTTCCTTCCTTCCTACCTTCCTTCCTATTCATTTATTCTTTTAAGAAATATTTATTGACAGCCTGTTTATGCAAGACACTGTGCTCATTGCGAAAGAAGATCCAAATATATAGAGCAATACCACAGTCCAAGAAGTCTGTACAGTAGAAGAGAGAAGACATGCTCTTGATTATGTATAATGGAAGGTAGATCACAAAGGATGTCCGTATAAATTTTTTAATTAATTTTTTATTTTTTAGAGCATGTGCGCATGGGGTAGAGGGAGAGAGAGAGTGTAGAGAGAGAGAGAGGGAGAGAGAGAATCTCAAGCAGACTCCATGCTCGGTGTGGAGTTCAACATGAGGCTCAATCCCATGACCCTGGGATCAGACCTAAGCCAAAATCAAGTCGAATGCTCAACCCACTGAGCCATTCAGGCGCCCGGTTTGTATAAATTTTAGTGGTGGTTTGGATAAGAGAAACCATGATTCCCTCAGGGACAAGTCATTATTCACCAGCAGAGAAGGTGGGAGGAGAAGGTGTGGTGTTAGGGAGGAAAAAAGGAAGTCTTTCCCAGGGCTATGGCACCAGGCTGTCAGGGGAGGGTCAGGGAGTAATAATAATAGTGATAATACCAGCTAATTTTTATTGAGTGCTGTGTGCCCAGCACAGTACATGGATTATCTCATTTATTCTCCCAACAATAGATAGATATATACCATCACATATGGATATATGATATATGACAGATGTGTACCACTTCTATCCCTTGACTATAGATGAGCGAAGACTCGGGGATTAAGTGGCTTGTTCAAGGCCATTCATTTCTTAGGGATAAAGCCTGGATGTGAGTCCAGCCAGCTAAATCAGAGCCCACTTCTGATCCATGATACTGGATTGCTTGGGGGTGGGGGTGTCTATAGTTTGCCATCCATAAATAATTTCAAACTGCTTGTGTGACGTGGGGTAGGTCCTGCAACCTCTCTGACCTGTGAGAGATCTCTTCCCCTTCTCAAGGTGGGGCCCTGTCTTCTCAGACCCCTTCACCCCTGCCAGCTGGGCAGTCTCTCCTGTCTTCAGGATCCAGAGCTTGCTCTCTCTATCTGCTCCTTTGAATGGATGCTTTAAA
Source organism: Hyaena hyaena (assembly GCF_003009895.1). Classification (NCBI taxonomy): domain Eukaryota; kingdom Metazoa; phylum Chordata; class Mammalia; order Carnivora; family Hyaenidae; genus Hyaena; species Hyaena hyaena. The sequence continues at coordinate 1,579,587 of NW_024080944.1, forward strand.
CCTTACTGTGCTCCCTTTGCCCAGGAGGCAGATTCTTGGTCCTCTTTCCTCCACATGCAGCCTACCCCCATCAGTCACCCAGCCGACTACCCGTGGCCAGCCCTGGTTGCAGAAGCCCAAAGTGAGGGTCGGCAAAGTCCGATCTGCCTTGCGGGGTGGGGGGGGAGTGCCTTAAAGTGAATAATCCAACAAGTGACATAGGTTTTAAAAGTCACTATTTGTTCCTGCCACTTCTTTCTAGATTTGGAAATGAAGAAATTGAGAATATTTTCTCAGGCCTGGAGAACAACCAAAGGCTTCAGGTCCTCAGTCTGCGCTACTGTGGTCTGGGGCCACAGAGCGGGCCGCGGCTGGGCTCCGTCATCTGCCAGAGCTCCATTGGGTGAGACGTAGCCCCTGCTCGCCTCCTGCCCCTGACTCTGTTCCGTCTTGAGTTATATAACCAGCTTGTTTACAGAGTCTACCAACCCATGAATTCCCCTATGACCATTCACTATGGTTTTAATCATCTTTTTCTACCCTCTAGTTATTTTTGTTTCCTTTGTCTTAATTGTAAGAGAAAGATCCTTTAGTTACATGTGAGAATCAAGGGTAACATGCTCAATGCATACCTTTGGCCCGTTGACATGATCATTAGGTCTGTTTTTTACGATGTGGTCTCCTATCTGATTATTTATTATTTTATAACCAGGTCTATTAATTTATTAGGTGAAGACCTCAAATTCAAATTTGAGGAAGTGAAAATAATATCAGATGAACGGTGTATTTCACCCCTTTCCTAGTGAGCTGCACCTCGACGGCAATTACTTACAGTGTTCCGGAGCCCTGGCTCTCCTCAGACCCGTAGCAGAGTATGCAGAGATGCAGGGGAAAGACCAGCCAGACACCAGGAACCCCTCTCAGCAGCCGCAGGGTAAGTGCTGGGGAACTTGGCTCCACATTCTTTGGGACCACCTACAGAAGGAAACTTTTGTGATTAAAGTGACCTTTCCTTGGGGTGCCTGGATGGCTCAGTTGGTTAAGCGTCCAGCTTCAGCTCAGGTCATGATCTCGCTGTTGGTGTGTTTGAGCCCTACGTTGGGCTCTGTGCTGACAGCTCAGAGTCTGGAGGATGCTTCGGATTCTGTGTCTTCCTTTCTCTCTCTGCCCCTCCCTGCTTGTGTTCTCTCTCTCTCTGTCTCTCTCAAAAATAAACACTTTTAAAAAGTGACCTTTCCAGTGGTCAGTGGAAATTCTTCTTCCTGAGTATGCATGAGAGCAGAATAATGGACCCAACAATGCCTTTGTCCTCAGAACCTGTGATTGTGTTATGTTACATGGAATGGTGAAAGGGATTGTGCAGATATGATAAGGTTAAGGACCTGAAGATGGGGTTTATACTGGATCATATGAGTGGGTCCAGTGTCATCACGGGATCTTTGCAAGAGGGTGGCAGGAGGGTCAGAGCCAGAGAGGAGGAGATTGACCATGGAAGGTAAGGTTGGAATGATGTGAGGAAAGGGCCAGCAGCCAGGGAACATAGGTGACCTCTAGGATCTGGGAGGGGCAGAACAACAGATTCTTCCCCAGAGCCGCCAAAAGGCACCTGGTCCCCCAACGCCATTTTGGACTTTTAACCTCCAGAACTGTAAGGTAATACACTGGTATTGTTAGAAGCCACTAAGTTTGCGGTCATTTGTTATAGTAGCGATGGGGAACTAGTAGAGCATGTTAATCCGAACTTTTTCAGTTGAAAGTGAAAAGCAACCCAAACAGAATTAAAGGTAAATAGGAGTTTATTGGCTCATGTAACTGAGACGTTCACACTATCTTCAGAGATAGCTGAGTTCACGGGCTCAGACCGAGTCATTAGGAGATGCTGAGTTTGCTGCTCTCAACCCTACTTCCCTTCCAAGGGTTGGCCCTTCTCTCCCAGTGCAGTCAGCCTTCCTCTACGTCTGACTTGTTGACATGTCTGCCAGCTGTCCCGGGGCTGTAGCATCATGACTTCTAATCAGCCAGAAAGTGTGAGCCTCTGTCTTCCAGTGACTGTGGGTCAGATCCCACAGGAAGGCTCACACTGGCCGCATACAGACCTCTTGGATGAGTCCCTACAGCCCACGTCACGCTAAACCATAGTTGGCCAGGACTGATCACACACCCCATTGGGGGAGGGGTGGAGCCCTGGGACGGGCAGCTAAACAAGAATCTTACCATTCCCAGCGCAGAGGTGGTGGAGTGACAGTCCCCCAAAGAAGTAAACAGTTAAGGAAAGATGCAGGACAGACAGGAGAAACAACTGCTTACTCCCCTTAATAGGTCCTAATACACATATTTATGACATGTTTTAAAGCTGACTACCTTTAACCATTGGTAACTGAAACTGTAGCAAGGGGCTAATACCACAGACTCAGAGTCAGCTCTGGGTTCAGATCCTACCCAGCTGTGCATTAGTTTGGGCAGATTATCAAACTGATCTAACTTAAGCTTTTCCAGCTACAAAATAAACATAGTGATAACCACCTCATAGTGTTTAATGAGGAGTAAGTGGTATAATTTTATGCAGTTAATTTGACATGACGCCTTGCACATACTAAGTACTTGAAGGATATTAATTATCATCATTACCATCCTCATTATTATAGCAACAACAACCTTTTCCCAAGACAGTAAACTTAAAGCACTTGGTGAACATAGTCACTCTACTTACCTGAAAAAATGAAGAGCTCAAGGATAATGTACAGCATGGGGACTATAGTTAATAATACCGTATTGTATATTTGAAAGTTGCAAAGAGAGTAGATCTTAAAAGTTCGCATCACAAGAAACAAAATTTGTGACTACGTGTGGTGATGGACAGCTACCTTACTGTGGTGAACGTTTTACACCTGAAACTAACCTAATGTTATATGTTAATTTTATCTCAATAAAATAAAGTATTCACTGACTTGTTCTATTAAAAACAAAAAAGGGGGAGCTGAGCACCTGGGTGGCTCAGTTGGTTAAGCATCTGATTCTTGATTTTGGCTTAGGTCATGATCTCACAGTTCCTGAGATAGAGCCCCGCATTGGGCTCTGCACTAACAGTGCAGAGCCTGCTTGGGATTCTCTCTTTCGCTTTCTGCCCCTCCTACACTCTCTCTCAAAATAAATAAATAAACTTTTAAAAAATAAAAATAAAAGAGAGCTGAAGTCAAGGCCACTTTGTGGAAGTGGGTGCAAAAAACTTGTAACTATGAGAGATTCGTAAATACAACAGGTCTCCTCCATTTAGGAACTTTTATGGTATCAGAATTATATAGGTTATTTGTTGAATTTGATACTTCAGTCAACCCAATAAATACATAGAAGGGACCTGGAAAACAGTGTTTGTTATACAACTATTACTTTCCCTCTGCTATTTTTAGGGACTACATAGTCCTATTTATGAAGAATTACATTTTAACTAGATAACCAAGTGAATCTGTGGTTTTTAAGAAAAATAATTGGAAATATTGGGACTGGCATGTGGCAGGCAGGGACAGGTATGAGTTGTGGGATTGGAAAGGCAAAGAAATATCAAGAATGTGGAGGAGGGGAAATGTGGTGATCTCCTTTTATGGTTTTTCTAAGTGGTTTCTGCTCAAAGGGGCATGAAGGCTTGATTTTAAAGGATTTCTTTTCCCAGAGAGCCAAACAAGCCAGGATCAGAGCTGACCTCAGAAACTAACCATGCCATCATTCTTCACAGCATCCCCAGGACAGAGTGGAAACTACTCCAGCTGGGCCAAGCCTGTGGTCAGTGGTCAGCACACAGAACCTCTTTGAAGTTCCTCTCATTATTCCTTCACTTGAACTTTGATTTTTAGGCAGGTCAGCTGGTACATTTTAGCTATGCTGCATTCTTTTGGGTAACTGTATTAGACTGCACTGGCTGCTGTAACACAATAGCACAGGCTGGGTGGGTGGCTTAAACAAACTTTTTTGTTTAATTTGCACAATTCTGGAAGCTTGGAGTCCCAGATCAAAGTGCTAGCTGATTCTGTTCCTGGTAAGAGCTCTCTTCCTGGCTTGCCAAGGGCTGCCCTCTTGCTGTCTTCACAAGGCCTTCCCTAGGTGTGTGCAAGCAGACGGAGGCAGAGACAGAGCTCTCTGGTGTTCCTCTAATGAGAACACTATTGCTGTCTTGTCATATGACCTCACTTAACCTTAATTACTTCCTTAGAGGCCCCATCTCTAAATGCAGCCACATTGGGGTTCAACATATGAATATTTGGGGAACATAAGCATTCAGTCCATAGCAGTAACATATGCACCAGTACAGAGTAAAAGTACCTTCTAATTCAAAGGTGGATCATGAAATCTTTGCTCAGGCAAATGTAGTTTTCCCATCTTGGTTTCACATCTGCCAGCAGGATAGTCATAAATGACAAAAGAGGCATAGGAGGCAAAAAAAAAAAAAAAAAAAAATTAAAGAATATTACCAGCCCTCTCCTGGCCACAGGTAGGTATTGAAACCAACCCCTGCCACCCCAGAAATCTGATCCTTGAGTAGAAGAACGTGACACACCACCCCCCACAGCAATCTGTGTGTTAGCTCATCCTGCCAGATGCCTGGGGCTACCCTGGCCCCTGTCCTTTACAGCTCTTATCTGGAAACAAGGGTGCTATAGACTGATGTTATGTGACCCCAAAATTCATGTTATGTGACCACCCCGGAGGTGATGGTTTAGGAGGTGGAGCCTTTAGGAGATGATTAGGCCATGAGGATGAAGCCCTCATAAATGGGATTAGTGCCCTTACAATAGAGAGCCCACGGTCACCTGGGTGGCTCAGTCAGTTGAGCATCGGACTGTTGATTTCAGCTCAGGTCATGATCCCAGGGTTTTGGTATCAAGCCGCGCATCAGGCTTTGTGCTGAGCATGGAGCCTGCTTGAGATTCTCTCTCTCTCTCTCTCTCTCTCTCTCTCTCTCTCTCTCTCTCTCCCTCCCTCCCTCCCTCCCTCTCCCTCTCCCTCTCCCTCTCTCTCCCTCTGCCACTCTCCCCATCTTGTGATTTCTCTCCCTCTAAAAAATAAAAATAATGATAAAAATTTAAAAAATAAGAGAGAGAGCAAAGAGCCCACTCGCCTCTTCTGTCCTGTGAGGTTATAATGAGAAGATGGCCATCTGTGAACCAGGGAGCAGGCTCTCACCAGACACGAAATCTGTCATTGCCTGCGTCTTAGACTTCTCAGCCTCTAAAGGTGTGAGGAATAAATGTTGTCTACAGTAGACATTTAGACCAAATGCACTAAGACAGTACACGAAAACCGCAGTAGGTGTGTTTGAAGGTGTAGATTGTTTGAAAGAAATGTCTAGATTCTGAAGTTTCATAAGGACCCAGTACTTGTGGTTAATATCCTTTGTCACACTCATTCTACTTTGCAAAAGAAAGGCACATCCAGTATCTCAACAGACATTATCTTCTCTAGGGTACAAAAGCAGAGACAATTCAGAATATTAGTGGAAATGTTAAGAAAGTGGATGTCTCTAATAACTCAGTGACATGCCAGTTTTTAGGTATCGTGTGGCTTCCAATTTTTAGTTTTAACAAAATTAAAGGAGGATTTAATCAAGCTATCAACTGACAGATCATTACAAATCTTTTTTATTTTGATCAACCACTGTGTGATATTTAGCCTATCATGCAGGAGTGCAAAGAATTGAATAATATATTGCTGTGATAAAATTCCATCTAGGATTACCCAGTTAAAATGGAATTTTAGATGGAAAAACATGTGATTTATAATGAGTATTTTCCATGCAATGCTTGGGATATACTTAACTAGAATAATTATCCCTTGTTTATCTGATATTTAAAATTCTATTGGGGTAGGGGTGCTGCCTGGGTGACTCAGTCAGTTAAGTGTCTGGCTCTTGATTTCAGCTCAGATCATGATCTCTCAGTTTGTGAGATCGAGCCCCATGTTGGGCTTTGCGCTGAATGTGTGGAGCCTGCTTGGGATTCTCTCTCTATCTCTGTCTGCCCCTCCCTTGCTAGTGCTCTGTCTCTGTCTTGCTCTCTAAAAATAAATAAACATGAAAAAATTATTAAAAAATAATTAAATTCAATTGAGTATCCTGTATGTTTGGGGGACAAAAGGGGTTAAATCTGGCAACCCTATTTTAGCCCCATCTATATCAGCAAGATTTCTCAGCACTCAGAACTATCACAATGAAAAATAGAAATAGCACTGATGCTGAAGTCTGCCTTGTGTTAGCAGTAATATTCTTTAATGAATACATGAATTAATTATAAAAGCAAATAAAATACCACCAACCATCTCATGAGAGAGGTGTTCAATAAAATTTTATTTTTGTGTTAGGATTTATCAAAATGCATAAAATGTATATGTTATACTAATGAGTTATGTACTTCTAAAATTGATTAATAACTGTAGAATATATTTTTAATAACTTAGAGTCTTATAACCTAAAAATATTTAAAAATTTTAAATATCTGTAAATGTAGTATTTTTATTACAGAAAACTATAACAGGATGAAATCGAAAAGACTTGCAAATATAAAATTCACCAGAGTAAGTTGAATGTAAATATGAGTGAAAGCGTAAGAAGAGGGGCACCTGGGTGCCTCTGTCAGTTGAACATCCAACTTTGGCTCAGGTCATGATCTCACAGTTTGGAGTTCGAGTTCTGTGTTGGGCTCGCTGCTGTCAGCACAGAGTCTGCTTCAGATCCTCCGTCCTCCTTTCTCTCTGACCCTCCCCCACTCATGCTCGCTCACTCTCAAAAATGGATAAAAACATTAAAAAATATTTTTTTAAGCACAAGAAGAAAAGGGAATTAAGAGACTGGTGTAACAGATTTTACTTTTAAAGGTCAATATTTGCTATATTATATACTAGAAATCTCATCCCTTGACATTTTAAAACTTATGATAAGTGAGTTTAGACTGCCAGCCTAAAACTGTAAAGATAGTATATTGCCTTTCAGTATTCCTCTAGGATGTAAGAGAAGCATAAATGTTTTGAGGCCACTGTTTTTTAAGACCCAAATGCTTGGTTTTCTCTCTTGTTCTGTGAGCTACTCCTAGGCCTCCCAGTCACCACTTCTGCCCACCAGGGTCAAGCAAAATGGCTCTCTGTCGCCGACAGAGAGGCAGGAATGCCTCATGAGCCAATGACAAGTTCTTAATTGTTATAATGTGTAAAATGCAACCTTAGTAATGATGCTGCTTCCTTCATTGTGTGTGTACACGCACATGTGCATTTCTGTCTCCCCTAACATACGCCAAGCATGCTTGCTGGTGTTTGGCATACATTAGGGTAGAAAACAAAGATCCTTGCCCCCAAGGATGGGTCTGGGAATGCAGTGTGCTTGTGCGTGTGCAAGCACGGGTGTGCGCATGCACTGTGTATGTATGGGGTGGGGAAGTCCAATGATCTTTAAAAGGTGTAATAAATATACACATGCTCTAGTTTGTTGAAGGTGATAATTGCTATGGAAAAAGAAAATCTCCAGGGGTGTCTGCATCCTCAGTTTGAAGAGCATGTGACTCTTAGTCTCGGGGTCATGAACTCATGCCCCGTGTTGAATGTAGAGATTACCTAAAGATAAATAAATAAATAAACTTTAAAAAAGTGAAGTCTGACTCACGTTAGAAGTAGTATTCTGAAATATGACTAGGGAAGGACGATGGTTGGGGTGTGATTTTAAATAGAAATGGTTGAATGTAGGCCTCCTTGAAAAGGCAGCGTTTGTGTACAGAGCAGGAGGTGAGGGGGCGAGCCTGCTGGTGGGGAGAGCATGCCAGGCAGAGGGAACAGCCTGCACCAAGGCTCCAAGAGGCCTGTGCACAGAGAGCAGCAGGGTACCTGGGTGATGACAGGGACAAGGGATCAGGGCCTTGTTAGTGACGAGGGAGCAGAGGAGTTAGGACTTACTTAGGACTTGGGTTTGAGAAAGCCCCCTCCACCCCCCATCCGTGTAGCAAGTGGACTGGGTGTGGCTGGGGGGCAGGGAGGCCTGTTGGAAAGCTGTCCTCATCCAGGGAGCGGTGAGGGTGGGAGGTGAGAGGGTCTACCCAAGTGAGACCAGGGAGGGCAGTGGCCGAGGAGCTCATGTTCCACATCTCTCCCATCTCCCGATGCTTGGGATATGGGGGGCAAGAGAGAGGAAAGGAGGGGTCTAGAATGACTCTAGAGCGATAATATATTAATAATTTTTTAAAAATATGCCAAAAATATGTTCCTCTTTGCTACATTCTTACTAATTTCAGATATTTGGAGCCACTTTTATAGAGGGCAGCTGTGGAATGTGGAGAATGTACAAGAGGCCTTTTAGGATGATACTTGGGGCCCAACTTGGTTGCAAGCTCTCCTCAAGCCTTTGAGGAAAGAAACATGAAAAAGAACCGAACTAAAATGAGTGGGATTTGACAATAGGCTGGATAATCCTCTCATGAGAATATCTCTGCTCAAAGTGTATATAAAATGAAGAAAATAATTAATAGCAAAGTGTGTAAAGCCCCATTCATACAATTCTGAACTGGCTTTTCCCCCCATCCTTTCCTTTTCCACACAGCCAAACAGGGGGCAAGTTCAACTTCCAACAGGATTACAAAGCCATCTGAAGCTGAACCGGGGAAAGCTGCCTCAGGGAAGGAGAGGAGAAAAAAAGGTATTTGGTTCTTTCTTCAACTCTCCCTCCCTCTTCCTTCAACTGTAAATCACTCCCTCCTTTCCTGGTCCTGCTACTACAGTAATCACCCCAAACAGAGAAACTCACTTGGAGAGAAAGAAGACTCAGCGTCTTATGGTTTTGTATAAACCAAACAGAACAGCTTGGCCATGTCCACCAGAGAGATTTGTCTTTGGCACATTCAGCAAGCCAGCATCCATTACTGGCAGTATTTTTGCAGTAAACAGCTAGCAAGACCTGATCAGTTCTTCTTGGAGACTTCTCTCCTACCCTCCTTGCTTAGCATCAGAAACAGAGTCATTTACATGGAATTTTAAGAAATCATCAACTCCTAACCTCTGAGCAGGACTGAACAAAGTGAGAAGCTCTCCAAGAATTAAAGGTTCAAAGCTCAGTGTTAGGGAACCTGGGTGCTGTGCCCAGAGCTTGCCCTGGTGCCTGTATCTCAGCATCCTAGTCAGCAGATAGAAGAATTTATACTCACAGCTTCCTAAATTCCACTCCAGCTTTAACATTTTGAGGTTATAAAGACACAGCACAAGGGGTGCCTTGGTGGCTCAACTGGTTAAGCATCTGACTTTGGCTCAGGTCATGATCTCTCAATTGGTGGGTTTGAACCCCACATAGGGCTCTCTGCTGTCAGCACGTAATCTGCTTCAGATCCTCTCTCCGCCTCTCCCTCTGCCCCTCCCTGCTCACTCTCTCTCTCTCAAAATAAATAGTCATCAAAAAAAAAAAATAAAGATAAGCACAAGATGACCACTAGCGGTGCCATGAACAGTCTGTGAGAAGGTCTTTGTGGAGGCAGACCTAAACTTGTGTTGATTTGTTTTAGTCCACTGTATTTATTTTTGTTCTGTACAATTCGTGTGTGGAAGGTGATAGGACCTTGCGATGTAGCTCTTTGCTCTGTGCCTTTTCTTCCTCAATTTTAGTCTGTTTTTGTGGGTTTTTTTTTCCTGTTTTTTAATTATCCCTGTGTCTCCTCTGTGAAATCTCTCTGAATTATATAAATACAAATCCTTAGGATCTAAAGAGCCAAATGAAAGTGGAAAGTGAGAAAATTTATCAGACCTGTCTCTGTCATCCGGTGTAAATATGGTCTTTCTACTGGGTAGTGCTAGTAGATTTTGAAAAATCTGCTAAATGAACAAAAAAAATAAGAGGAAGAAGAACCATTCTAGGTTATCATTTGTTTTAGACATTTACTTACCATTTGGGGATATTTTCGATCAAAAATCCTTTCGGAGGAGTTGGTTTGAGGGCATTCCTTTTGGGAGGAGGATGATCATTGGTCTCCAAGGCAGGTGGCCCCACAGAGGACAGTCCTTACACTGGGATAGATGGCATCTGAGGGCAGAGGACTGCTGGGTCACGAACTCTCCATATAGACCTAACAGAAAGTTAGAGAGGTTCTGACCACTTCTATTTGTTGAGACTTCCTGATTAAAAACAACAACAACCATTTTAAGGCAAAGAAGATTAAAAAATTGCATAATACTTGAAGTCTTTATGTTTAACAAGCTAACTCTTCTAATACATATAAAAATACAGGGAATGCATGCATAACCTCGATAGGCAATGACAGCAGAGTCTGAATGTAAGGCCTTCGTGAATGGCTCCTCATGTGTGCCACCCCCCACCCAAACCCCTCAGCCCCCCACCCTCATGTAGGCTCTGGAAATGTGTAACCCCTGAGAAGGTAGATAGTTTGAGGGAAAAGTGAAAAAGAGAGCAATACAACTATTTATCCTACAGCTTTTAAATAATAGCTTTGTTGAGGCCCATGTCACAGTAATACCTTTCAGCTGCTAAAACCTGGCACAAAAATATCAGGCTTGCCTCTTTTGACCTTAAACAACAGAAATATATTGACTCACAGTTCTGGATCCTGGAAGTTAAGATCAAGATGTCAGCAGGGCTGGTTCCTTCTAGAGGTTCTGAGGGAGAATATGTTCCATGCCTGCCACCTAGCTACTGGTGGTTTGCTGGCAATCTGGTGTTCCTTGGCTTATAGATGCATCACCTCGACCTTTGCCTTCATGTTCCCTACCCATTCTCCCTGTGTGTGTCTGTGTCCAAGATTTCCTTTTTTATAAGGACATCAGTCATACTGGAATAGGGGCCCACTCTACTCTAGTCTGACTTCATCTTAACTAATTATATCTGTCACAGCCTTATTGCCAAAAAAGGTCACATTCTGAGGAGCTGGGAGTTAGGACTTCAACGTAGGAATTTGTGGAGGGGACACAATTCAGTACATAACAAAGGGGCTTGGAATGTAGTTTATAAACAAGATACATACCTAGGAAAACAAATAGCCACACAAGGCAGCATCTGCCAGGGACCAAACATGGACAGTGGGTTTAGAGAACCCAGGGATGGACACTGGGTTCAGAGAAGGGCATTTTTCCCCAGGGATGAAACTGAGGAGGAGTTAGAAGTTGACATGTGGAAAGAAAGGACTTACAGGAGGAAGGATTTGAGAGAGGAGAGAGGGCTTAACAATGCAAGCCCACAAGCCTACAAGTTTAGCTGGAACAAGAGGATGTGGGAGGGTGGACCTGGCAAAAGGGTAGGTCACATTAAGGAAGCCTTTGCACATCAGGCCAAGGTTGGGACTTGATCCAGTAAACAGTGGGAGCCATTAAAGTCTTTTGTCTCTCAAGGGATTCTGTGCCTCAAATCAATAGAAAAAGAAAAGCCTGTATTTTTTTTTTTTTACAAATAGTTTATTGTCAAATTAGTTTCCACACAGAAAAGCCTGTATTTAATACATATTTATTTTATACCTTCTTGTCAGACCAGACCATTTTCCAGAGTTTACAAAACAAGTAAAAAAAAAAAATAGCTTCCCACATTGGATAATTACTTTCACAGTCATAAGGTATTTGGTTGGGGGTTGAGTTTTGGCTTCAGTAGAATAGTTCTACCTGCATCAAAATAAAGGGTCAGATGGAGCTGATTTATATCAACCTCTTAAGGGTGGAGTCCAGATGGTTTCCATTTGGTCCCAATTGGAAACAGCCAAGTTATTTGTATGCTTGCCCCTTTGTGGACAGGAGGCTTTGGCCTGTTGCTTGGAAAGTTGAACTCACAGTCCTGTATGAATCAAAACCTCCATTCAGAAGCCTGACACCCTTTATTATTCCTCCTCAAACGTATAATTACAAGAACCTGACAATTTTACATTTAGCAGCCAGTTGTCAGTTGATAGAAGAGGAAAAGCATTCCATTTCTGTGCCTGCAGAATTTAGACATCTCATTGTCCAAGCCAGTCCTGCCTCAAAGCAGCACTGAACATGAAGTTTCATTAGAGCAATGGTTCTCAAACTTGAGCAGCATCAGAGGCCCCCAGAAGGCTCGTTAAAACACAGATGGCTGGGCCCTGCCCCACAAAGCACCGAATCTGTAGTTAGAGGGAAGGCTGGAGAGCTTGCATTTCTATCGAGTTCCCAAGTGATACTGATGCCGCCTTTGAGATCCATTTCTTTAGAATTAAAAGAAAATCAGATTGCCTACTCTTGATTTATTTTGCTCAGTGAAGAAAATCAGGAGGCCGACTGAGACTCCTAGATGCCTCTTCTCTGCCATAGAGACCATGGAACAAACAGGACCCAGGCCTGTTTCTGCTCCAGCTTCTCTGGCTCCTCCAGACCCAGTCTGGCTCACATCTGAGCCCCATGGCTATGTACCAGGGGTCTGTGGGAATTGGAGACCCTGGGCCTGGAGGATGATTAACACTCAAGTGAGTGCTGTCTGTTCTGGCCTATGCCTAGTCACGTTCCTGTCAGCTCCATAGAGAGTCAGAAGATGGCGGAAGATTGGAGGTCACTGAAAGGTCATCAGGAATAGTCTTCTGCAGATAAGATAGGGTCCCTGAGCCCCATTCAGCCAGTCCTGCCATGTCACCTCAAGGCCCAAAAAGGTCCTGAAAGACTCAGCAATAACTCAGGCATGTCTTGTCACCTGGGCCTACTCTGTTTTCTTGCCCAAACTCCACACTGTAGTTCCTAGGATTGTCTTAGGTCTCAAAGATTTAGGACTAGGAGGGCCAGTACATGACTTAGACATGTACTGGGAGCAAAATCCAACCATAAAATGTCAGTCTACAAGCTTGAGATTAATCAGACCTTTGCCACAGAACAAATGCCACCCAAATGCCAAATTCACTTCCCCAAAGAAGTCATTGTTTATAACATAGCCGTGGTCCATAAGAATACTATGGCATTAAGGAATGCAAGTATTGAGTTTAAAAGACAAGATGTAATCTTCAAAACAGCTTTATTAGTTCCAAATCCGGAAGTTACTGATTAATATCCTGCAAGTATTTTATTTGGGATTTTTTCCTGGAGTGATAGTCAAACAATGGAAACCTTTGTGGACATGTTCCAAGGTCCAAGGTGTGAATCATCCAACCCTAATTACACTTTGCCTCCTTAAATCCTGCAATCAAGCTAACAGAATTTATGTTCTTGTTTATAAATCTCTGGTGATTGCACAGGAAATCACACATATTCCTTGTTGATGGAAAGAAGCTATTTTGAGCAAGTTGTTTTTTTTTTTTTTAATCAGCCTTATTAAGAAGAAGGTCCTACCAGGACCTGGCATCTATAGATGAACATTGAGTAGTTCTTAAGCCAAATAGAATGTGTGATATTCAAGAGAATATGTGATGCCCACCTGGTGGTCCCAGGAGAGGCCAGAGAGTGAGGGAGAAAATGAGGAACCTCACTGGGGGAACTTCTGTTCCATGAAAATTTTTTACACTCGACCTTTGAGTACTGGCCCACATAGAAAATAGAGCGCTCTCCAGAAGGACTGAGAAGAGGTTCATCAACTGGGAAAGAGAGGGCATTCTAGAAAAAGGGAACCACATGAGAAAAGGCTCAGGGGGTGAAGGTGCACAGAATGTTCAGTGTATGGGAATTGTGATGTTCTCTGCATAGTGGTCATTGAGAGAGTGGCTGGAAGTGTAACTGAAAAGGCCAGTGAACCCACATGGGCAAAAGCCATGAATGCTGTTGGGTTAGGCTTTCTGCTGTGTGCAAAATGGGAGCCATGATTCCCCTGAAGCAAGACAGTGACATGATGAGAGTTGGATTTTTGAAAAAAATGGGCAGCATTGCAGCATGTGTTTTAGAAAAAGGGACAGAAGGTGAAGGGAGACCAGTTTGGAGACTATTACAATAGTTCAGACCTGAGGAGATAAAGTGCAGAATGCAGAGTACCGTGAGAGAAAGATAGTCCAGGTATATTTAGGAGGGAAACTTGAAAGGATCGGATAGCCAGTTCAGTGAGGGTGGTAAGAAAGATTCTGTAGTCAGGGACGATTGGGGGATCTCAGCAGTTAACCACAGAGAAAATGGGAGGAAGCACAAGGTTGGGTGAGTCCAGATGGATCTGTGGAGTGACTTCCAGAGTAGATGTGCAGTTATAAGAAATATGTATCTGATCCTCAGGGAGGCAGTGGCAGAAGGGAAGATACCTTCCACAAGGAAGGAGAGATACCTTCCAGCAGGCTGCTCTCATTCCAGTGTTTCAGTGACCTACAGTACCCAGAAGTGAAACTGGGAGGGCAGGCAGTAATACTTATTGTGTACCAAGTACCTCCACAACCATTATTTCACCATGCTTCCCAGTCGATCTTCACAGTGCATCTAGGAAATGAGTATTATGATCTCTGTTACAGCAATGAGGAAATTTGGGTCCAGAGAAGTTAAGTGGCTTTCTGGGGAGTCCCACAAAATTTTTTGGAGAGAGGCTTTAAACCCAGAGATTCTGGGGCGCCTGGGTGGCTTAGTCGGTTAAGCGTCCGACTTTCGCTTAGGTCATGATCTCGTGGTTCGTGGGTTCGAGCCCCGCGTCAGGCTCTATGCTGACTGCCAGCTCAGAGCCTGGAGCCTGTTTCAGAGTCTGTGTCTCCCTCTCTCTCTGACCCTCCCCTGCTCACGCTGTCTCTCTCTCTCTCCTAGAAATTTAAAAAAAAAAAAAAAACCTTTAAAAATAAATAAATAAATAAATAAATAAATAAACCCAGAGATTCTGCTTTCTCTACATCCTCCTGCCTCTTAGTCACAATTGGCATTACCATGGCACCACTAAGTTCTCTGAGACAGAAGAGTATAAATTAAAATAGCCATGGTCAGCGAACTTGTTTTTGTTTTAAAGACATGTTAAGATTAGGGGAAAGTAGGTTGGGATGACTACAGCTGGGGCGGATCAAGTATTACCAGGGGCTGAGTATGTACTCACCCTTACTCGGAGGAATTTGTTTTCCCTTCAGAGAAAAGAATTTGGTTCTGCTTGAATTTTGGATAAAGGCCCAAAGGAGGAAATCCCTGTGCTAAGCAACATCAGCTTTCCGATCTCTAACAGGGCACTTTGACTCCCTAAATTCTGCAGAATGGTCTGGACCAGCACCTTCCAAACTGGTCATTTTTCACGGGCAAAGACGACATCGCAACCTTGCTTACCACCAGTTGGAGGGGAATATGGATTGTTTTTCCCCTGGGGATGCAAGTTGTACCGGGCCAGTCACAGGCCCGGAAGCTCCCTTCCTCTTCAGTGGCGTACATTTGTGCCATGGGGCTAAGTGGGTTGGGCAGCAGTGGTATACTGGCAAAAACTGTTTCTTTCCTTGTAGTGCTCTAGTGCTCAGCAACTGCACAGGAATTTGGCCTTTGGTCTTGGCCCCGCTGGCCTCCCATTTCATCGCCACTGCTTTCTGGCAAAAAGGGGGACAAAAAGAAACGAGTGACACATGTGGTCAATATCCACATCATTAATCATTCTGAGCAGTAAACTTAACTTTCCAAAGGCACGATATTTGTGAAGAGATTTTGTAAATGGAAAAGTCATATTCTATTCATGTTCATGAATGGTCTCAAGGTATTATTAGCTACCCCGTAGTTGGAAAAACAATGAACAGTGAGATAAAAGTTTCCACAGTATGATTGCATTCTATACTCTCTTATTCATTGATTCATTCATTTGTTCAATGGTTATTAAACACCCACAATGTGCCAGATACTGTCCTAATATATTAGCACTGTTAAATTCTAAATAACGGCTGTCATTTGCCATCATTCCCATGCCCTGGATGTAAGAACAAATACATTTGGACAAGTGAGGCTTACCCCCAATGAAACTAAATGGTGGACTAGTTTTCGTCTCTCCAACTGTATTTTGAAGGATAATAAATCCTGTCTATTTTATTCAACAATCCAGCAAATTAGATTTGTAACCGAAGAAACCAATTGAATCTTTTTTTAAAGCATACTTTTTTTTTTTAACTGGCAAACTAGAATGGCCCAAAGTCTGGATTTATCACCTTTCCCTAAAAAAGTCATTCTCTTTCTTGAACTGAAAACTTATACTTGGTTGTCATTGACTCTTCTCTCTTCCTTGTTCTTTCTACATACTAGATAGCATTCACTTCATGTCAGCGTCAGAGGGCAGGGAGTTTTGTCTCTTCTGTTCCCTGTTGGATTCCTGGCACCTAGGACAGTGCCTGACATGTGGTAGAGCTCAAAAATATTTGTTGAAGGGGTGCCTGGGATGGGTATCTGACTTTG
Organism: Hyaena hyaena; assembly: GCF_003009895.1. Classification (NCBI taxonomy): domain Eukaryota; kingdom Metazoa; phylum Chordata; class Mammalia; order Carnivora; family Hyaenidae; genus Hyaena; species Hyaena hyaena. The sequence goes on from NW_024080944.1 coordinate 1,595,826, forward strand.
GCTCAGGTCACGATCTCACGGTTCATGACTTTGAGCCCCACATTGGGATCTGTGCTGACAGTGCAGAGCCTGCCTGGGATTCTCTCTTTCTCTCTGTGTGTGTGTGTCTCTCTCTCCTCCTCCCCTACTTGATCTCTTTTTCTCTCTCCCTCTCTCAAAATAAATAAAAAAAATCTTTTAAGAAGAACATACTCCTTTAACAAAATGTATTGAATGTTGAATGAATTCAAGTACAGAAGATTCCTGTCTAGCCCTTAGGATTAGGTTCTCAAGTCAGCATGTTAGGCAAAATTAATGTATAGCTAAATGATTCTTTACAATCCTTTAAACTGCCCACACAATAAACGTATAGGTATATTATTTCCAAGTCCCGTGCAGTTTCTTGCCAGCTTTGGAACAGGTCATTGTTTGCTAGTTAAGCCCCAGATTGAAGTTGTTGGCTAGTGTTTAGGGGGTTATATTGTACATGAAGCATATAACTTCAAACACTTGGAGGCAGTCTGGCTTTGGGACCAGAGATTCAGATCTCCCATCGCACACTTACTGAGTAGATTAGCTGGCACTATGTCCATGGCTATTTCTCCTTCTCCATCCCCTTCCTGTCTTTTTCTCTGCCAAACTCTTAAACTTGAATTGGTATAAACTAAATATGTACATGATGCCATGCCACAGCACTGACTGACACTGAACTTCATAAAAGCTGCATAGACCAATGGGGATAAAATAGATTCCAGGACCACTGACCTCAGTCATGAAGTCTACAAGGCACAATAGTTCTTTCTACTTCAAATTTGTTCTCCTAGAGCTCAAAAAATGTGATAACTTTGCAAGCTCTGAATCCCTGGATAAGGACTATTATTTCCCTAGGATCAGCGAACAACTTGTTTATCTTCTACTAGGAAATTTCTAGAAACATTGATTTTACTCTTTAGCCAAAGGCAACAATTTAAATCTTAAGTGAGACTTCTTTTCATACAGAGCAATTTGGAGCTTGCTATGATAAAGAATAAAGGATATACTGAGTACTTTTTTAAAGGACTTCTTAAATTACAGCTATTTCCTTGACTATATTCCAAAATAAATCTGACACAAGTCAAATAAGTATAATCTTAAAAATAAAATCAACTTAGCTGGTGGTAAGTGGGGGAGCTATTATCTAAAAATAACAAAATACTATTATTTTCTTATAGAAAGCAAGAAAAAAATTAAAGATTCAACCGAAGCTGGTCCTTGGTTAGTGAAGTTGTATTTGGCAGATAATGGGATAGATGGAAAAGGAAAAGAAGGAGAAAATGGCTTGTTGGAATTCACTCAAATTTTAACATGGTGAGTAGAAAATTAAGAGGTTTTATTTGTTCACCTTCTAAAACTTGGTGCTTTAGTTTAATTGTAGGAGCAATGATTTAATCACAGTCTATTAACTGTGCTAAGTGAGTTTTTTTTAAGCTCTGAGAGGAAAGCAGTGACCCACCTTGGTCTTTCTTAAGGGAAAGCCTGAAATCATAAAAATGGCATGGCAGACAGTTGTATATGAGCCCACAAAGTGGCCCCAAAGACCTCACTAGAAGCCCCATTTTATGAAGTTGGCAACTGAGGAATGGCAGAATTATGACCTCTAGATTGTTCTTCCCTAAAGTCAGCTATGTGACCTGAGGAAGAAAGGCAGACTACTTAAGTATGAACGCTTTTTTGTTTTTGATTACAAAGTTCTCCCAAACTACTTAGGCAGAAAGAGCTTTTTTCAAAAGCTCCTGGAAAGCAGAATATTTTCTTGCCATGTTTATGCTGACAACCTTGGATATCTCTCTGTCCACCTCTCCGGAATCCACATACCCAATGGGCCAAGACACAAGTCAGCATTTGCAGTACCATAGGAAAGCTTGCTCAGTCGAAGGCTCTAGGTTATACCATCTTAGGATATTAGTACTTATAGCACCTTAGGGCAACAGAACATGCCAAGATTGGAAACTTGAGGGCTTGATTGATGGCTATTATTTTACAAGAAAAATATTCTTTTTCTAATATGCTTTACTTCTTTATTTAGGAAGGTTGAGAATTTCCAACTTGGATAACTTTGCTGCTATTCTTATAATACTTATATTAATAAACTCCATTTTATTACCCTTTTAATATATTGTTAGATTTACTATATTGCTGATAGATTATCCTTTTGTATATTGCTAACATTTTGGTAAGAGTTTTCACATCAGTGTTCATGAGGAATATTGGTCCGTATTTTTCCTTTACATGTAGTGTTTTCCTCTGGTATTGGGATCAAGGTGATTTTGGCCTTACAGAATGAGTTAGGAAGTGTTCCCTCCTTTCCTATTTTATGAAAGAACTTGTGTAGAGTTGGCATCATTTTATCTTTAAATATTTGGTGGAATTCACCAGTGAAGACATCTGGACCTGGAGTTTTCTTTATGAGAAGATTTTAACTACAAATTCAATTTCTTTAATAGGTAGAAGGCTGCTCTGGTTATTTTGGGAGGAGGGGACATTAAGCTTTGGTAGTGTATGTCTTTCAAGCAATTTTTTTCATTTTCACTAAGTTTTCAAATTTATTGTCATAAAGTTATTCATAATATTTCCTTCTCATCCTTTTCATGTCTGGAGGATATGTAGTGATGTTTCCTCGTTTGTGCTTGACATTGATAATTTGTTTTCTCTCTTTTTTTCCTCAATCAATATGATTAGAATTTTATCCATTTTATTGATCTTTTCAAAGAACTCACTTTTAGCATTGGTGGTATAGTGGTGAGCATAGCTGCCTTCCAAAGTATTCACTTTCGGTTTCCTCTGATGTTTTAGTTTTTTTCAATTTCATTGAGTTATACTTTTATTTTTATTATTTCCTTTATTCTGTTTACCTTGGGTTTAATATATGCTTTTTTCCAATTTATTAAGGTAGAAGCTTAAGTTATTGATTTTAAAGCTTTTTTGTTTTTCTAATGTAAATGGTTATATTAACTAATACTAATTAATTTGCAGGATTTTTTTCATTGTATCCTGCAAATTTTTATATGATGTATTTTTATTGTCATTCAATTCAAACTATTTTCTAATTTTACTTTTGATTTCTTTGACCTGTGGGTCTAGTTTCCACATATTTGTAAATGTTTCAGATATTTTTCTCTGGTTGATTCCTTATTAAATTCTGCTGTGATTGGAGAACATACTTGTGTTATAACCCAGATTATGACCTGTCTTGGTAAATGTTCCATGTGCACTTGAAAAGAATGTGTATTCTGCTGTTTTGGGATGGACCAATTAAGTTTGGTTGGCAGTATTGATATGGTTTTCTGTATCTTTACAAATTTTCTGTGTATTCATTCTATCAATTATTGAGAGAAGGGGAATTGTGACTTTGTTCATATCTCTTTGCAGTTTAATCAGCTTTGCTTTATATATTTTTAAGATCTTTTGTTGGGTGCAAAATATTTAAGATCGAGTCACTTGAAGAATTGGCCCATATTATCATTATGGAGTCCCTACTAATATTTTTCTCTTGTCTCTGATAATATTCCCTTCTCTGAAATTTACTTTGATGAATATTAATATAGCCACTTCAGCTTTCTCCAGATTAATGTTAACATGATATACCTGTTTCTTTCCTTTTACTTTTAACCTATCTATATATTTTTTTGTAATTTCTCTGTAACTCAGTTTCCTCATTTGTAAAAATGGCAATAATAGTGTCTAACTCAAGAGATTGTTATAGGGTTAAATTAGAACTTGGGAGGTGCTAAATGTAGTGCCTAATGCTCCAGCAGGTACCTTTATACAAATTAGAAAAAGAGCCCCTCTGGGCAGATGAATTAAAAGAGGCATTAACTCTGGCTGTTAACCTTTCTAGGTCTATGCTTCAGGGCCCAGGACTTGACTGGCAAAGCTTGGCAGATTTTAGCCCCACCCCTACCCTCAGAAGGCCCATTTGTGCTGGGCACAAGTGCTTAAGCATGTGGGTAGCCATCATCACATCTGATGCATAATATAGTAGTTCACGGGAGGCTAAGTAGTGTAGTGATTAAATCCATGGCCTCTGGAATCAGAATTAGAAGTAAAATTGTTGAGTTGTGAAGTTTGTCTTCAATGCTCTCCATTCTCCTCCTATAACTCCTGCTTCCTTCTGAAGCATCCCTACTCTCACCCATTCATTCCTTATCTGAAGGAATTAGATACAGGCAGGCAGTTCAGGAAGCCAAAGCCATGCAAGTTCTAATTAGACAGGCTATTTCCTTGGGAGCAAGACCTTTGAGAGGGAGAGTCTGGCAGAACCACTCAGCCCCACCCTTGAACTCTGGCTGCTGAATAAATAGAAAGTGTGTACAGGGAGCAAGAGAATGACCTTGCATTTATTACTGATCCTAACTGAAATTTCATATCCCCGGTGCATGGTAAGGACTCAAAATTGTTTTATTGGAAGTCAGAAGATAATTTATTTCAGAGCAGAGGCCATGCATTAAATTCCTTTAATCCCTGCAATGTTAGACATAAATGCATTTTGTAAGCATGCACTCAGTATAATAGCATCATTGGTATTGCATTTTGCAAGATACTTTCATAGGAACTGCTTCATTTCTGTTTTCACCACAACCTTATGAGATAGGCAGAACAGCCAATTTGGGGGCCAGTCTTACAGATGAGAAAGGTGAGACCCAAGAGGGCACATGACCTGCCCATGACTACATGGTTGACAGGAGGTATAAGCTAACCAGGAGCCTAGGCCTTCATCCAGACTTCATGATGCCAGAGATTCCCACAGACCAGTAGGCAGGCCAGTGCTAGGGCATGAAGGGATTTTCAGTAATTCTCAAGGAGATTAGAAAAAAAAGACAGGTGGAGTGTTCATTTTTCATAAAGCTAAACTTAATTTTAAAAGCTATCCTTTATTTTGAAACTATGCCCTTCCTAATTTCAGGTAAAAACATTTGTTCTTTTACAGTGTTGCAAGGTGAGAATTGTTATTTGACATACTAAAAGTTGCCAAACCATTCCTTCCCAAGTTTTTTGGCATTTTACTGGTATGAAAGTCTCAAAGTCCCAGTCTTAAAGACTGGGGAACCCTGCACAATGCCACACTACAGCTTCTTAATAAATAAATGAATTGAAAATTTAAGGCAGCATCTTCTTTGGGTCAGTGCATCTTCTTTGGAAGGAAGGGTCAAGGAGAGTATTGAGGACCTAAGAAGAAAGATCATACTCCAAAATAAGTGGATTGAGTTTCTTTCAGTAACAATGCCATTTTGATTTGTCATTTTCTTTGGCCAGCCTGATCAAATACTCTGCTCACTTAAGGGAAATTGACCTCAGAAACAATGTTCTGGGAGAAATGGCTGCTGCTGACATACTTGAAGCATTAAGAGCCAGAAAGACAGGTAGAGTGTTTCAGTTTGTGTTCCCTCCACTTGTCTACATCCAGTCACTCCTAAATGCTGTCCTGCTCACAGCTTGCTCTACTGTTTTCATTAAATAACTGGTCTGAGCTAAGTGATAACCAGGAGCACTGTCATAAGCCACCTACCCTTGTACCAGTTTACCCAGTGATTTGCACAGAGTTCAAGAACTTTTAGGATGTCATATGTCATCTTTGACCTAAGCACAGTAGTCTCCCCTTATGCGTGGGGGATGTGTTCTAAGATCCCCAGTGGATGCCTGAAACTGCAGATAGGATCAAACCCTATATATACTAGGTTTTTCCCAATGAATACATACTTATGACAGTTTAATTTATAAATTAGCCACAGAAAGTGATTAACAATAATAACTTATAGTAAAATAGAATGCTTATGACAGTATACTATAATTAAAGCTATGTCGGGGTGTGTGGGTGGCTCAGTTGATTGAGCGTCCAACTGGAATTTGGCTCAGGTCATGATCCCAGGGTCATGGGATTGAGGCATTGAACTCTGTGCTGAGTGTGGAGACTGCTTAAGATTCTCTCTTTTGGGGCACCTGGGTGACTCAGTCAGTTAAGCATTTACTTTAGCTCAGGTAATGATCTCACAGTTTGTGGGTTTGAGTCCTGCATCAGGCTCTGTGCCAACAAGCTCAGAGCCTGGAGCCTGCTTCAGATTCTGTGACTCCCTCTCTCTGTCTGTCTCTGCCCCTCCCCTGCTTATGCTCTCTCTCTCTCAAAAATAAATAAACTTAAAAAACTTCTCTCTCCCTCATTTCCCTTCTCCCCCACTCATGCTCTATAAATAAATAAATACATACTATGTGAATGTGGCCTCTCTCTCTCAAAATATCTTACTATACTGGAGTCGCCCTTCATGTAATGATGTGCTATAACAAAGCCTAGGGTAAGGAGGTAAAGTGAGGGGAATGACAGGCATTAGGCTTCTACTGATGAGGAGTCATCAGAAGGAAACCCATCTGCTTCCTGACTGCAGGTGACTGAAACTGTGGAAAGAGAAAGCCAAGATCAGCGGGGGATGGGGCTACTGTAATGAATGTCATCAGAGTGAAATTTTCTCAGTTGCTCTTTCTTTTCCCCTCCTCTCTTAATATCACTTATTCTCTGAGGGACACTCTCCTATTCTCTATTCTCCTTCCCAACCCAACCTGCAGATATTTCTCCAGATAGCAATTGGAAAACTCAGGTGACATCCCTCCTAAGATTCTGAGGTGCTTTCTGGACCATCAAAGATGGCTTCAGTTGTAATTGGCATCAGGAGAGTGGTAAGGGTGCTTTATGACCATGTAATCCTTTGAAAATGAGAGACTCATATATGGAATGAGTTATTTATTACACATTGGCCAACTCTGCCCTCCTCCTTCCATTAATACGCATGACCGGAATTAACAATAGTTGTTCTTACAGCTGACAGAGAGATGAGGAAATGTCACTTTTAAATAAAGCTCAGTGAAAGACATATAAACAGATTTGAACATCCAAATTCAGAGTTTAAGAAGGGGGAAAGAGGTGCACTTGCATGGGTAAGTCAGTTGTGCGTCCGACTCTTGATCTTGGCTCCAGCCATGATCCTAGGGTCTTTGGATGGAACCCTATGTAGGGCTCGACGTGGAGTGTGCTTAAGATTCCCTCTCTCTCTCTCTTAAATAAAAATTGTTTAAAAGGGTGGGGGAGAAATCTTGGTGCATTATCTGGCAGGTTATGTAGAGAGAATTAAGTAAAATCAGTATTGGTCTTTATCATCTCTTTAATAAAATGATCTTAGAGACATGGCATAGTTTTAGATTGCATTTTTTTAAAGTGGCAGTTTTAGAAGAATTGCAATATTACTTCTACTGCATCACCACTTTAAAACTACTAGGGCGACTGGGTGGCTCAGTTGGTTGAGCATCTGACTTTGGCTCAGGTCATGATCTTGCAGTTTGTGGATTTGGGCCCTGCATCGGACTCTGTGCTGACAGCTTAGAGTCTGGAGTCTGCTTCGGATTCTGTGTCTCGCTCTCTCTCTGCTCCTCCCCCGTTCGCACTGTGTCTCTCTCTCAGAAATAGAAATTTAAAAAAATTTTTTAAAAAGATTAAAACTACTGCATTGCCATTTCTTCACAGCCAATTAAATGATTCCAAAATTTTTGAATTATCCCTTTATTTTGGAGAAACAGAACATCTTCTTCCTAGTCCATTTGAATTGAATTAAAATTCAGTGGAATTATTAAAATTACTTTAAATTTAACTTTAATTTGAGCTCAGTAAACTGAAAGCCGGTTAATGATTTCATTTGGTTTCCCTTAGCACCAGAGTAACTTACTGTGCCCTGTGGCAGAAGACATCATAAAAGGCCACAGGCAGCGTTCTGATCATTAGTAAGTGCTAATGATAGACAATCTCAAATGATTTGACGGAAAATGATTCTCAATGAATACTTATTTGGAGATGCAAAACATTGTGCTTGCTAACTGAATAGTTCAATTTGCATAAATAGGGAAGATAATTATGAAATTCCCACCTGAAAGTACAGATTCTCATTTAAAAAGCATTAAAAAACAATTTGTACTTCAAGAAAGTATTGTTTTCCCAAATATAGTAGTATATATCATGAGTAGCTTTAATACATCCACATTTTGAACCAAAATAATTATGGCATGTTTCCATGGACCACTTCAGATTGTTAGTCAGAAAGACTCCTCCAAACAGGGTTAGCTGGTTGTATTCTATAGGGAAATCTCTCACCATCTAGCCTTAATGGTATGCTTTTAAATATTAAAAGCAATGAGTAATATCACTGATTATAGAACCAGTGTTCTTCTTTTGATTGCTTTTGTGTTCTTATCATTTGCAAGTTAACAAGTTAATTTCTAATTCTACTTTCTTTCATGAAATCCAAATTAATAGCCCAAAGTCATTTATTTGCCTACCAAGGAATTCTTAATGAGCTGCCTTTAATGATGGAACACACACAATGAAAGCTTCCTTAGAAACATCAGCAACCTCACTTGTTACCAAAAAAAAAAAAAAAAGGTTAGCAGAGGGTTGAACTGTCTACATTTTGTAGGGTTGCTTTTTGACTAATTAAAAAAAAAATACTTAAGGATCATTTTTATTCATTCTTACTGATTTATTTACTGATTTCAACATAAATTTATTAAATTCTGTAGAGCAACAAAAAAGGGTCCACAGTGACCACTGAGCTGAATGTAAACGGGCTTACAAAGGGACCCACCTCTAAATAACCGTGGGGCCTAACTAACCAATTACAATCAGGCACAGTTCCAAAGATTACCAAAAAAAGGAAAATTTCATACATTCCCTACCTCTTCATTGTGCCCTCTAACTATGACTCCTCACCATCACCTCACCACAGTGTCTCCTTTGCTATCCTTCCCGCTGCTGCCTTACAATATATTCAGTAAAGTTTTATCTCTTTTGTTCTGCCTTGGGTGAATTCTTTTATTGCTTGTGCCCCTGGCCTCCACCCAGTCAGAGTGCCCCACATTTGACGGCTACTTCATCTGATAGGGACACCCCACAAATGCATGGCCTTGTTTGAGTTAAGCAGTGAATCCCTGCTTTCATTGGTCTTACTTCCTAGTGAATGATAGTAAACTAACTATAAAAAGAAATAAAATACACATTATTGTGTGTCAGATCAGATGGGGATCATACTTAAGGGAAAAATAAAGCAAGAAAAGGATATAAAGCATGTATGTAAGGGGGTGGGAGTTTTAGTTAGGATAGCCAAAGAAGTCTGTACTAAGAATAAACATTTGAGTGAAGGCCAGAAGGTATGAGGGAACAAGACTATAGATACCTGGGCAAAGAGAATTCCAGGTAAGCAGAACAGCAAGTGCAAAGGCTTATGGCAGGAGGCTATCTGGTGTGTTCTAAAACCAGTATGGAAGCTAGCATGGCTGGAGTGGAGTGAGAGAGAATGGGAGAATAATAGGACCCAAAAAATTCCAAGAAGGAGGCATGGGGGACAGGGGCCTTCTAGGCAATTATGAGGTCTTTAGTTTTTAACTCTATTGAGATGGAAAGTCATTTGAGAATTTTGAGAGGAGTGACCTGATCTGACCCACATCTCAACAGGATTACTCTAGCTCTACGTTGAAAATAGAGTGGAGGAGAGGTGAGGACAGAAGGAAGACCCGTTAGGGAGTTTTCCCTGGAAAAAATAAACAAAGCCTTTCAACAAACCCAGCACACCCAGCACGGCAGAGAATGAAGGTGAAGTAAGCAGCTGAAAAGAGGAGAAATTAGAGAAAACTCTACACACTGAATACTTGGAACTCAGCCTTTACTATTACCTGAGCCTTCTTTGTCTGCCCTGCTTCTGGAAGCAGATAGCCATGCAGAAGACTGGGGTATTCTTTGAAAACTGAATAGGCCCAGAAAAAGGAAGAACAGGTGCTGACCCCTGGCCATGCCCTCATCGTTCAAAGAAGCCCAGCAGGTAAGCAAGCCCTGCTCCTACAGAGGAGCTTCCCATCAGCCTTTGGATGCCTTGTGCTTCAATGTGAACAGAAATCCGAGTATCTCCAGATACTTGAGGCCATTGTTTGACATAGGAAACAAAGCCTGAGAGAGAAGAGGGAGCTCTGAAGATAAAGAGACAATACAGAAAATTTTTAAAAGAAATTAGTTATGACTCCTCCCAGTGAAACAGAAGATAGTGCACCTGTAAAACAAGAAGATGCTATGAAAAAAGAATAATTAGAAAATGAGAAAAAGTTCTTGAGAAGTAAAAATGATAGCCAATATAAAAATTTCAAAATTATTATTAAAAGACAAAGTCAAACAAGTCTTTAAGTCTTTAAAAAGTAGAACAAAAAATAGGAAGATGAAAAATTGGTGAGAATATATGAGAGAGGATCAGTCTGTGAACACCAATATTTAACTTATAGTTCAGAAAGAGCGAACAGAGAAAGGTGGGAAGGGGACATTATCAAATCATTATCAAATCAAGAACTTTCCCAGAACCTAGAGACATAAATATGCATATTGAAAGAGCCCATTGAGTGCCCAGAACAGTGAATGATAGAAGCTATGTCACCATGGCATTTAGAACACTAGGAATAGAGGGGAAAGTCTTAACAATTACAGATAAATACTATATATTCCATACAAAGTACTGAGAATCAGCATGACATCAGACTTCTAACTGGAAACTAGAAACAATGAGGCACTGCCATGACAACTCTGGGAGAACTTTATACATTTCTAACTTCTAACCAAGTATGAGGATAAAGTAAAGGTGTTTTCAGAACTCAAGCTCTGTGCCTCCTCTATTTCCTAGGAAGCTCCCAGAGAACACACTTGAGCAAAATGAGAATAAACCACAAAGATGAAAAATTCAGAATCCAGGAATCAGGAGAACCAATACAGAAAAATAGAAAAGGGAGTCCCAGGGGCACCTGGCTAGCTCAATCTGTTAAGTGACTCTTGATTTTGGCTCAGGTCATGATCTCACAGTTTGGTTCATGAGATTGGGCCCCCATTGGGCTCCACGATGATGGTGCAGAGCCTGCTTGGGATTCTGTCTCCCCCCTCTCTGTCTCTTTCTGTGTCTCTCTCTTGTCCCCCCGCTTCTCTCTCTCTCTCTCTCTCTGCCCCTCCCCTGAGCTCTCTCTCAAAATAAATAAACTTTAAAAAAAATAAAGAAAACAGAGTCCCAGATAATGGCTGAAGGTCAGAACTAGTCCAATTGGATAGAAAAATAGAAGACTTTGGAAAGGAGGAATATTGTGGCAAAAACTGAATAGAGCTTTGGAAATACTTAAGTATTTTGCAAGAAATACTGATGAGTGTATGAAAAATAAAAGAAATTGGGGAAAATATTTAGAATTGGTATACAGAAAACTGTGCAAATGAAAAATTAAGACTATTAACTCAGAAAAAAGTTATGTAATTGGGGCACCTGGCTGGCTCAGTCAGTAGATTTTGTGACTCTCGATCTCAGGTTGTACATTCAAGCCCCACATTGGGTGTAAAGATTACCTAAAAAAAAATAGTAAAAAAAAAAGTTTTATGAGAAAGGAAAATACTGTGAACAAAATATATATGACCATACCAGTCAGTACAACAGTGTTGATTTGACTAAAAATTGTGAAATATTACTATTGAGAGGTTTGGGGAAAGGATGGGATAAGAATTAATATCTAAAATATTTAATGGAAATATCAAATAATATAAAAAGCATTTTCTTTGAAGTAAGGGAGTAAATCTCATGAAAAACAGCTGAATGAATGGGTATTAAGGAGGGCCACTTGTTGTGATGAGCACTGAGTGTTATATGTAAGTGATAAACCACCAGATTCTGCTCTTGAAATCAATATTACCCTATATGTTTACTAACTAGAATTTAAGTAAAAATTTGAAACCAAAATAATAATAATACAAAAGAAAAAAGAAAAACAGTTAAAGAAAAAAAAAACACTTTTAAATGAGTTAAAAGTGGTTTTCTCTGGAGAAGAGGCCTGGGGGTGTTGAAAGGAGAGGAAAGGATCTGTTGTTTTTCACTATGCACTGTTTAGCCCTATTTGGTCTTTTAGCTATACGTATGCATTACATTGATTGTATTTGTAGAGAATTGAAAAGAGCATAGTTTTAAAAAAAATATATATTTTGCAGTATATATGCTGCCGAAGTGAGCACTAAAATTTTTTTCAATGTTTATTTTTGAGAGAGAGAGAGAGAGAGGGAGGGAGAGAGAGACAGACAGACAGACACTGGGGGAGGGGCAGAGATAGAGAAGGAAACACAGAATCCAAAGCAGGCTCCAGGCTCTGAGCTATCAGCACAAACCCACGAACCACAAAATCATGACCTGAGCTGAAGCTGGACACTTACCCCACTGAGGCACCCAGGCGCCCAAGTGCACAGCTTTCTATCATGTGATTCATTGTTATATAATTCCATGTCAGTATCTAATACTATCTTAAATCACCTCAGCTTCCACTAAGGAATTGAAGGTCCCACGTGCTATAGACCATTGCTGAATGGCTAGAGTTTTGTAAAGAAAGGAAGTGGAAAGGATGACCAAAAGTGTAATGTTCAGGGAACATGACAATCTTCTGTGGGTTAGGCTGCCACGTGAATCCTCTAAGACCTTAAGCTGACCACCCCCCCACCCCCCCCGCCGCCATACTCCTGGCCCCATTTCCAGTGGTTTCCAGTCCCCGGTACTACTCACAGCTGAGCCATTCATCCCACACTGCTCCCTGACCTTCACAGTGATCAAGACTTTGGACCTTGTTTTCCTATTGAAATGCTTGTTCTCCTCTATATTTGTGCTTGCCCTTTTTTTTTTTTTTTAATAACTCTGAGTTTTGTCTTTCTCCCTGAGTATGATTTATACCTATTTGCTGTGAAATTCTGCATCGGTGAGAGATGATATTTGGCTACCTGGAGCAGAACCAGCTATAGTGGCTTAATTAGGTAGAGGAAGACTGAGCAGGTACAGATGTGCCCCAACATCATTCCTTTATCTTTCTCCACTATCAGCCTTAGCAGGTAGCTTTTATCCTCATAGTTGTAAGGTGGCTGCTTCACTGAAAGCTGCCCTTCTCCATTTCAGACCAGAAGAAGGAAGGGACAAGGAGAAAGTGCTGGTACCTGTGTAAGGGCATCTCAGAAATCCTCAGCAACTTATACTTATTTCCAGTTGGCCAGAAGCATGTCACATGCCCATCCCTAATGTTTAGCTGGGCACATTGCTGCCATAAGAAAAATGAGAGCTCTGTTAGAAAATAAGGTCAAGGGTGCCTAAGTGGCTTAAGCACCTGACTCTTGGTTTAGGCTCAGGCCATGATCTCACCATTTGTGGGTTCAAGCCCCCCCACATCAGGCTTGTGCTGACAGCACAGAACCTGCTTGGGATTCTTTCTTCCACTCTCTCTGCCCCTCCCCCGCTCACTTCCTCTCTCCGTCTTTCTCTCTCAAAATAAATACATAAACGTTAAAAAAAAGAAAGAAAATAAGATCAGAAAAGATATTAAGCAGGGAACTAGAAGTATTTGCCTCAAGCTCATTTAGATTACGATAAATAGGTCCATTGGTCCTTTCTACAGTAGACCTGGTCAAAGAGGCCTTTACAGCCAGTGACCCCTCTGGAGTGGCCCAGGTGAGACACCAAGATCTTTATTAGACATTTGGCACAGCCCCTCAAGTCACCTAGCAGACTTACATCTGTATAACCTGCTGCTCTACAAGGAAACATGGAAGGTACTGAGCTAAAATTAGACCCAGGAAACATTAAGGGCTACAACTCACCCACTCAAGCTAGGCATCCTGGGAGACTTCATGCCTTAGATTTTGTTATGGCTCAGCCTGACCCTGCGATTCCAGAGCAACTTTCCCCTGCGACCACACCTGATTTTTTGTGATGACCTGTAGGATGGAATGACTCCAGCACATCAAGCACCAATAAGCACTGCTCACCAGAGGAAAACATCCAAATAGGACACTGACTTTGCTTCTCTTCCAGGCACATATGTACCACCCAAGCCCCCAGCAACATGGCTTCTGGCCCTTTCCAAGCCTTGAAGTTATAAACTGTATTGTCTTATACCTCCTGGTCCCTTACCCATATTCATCCACCTTGCCGTCCACTACCCTCTACTGTGCCCAGCCTGATTTGTTCTCACACCCTTACAACCATTTTCATGTTTCAACCTCAACTGACCCTCTGGAGGTGACATTCAGTACTATTTTTAACTTCTTAATTTTCCTCTCAACCATATTTCTTACTTACCTGTCTGCTTCTAGCCTCTTCCTGGTGTATCCTGGCCTCCAGAAACTACAGCTTGAGGCACCCGTGGGCCTGTAAGCAGGACCTGGACATTTAGCTAGATAAGAAACAGGAAGGGGGAGAAGAGCAAGTGCCATGGGAAATAACAGAAGGATGGGCTGACACAGGCTCTCAGAATGGCATGCTAGGTATTTGAGTCTTATTATTCTGACCCCAGTTTTGATGTGTGGGCATAGGTCTTTCCCCTGGCCACCAAACAACTGCCAAATACGAGCTGGGTGTCCTACAATTCAACTCAACTCTGACCCTACCTATCTGGAGATAGCATTCGATTCTACAGGTTAAGGGCTCTGTCCCACAAGACTGTCCTCTCCCCCCTCCCCACCACTTCAGACATCAACCACAAGTCCAGTTGTTACTGTGCTTCTGACTGACTGGCAATAAATCTGAGGTTCTCATGACCTCCTCCTCAAGTTTGGGTAATTTGCTAGAACAGCTAATAGGACTTGGGAAACAGTTTATTCACTAGATTACTGGTTTATTACAAAGGATATTAAAGGATACAAATCAATAGCCAGATGAAGAAGAGATATTTAGAGGGTGAGGTCTTGAACAAAGGATCTCTGTCCCCATGGAGTTTGGGGCCCAGCATGGTGGCAGCTGGAAGCATTCTGGTTTCCCAACCTGGAAGCTCTTTGAATCCTGTCCTTTGGGCTTTTATGGAGGTTTCGTACATAGGCATGTTTGATTAAATCCTTGACCACTGGTGGTTGATTCAACTTCCAGCCATTTTCCCCTCCCTGGAAATCAGGTGGTAGGACAAAAGATTCTAACCCTTTATTTATGGTTGGTTTCCCTGGCAACCAGCCCCATCCTTAGGTGTTATCCAGAAGTCACCTCATTAACATAAACTCCAGTGTGGTGGAAAGGGGATTGTTATGAATTATAAGGCACCCATTTCACCTTTATGGCTCTAAGGCGTTTTCAGGAACTGAGAACAAGGGACCAAACATTATACTTTTCAAGTTTTCTTTCTTAAATAAATTTCCAATGTGGTTAACATACAGTGTTAGCTTAGTTTCAGGTGTACAATATAGTGATTGAACAATTCTATACATTAATCAGTGCTCATCGTGATAAGTATATTTTTTAATCCCCATCACCTATTTCACCCATCCCCTACATACACCTAAGAGACCAAATATTACAAGAAAAGATGCTCCCATTGCTCTTACTGCTATGAAATTCCAAGGGTTTGGGAGCCAGGAACCACAGATATATATGAGACCAAATATATATGAGAAATATGAATGGCCAAATATATTTTTCTTATAAATCACAATATTGCAGGTCTTTATGGAAAATCAGTGAGAAATCTTTGTCTCAAGTGATAAAAAACCAACTCAAACTGATTTAAGTACACACCCAAAAAACTGTTGACTCATATAACTAAAAGTCCAAGGGCAGTTCTACTTACATGTCCAGGTGGATTCAGGGATTCAAGTAACACTACCGACCTTCATCTCCTGGAAGTTCTGCTTCTGTGTTGACTTTATTCTCAAGCAGGTTCTTCCCACACAGTGGCAAGTTGGGCAGCACTAGCTAGAAGTTTACACTGTGCAGTTTAATCTAAGAAAGAGCCTTTCTCCTGATTTCATGGGACTGTCATGAGTCACATGCATAGCAAGAGTCACCAATCACTGTGCCGGGGAGAATAAATCCACTAATTGACCTGATTTGGGCTATATGCCTGTCCATCCCAGGAGCACAGGGGAGTGGAACCCCAAAGTAAATTCAAGATTCTGTTCCAGAAAGAAGCTAAAATGCAAGCTGGACAAGAAAAACCAAGAGAGATCCACTAAAAAATGAAGAGCGAGAGAAGGCTAGGTAGCTCTGTTGGTTAAGTGGGGTTAAGTGGCAACTCTTGATTTCTACTCACGTTATGATCTCACCTTTCAAGCCCCATATCTCTTTCTGCTCTGACAGTGAAGAGCCTGCTTAGGATTCCCTCTCTGCCCCTCCCCTGCTCATGCTCTCTCCCTCTCTCCCTCTCTCCCTCTCTCCCTCGAAAGAAAGAAAGAAAGGAAGGAAGGAAGGAAGGAAGGAAGGAAGGAAGGAAGGAAGGAAGGAAGGAAGGAAGGGGAAAGGAAAGGGAAAGGAAGGGAAGGGAAGGAAAGATGAAGAACCAATAAAGTATTAGAGGCAATGAAAGACAAGATCAGAATTTCTTTTTCAGATGATTTATCTGGAAGTAAAGCCCAGAATGGATTTGGGATTGGGAAAGTCTGAGGCTAGGAAGACCAGTTAGAAGGCCACTCTAATTATCCAGGTAAACATATGACAATAGGAATGGAAAAGAAAGGACTAGGATAAGAAGTTATTACAGAAATAAATTCTCATAGATCACTTACATCAAGAGGGAGGATGCTTGAGTGGCTCAGTCAGTTGAGCCTCCAACTCTTGATTTTGGCTCAGGTCATGACCTTGTGAGATCAAGCCCCACATCGGGCACCAGACTCCCCACAGGGTATGGTACCTGCTTGGGATTCTCTCTCCCCCTCTCTCACAGCCCCTCCCTCTCTCAAAATAAGTATAGATTTAAATATAAGGGAAAGGTATTAAGTGAAAGGAATGTTGCCCAGTTAATAAGAATGTGGGAGAATGCCCCTCTCAGAAGCCCCAGACCTAATCCATCAAATGAAGTTGTGAAATATCTTACCCATTTACTATTATGTTCTTCCCCCCATCAGGTAAATGCCCAGTCTTAAAAATTACAGTCACTCCTCAAATCTCTTCAGAAACCTTCAGATCTATTTGGAAAAATAGCAAGAAATCTAGTATTACCTGTAAAATGAAGAAAAAGGTATGCTCTTGGATGTCTGTGTCTGTGAATTGCAGCCACCAGGGGAGTGCTGTGTGGAATCCTGGGCACTACACTGGGGTAGACGCCATCCTCAGCAGATTTTGCACTTGATAAAATCATAAGAATTTTTGTTCTAGGTAACAGTGTCCTAAACCATCAGCCCAGTGTGATGAATGATGCGTGTACAAAGGACAGGTAGTAAGGGAACAACATAGTTCCTTCAAAAGTTAGTGCAAACCTTGCCACCTTTCTTCAACTTTCCTACTTCCCACCCAAATCCTGGTTCCTGTTAGCTTCTTGTGGATTTGAAATGGTGAATTTATTCAAACTATGAAGCATGTGGGATCCATTAGGGGGTAATGATTTACATATGTTTACTCTTTATTGTATGATGTTGAACTTCCTTTTTTCTTTTTTTAATTTGTGATTTTTTGTTCATTATTTCACAGGCTAAAAAATGAATGTGGATGCCATATCTTTTTATGGGTGTTATCTATTTCCATAGCCTACAAAGATATTGCTTGTTCAATAATAATAGATTCGCTGGAACCATGCCTCTTTCCAGTTCTAAAATTTGATGACTGTTTTATGAAAGTTCAAAGTACTATTAATCCTACTATGCTTGTCATTTTCTAAAATGTGGATTTCACAAGTTGGCCTTAGTATAAATAGGTAGGATTCTTCTCTAGGGCTTCTTATGTGCATGTGAAATTTATAATTTAAAGGAAGTCATGATCTTTAAGAAAGAAAGAATCTACTTTCATAAGTATATCTATAGTTGGGAACAATAGGAATATTTGGAAGTAATAACCACTTTCTGAAAGACAGCGTCTTTCAAAATGGGGATATTCCCCAAATGAGTAAACTTCTAATCACTTTATCTCCCTGCCCATGAAGATATCTGCTCCATGGGAAAGGCAAGAGGTATGGTTGACCGATGTATGGATGATAAATTGGATTAGTTGAAAGTCATATGCTATGACAATGTGGTGCAGGGATGAAAAGCATGGACTGGAGAATGAAATGGACTGGAATTCTCTGGAAAAGTACTGCCTTCCAGGTGTATGACATTGGCCAAGTCAGCTAGCCTCACTGAGCCTCAGTTTTCCCTGATGCAAGATACAGATAAGAATAGCACCTGTCTCATTTGGTGAGCACTGAATGAGAGGACACATGTCAAACATTTTTGGACAATACTTGTTTCATAGTGCATGCTCAAATATAAATATTAGTGGCTACTATTATTGTTGATGTTAGAATTCAATGTTTCCAGTTATTTTCACTTGGAACAGCTACACAAGGAAAAAGGAAAAGAAAGAAAAAAAGACTTAAGACTTCTTCATTTTTGAAGTTAAAAAATCACAACGAGCAAGACTGTCAGTGTGCCTGGCTAGCTCAATTGGTAGAGTATGAGGCTCCTGAACTCAGGATCATGAGTTCAAGCCCCAAGTTGGGTGTGGAGCCTGCTTAAAGTTAAATTAAATAGGGGCACCTGGGTGGCCCAGTCAGTTAGGCATCTCTTGATCTCAGCTCAGGTCTTGATCTCAGAGCTGTGAGTTCAAGCTTTGTGTTGGGCGCTGTGCTGTGTGTGAAGCCTACTTAAAAAAATAGCATTAATTAAAGTTTTTTTTTAAGGCAAGAATGTCATTCATACTATGTACAAATGTAACAGGTTCTGGCAGGTTTATGGAACTAAACTATCTGTGGAGGTGAGTATGGGTAGAGTAAATTATGTTCACCCTTAAATATCTTAGTATCTACCTAGGAAGACAAGATTCTCATATGTTCAAAGTAACAATAATAGAGTGTAAGAGTTGAAATAACATTACAGATCTTCAGAATTTATACATCCAATGTGTGAGGCCTCCTGAGAAATTGTTCCTGCTTTAAAAAAAAAAAAAAGACCTTTTTGAAATTTGCCACAGACATCCACTAGGTTGGCATGTAAAATCTTTGTGCCTCTTTAGAAGTCTTTTGACAATGTCTATCAAAATGAAAAATACATAACTTTTGACCTAGGCATTCTACTTCTAGAAATTTATTTTACAGGTATACTCTTACAGATGAGTTAGGAAACATTTATAGTGATGTTCACTGCAGCACTGTTTATTATACATTGGAAACGGCTAAATGTCTCTCAAAGGATTCTCAGAGAAATAAATCACAGGAATATATGTGGGGGAATACTGTGCAGCCGTCAAGAATACTGTGGATATGGTAGTGCTTATATAGAAAGTGTCCTCTCACACTAAGCAAAAGAGCAGGCTAGAGAATAATATGTGTAAAATAAACTCATATGAAAATGAATTTATGTAATATGAACCAACAATCCCACTTCTGAGTATATGCCCAAAAGAACTGAAAACAGGGTTATGAAGAGACACTTGTACACTCATGTTCATAGTGGCATTCTACACAATAGCCAAAATGTGCAAGCAACTCAAATGTCTATTGATGGATGAATGGATAAGTAAAATGTGGTCTGTTCATACAATGGAATATTACTCAGCATTAAAAAGGAAGGAAATTGGGGCACCTGGGTGGCTCAATCGGTTAAGCATCCGACTTCAGCTCAGGTCATGATCTCACCATTCATGAGTTCGAGCCCCGCATAGGGCTCTGTGCTGACATCCCAGAGCCTGGAGCCTGCTTTGGATTCTGTGTCTCCCTTTCTCTCTGTCCCTCCCCCTGCTTGTACTCTTGTCTCTCTCTCAAAAATAAATAAACTTTTAAAAAATAAATAAATAAAAAGGAAGAAAATGCTGACACATGCTACCACATGGATGAAACTTGAAGACACTATGCCAAGTGAAATAAAACAATCACAAAAAGACAAATACTGTATGGTTCCACTTATATGAGGGACCTAGGATAATCAAACTCAGAAACAAAGTAAAATGCTGGTTCCTGGGGGAAGAAGGGCAGATAGAAAGTTGTTGATGAGCATAGTTTCCATTTTGGAAGATGGAAGAGTTCTGGAGAGTGGTTGCATAACCATGTAAATGTACTTAGTACTACTGGAACTCTATACAAAATAGTGATAAACGTCATTGTGTGTATTTTATCACAATTAAAAATTTTTAAATGAGTTGTATTATGTATCTGTTTGTACATGTATAGGAATTTCTGGAGAGTCGATTAACAGTACTTGCTTTTCTTCACTGTAGACTCATTTTACTTTTTTAACATTTTTATCATTTATGAGCTGTCAATTTAAATTTCATCTTATTATTTGTTAATATTTATTTGAGAGAGAGTGTGTTACCATGCACACATGTGAGCAGGGGAAGAGCAGAGAGAGGGAGAGAGAGAATCCCAAGAAGGCTCTGTGCCCACAGGAGCTCTGCACTGACAGTGTGGAGCTGCTTGGGATTCTCTCTCTCTCTCTCTCTCTCTCTCTCTCTCTCTCTCTCCCCCCCCACCTCTCTCAAAATACATAAATAAACTTAAAAAAAAACACAAACACTTGAAATTGTTTGGTAAACATCAGTAACAGCCCTTTTTGGTTGCTGTGTGACTCAGTGTCAAGAGTAGAGTAAGTGCTGTGATTTCCCGGAAGTATATATACGAATCTATGTTGGCAAAGAGCAGTCAGTGAAGACACAAAGATGAGTACGTTTTCCCTCAGTGAGGAGAGCAATCCAGCCGGAGCAGGTAGGGGAGGTTCTGTCCAGGTTCAGAGATCTAAGAGTGTGGGGAAGAAAGAGCGTCCTTGAGCTTTCATCCTTTCAACTGCACGGCTCTCTTCTCTTTCAAACTGCCCAGTTCCCACGAGGTGAGTGCATTTTACTCTCGTCTGGTTCCCGTCTTCCTCCTCTGTTAGATGTCTGGCATTTAGAGCCATCTCTAGTCTGATGTGTGGCCGTTTAATACGAACAGAACATGTGCTTTGTATGGCTCATCTGGGTTTGTTTACAGGCATTTTTATCTGGCTCATAAAGCTAGTGTGGTCAGATTAACATCTGCCACCACTTCTGCTCTGCTCTGGTTGACAGCTTGGAGAGTGGTGCTTTCTTCACTCATTTCCTGGTCTGGAAGGCATCCCATCTCCCCCCAGTTCAAACTTGACCTCTTCCATGAGGCTTTTCCTCACGGCGTCAGTCCTCAGCAATATCTCTGTCCTTCACAGCACTTCACATTCCACTCAACAAGCAGCACATATAGCATCTAGCCAAATGTGACCCTGTGTCCATATTTCCATTTTTACATATTTATGCATCCTTGTGTCCTGTGCCAAACTCCTTGAGTTTGGTTAGCTCCCATCCATGCACGAGGTCTGGTATCAGGAGACCAGATGTTCAAAGGCCCATTAAGAGGAGATGGGAGGCTCTGAATCCGAAACCTGACGAAACAGCTGTCCACCACTAGGTGGTGGTGGTGATCAGGCATCTCAGACTTTCACTACCTCAGCTTTCTTATCTTTTAAATGAAGATGTTGTCTGTTTTGCTTGAGAAAACAGAAGAACATGACCCCAGGCTAAAAGTAGAAGGACTCAGGTTTCGTAACTGTCACCTTCACACAAGAGCAGTGTACTCCTTAAGTTACTCACTTTTCTGGACCTTATTAAAAGGAGGAGGGCAAACTAGATCGGAGGTTTTCAGAGCATGGATGCCAGGGTTCTTGGCATCCTTTTCGGGGACCAATGGGTCAAAACCGTTTGCGTAACAGCAGAGCTAGTTCCCTCTTTTCACTCTTTATGAGTGTACGGTCGAGTTTTCCAGAAGCTACTGTGTCTATGACACCATCGCTTTAATAATAACTTGTGAGTTTATTACTGTTACTTTTAAATGGATACATTTAAATATTCCTCTCAATTAAAAGTTATTAAAAAGCAAATATATGCATCTTACATAGAGCCTCTTTAAGGTCCTAATAATTTTTAAGTATAACGGGGTCCTGAGCCCAAAAAGTTTGAGAACCACTGACCCAGGTTTCTCAGAAGACCTGAGGCCAGAAGTTAAGATACCGCGAACAAAGCGGTGGTAAAAGACTTGGTCCCAGCTCTGAAGAAGTTTACGTGTAGGGGGGCTCGGGGGTCGGAAGTCGGCAGGGGGTTGAGGGAGCCGAGACAAACGGTTATATTAACAAGAGAATTTGTGAGAGTGGTAATTTTCGTGACGTCACACAGCAAGGTTCCTGCGCAGCGTGCTCCGGAGCACGGGAGAGCAACACTGCAACAGCACAGAGCCCGGGCTTCACACCGGAAACTCCCCGGAGGCCCTAAACCCTCTCGGCTGCCCCAGCGAGCTGAGGTGCAGGGAGAAGTGCGCCAGGGCGCTAGCGTAAGGTGACGTCACTGGGCCGCGCCAGCCAATCCGGGGTGTCCCTGTCATAGGCACCGCGGGGAACCGCGGCCTGCAGGCGGCGCTGTGGGCCCGCCGGGCGACCCCACAGAGCCGCCATAGCCGCCCGCCTCCCCCGACTTAACGTCTCCGCTGCCGGCTCCGCGCCGTCGCCATGGCCGACGTGGAAGACGGCGAGGAGCCCTGCGCCCTGTCTTCTCACTCCGGGAGCGCAGGCTCCAAGTCAGGAGGCGACAAAATGTTCTCTCTCAAGAAGTGGAACGCGGTGGCCATGTGGAGCTGGGACGTGGAGTGCGATACATGCGCCATCTGCAGGGTCCAGGTGATGGGTAAGCGCTGCACGCGAGGCCCGGGCCGAGCTACGGCCTTCGCGGGCGGATTCTGGGCGTGGAGGACGGACGAAGGCTGGGACAGACCCCTGTCCCGAGGAGTGGGGGCGGGGAGCCGGGAATCACGGGTGCTGCTGCGGGCCCAGAGGGCCGCTGCTGCCGCCGCCTGGGGTTCAGCAGGCGCCCAGCGACCGGAGCTGGTATTCTAGGGATAGAAACGGGCAGTGAGTGAGCTGAAGGATTAAACAAGGTAATTTCAGGTAGTGATGGGTGTGGCCAAGGAAATAAAACTGGATGGTTTAATGGCAGCTGGGAAGAAACCACTTGGGTTTGTGTGGCCAGCTCCATCTCTAAAAAGTAAGCCGCAGAGGGGTCAGGGTAAAGGCCTTGAATAAGTAGGGCACTTTAATGGTTGTGATCACGCGCCAAAGTGATGCTCTGGAGTCATTCTCCACAGAAACGACACCCGTAGTTCGCTCTTGAGAGGCGAAAGGAAGAAAATGTTCCTAGCCATTGCATTTCTGAAATAGCTACTGGTGTTCTGCGGGCTTTTAAGTCTGGATATTTCAGGATGGGTCAGACGGCATTCGCTTGGCTTGAAGGGGATGCATTGTGGTTCAAGAATATTTAAGGTTCATGGGGATTGAAGAATGTAAGCCCTTTATTCAGAAACATAGAACTTTTTCTGGCCCCTCCCTATCATAGGATTCCATTTCCTGAAGAGAATCCTGCCCTGCTCTGAGTCAGGCCTTTGTGGAGAGCCCTGTTGTACAAATAAGTCTGAACTTGCTTCTATGATATTTCGAATAAAACTACTGGACTTTCGAATAAAACTTTTCAGAACAGCTTCATCCTTTTATATTTTATATGCTTTCTGCTTTAAGATCTCAGACCACCTTGGAAAAGAGATGCTCTTCTAAATGCCAATTATGGTTTTAAATAGAGCATTTGAAACTACTGAGAGAATCTTAATGTTGTTTCTTGGGGGTCGGTGGAAAAAAAAACAGGTTCTATAAGTTTGAAAACTTGCTCTGAAAAATCAGAGAATTGGAGAAAATAAACAGAATTTCTCTCTCAAGGGATGGAATTTGAGCCTACCAGAATCAAGAGATTTCTCAATTTACACTCTTTAGACACTTTTGTTTTTTTATTCGTGAGGACTTGCTTCAAAGAGGATTTACAACGAAGGGATTCAGATATTTTTTACTTTTTACTTCTG
Source organism: Hyaena hyaena (assembly GCF_003009895.1). NCBI lineage: Eukaryota > Metazoa > Chordata > Mammalia > Carnivora > Hyaenidae > Hyaena > Hyaena hyaena. Next base: position 1,619,703 of record NW_024080944.1, read on the forward strand.
AAAGAACTTGATTTCAGACACGATCCACTTATTTTGCATATTAGGTCTTGAAAGTACCTAGTTTATTGGCCTGCAGTACAGCCCCTTTACCCCACCTCTTACTTAAGAGCTAGAATCATAATTTCCAGTTTGAGTAGCATTGTTAACTTTTATCCAAGCAATTTAATCTTTTCTTCTTTTGCAAGACAAGCTTTGCTAAAAATTTTATCCCCTAAATGCCCTTTAGTTTAAAATGAAGAATGTTCCCGAAAGTGTGTTTTATATTTCTCCCCAGAGAAAAAGTTTAGATTTGTAGGTAGAAATGCAGAATTCAAAGTAATGGTTGAAATCTTGCAACCCATAAACTTTACTGAGATATTTGGAGTAAGTCAAAGTATGGGCTATAAATGTTTCACATTCAGATTAGCTTTCTAATTACAGCAAGTATTCTGCAACTGTGGATTAAATTTGCAGATTTATAACAGCTGTACTTTGAGTTCAGGAACGTATTCTGGACTAGACCTGTGTATTTTCTTTACGAGGTGTTAAAATCCATTTAGTGGTCAGGTGACAGCAGAAGGAAGTTTGTTTTTCAGACTTCCCAAGCCTAACCCTAGTTAGCATCATTCTAAAAGGAGTTACTGTTATTGTACTCCTTAGAAATGTTTTGTTTTAGACTTTAGGAATATCGTGAAAAGAATTTTTTTCTTTTACTTAAAACTTTAGGAATTTTTATAGATTTAGGTTGGTTTTTGATAATGAGTCTAAGTCAAATGTCAGTCAGAGTCATAATCCAGAGATTTCTAGATTCTGTAAAAGAGCCCACTTAATTCCTTAATTTTTCCTTAATATTTCAAATTCCTCCCATACACCTAAATGATTTATTATGATTTCCTGATCCAAGATCTGCCTGTCAGCCCATTCTGATTCGGTTAACACTCTCTGGTTTCCACTCTTCTCCCTTCATTCTGAAAGGAGCAGATGGCACAGTGAGCAAGTGTTGAAGAGGAAACTAGGTTTGCTGGTACTGCTGAGTTTTCAAGTGCCGGAGTAACCCTTCATGGCTATTTCTGTTAACTTGGACATTCGACATACCTTCTGGTGTCTTGTTTTCCTAATTTGTGAAAGAGGTAGTTGGGTACACAGACTATAATTCTGTGATTATATAGAACCAGAGCCATGTTTTCACCGTTATATCATGATCTTTATGATATTTAGTTGCTTGCCTGAGTACCTCCCCATTTCCTGGTGAGACCAGCCAGGGACCCAGACTTGGTCATTTTTGTGTCCCCGGTGCATAACTCCATATACAGAGTAGATACTCAGTAATTGTGGGATTGAAGAAAGCCTCAGGAGGCAGTGGTTGTTTTTAATCCACACCGAAGTGGCCAGGGTGGTGTGTTTTTTTAGGGCAAGAGCATGCAGAGAGGAGCAAACAAATGCCTGAGCATAATCCAGTGTTAAGAAAAGGAGCAGACTTCAGCTCCACTGTGTATCTATTTTTACAGAATTCTTTTTCTCTAATTTATGTTAAAAACTGTTTATTTGTTGTTGTCGGTTTGAACTTCCTTTTACCCATCTTGGACTCCTCTTCCAGCTCGTCAGTGAATCTACTTCATTCGTCCGTAAAATATTCTATATTACCTCCTTCATCAGGCAAATAGCAGTCTGGATTAAATTGTGAAAATTAGGTTCCCATTTTAGGTTCCCATTCCTAAAATGTTCTCCTAAGTAAATTATTAAAATACATTGTCATTGTTGGATAAATGTTTTGGACTCAGATATATTTTAAAGGGAGAATTTTTTTTAAAAAGAGAGAGAACCTAGTATTTACAAGAGGTTCTTTAAAAATTAATTTTTATATAGATCATACAGTCACATCATTCAAAATTTTAAGAAACTATACAGTGAAAACTCCTTCCCATTCCATCTCCTCTTAGGTAAACTTTATTTTTAGTTACTTGGTTATTCCTCTAGAGTTTCTTTATGTGTATTTAGGCAAATACCAGTTTATATGTGTGGCTTACTTTAAAAGGTGTCTTGAAAATAAACTACCCCCAAGGTTGATCTATGTGAGCATGCCTAGGGAGCATATAAGAACTTCAGGTATAATGAAGTGTGGCATATTTTTCTCTAGTGTTTGAATTCACCTCGGGGACATCTTTTCATCAGAGCTTGTGAAAATAGAGGGTTGGTAACCCTTGTGAAATTGCTCCTGGTTATAAGTAAATGAGTAGAGTGCCTTGCACTTTATTCATCTTTAAACAGTTACGTTCAGATGAGAAATTAATAGTATGAGTCTTTTATCTCCATCTCTAACCCTTTGGGCTTTTATTTGACTTTGAAGTGTCTGGGTTTTAGAAATTGCATTCTGAGCATCAGAATGAGAATTGCTATTTGTTTACTTTTAGATGCCTGTCTTAGATGTCAAGCTGAAAACAAACAAGAGGATTGTGTTGGTATGTTGTAATTTCATTCTCTTGCTTTTTCAACTGAAGGTTTTCTCTCAGTGGGGATGTTTGAATTTGCGATTAAGATTGACTTTATCAATACACAAAAATAAACTGTAAAGCAGTGATCTATTATTAATATAAAATGTGTTAGTTTTCAAAAGACCTTAATGGAATTAATCTACAAGTTCTTTTTTTTTGGCCTGTAATTAAGAAGAATTGATTTATATATGGGCATAGTAAATATTTGATAAAGAAGAAATAATTCTTTTCTGTTACGAAAATTATAAGGAATTACCAAAGCATCATTTAAATTATAACTGTGTTATAGGTCACATTTGGTAGGGTTTTATTTTAATAAAGCATTGCAGTTTTCAGTACTGTTATTATATAGTATTTAACTTTTCAACTAATGTAGAAAAAAAATTCTAAGTACTCTCTTTTATAATATAGTTTGTATGGAAATCTATTGAATTTTGCGAATAATCTGGGACTAGAAAAATTGTCGTAGGATAAATATTTTAAGCAATTCAAAAGGTTTTCATGTCCTAGTTCTTGAAGTCCTCACTTGTAGATTGCTATTTATAAAAGCTTTCCTGAAAATGAAAAGTTAACTTTGTACTTTGTGTTTGTGTGGTTTACATATAGCTTTTTAATAATGATTTATTCAGTATTTATCAAATCCTGTTTCTTCTTCCTGAAACAGACTGATTTCTTGCTTCTATACCCTTTAACCAATTTTCATAAGAAGTTTTGGGTTTTTTTTTTTTTATCCATTGTCTTTCATTGTTCTGTTATCATATAGGTCAAGCAAGGGACAAATAAAGCTCACATTAGAAATTGCATTTCAGATAATGGGTGACTGCCCTTGGTTTAAGAAATATTTAACTTGGGAATTGTGAGGTTTAGGCCACCTTTCTTTGATCACAGAAGGTCTTCTCTTTCCAGCCAGCTCTTTGCAAGGTTCATGTGTTTGTCACATGAAGAATTGCACTGCTTATGGATGACATCAACACTTCTAGAAAATAACTGAGTAGATGTACAGCTGATAATGTTTAGAAGTATGTCATCTATTTATAACAAACTACTATGAACTGAAAACAGTATCTTGGTAAATAAAATTCAGGAGGATATTTTTCAATAAAAAAAAGATCAAAAGGTCTCCAAGGTCACTGTATGACTGAGAAGGTCTGGGATCTAAGGTAGGCTCAAGTCCTTTAATCTCCTAACTTCAGGAAGACAGCATGTGGAGCTGTGTAGGGACTGGGGGCCACCACCTCACTCACAGATTCTAAACAATGATGGAAAGTCCCCCAATCCCAGCGCCTCATCTCACTTCTTAAGTGTGTTTTTCACAGGTAAGTTGTTACTTTATAGATAAAAAAATGTTGACTAATTAGCCATCTTTATTCAAGATTATGAGTCATGATTCTTCATAATATAAAATAGCCTATAATTTTGAGTTTGATAATTCAAATTAAAATATGTGATGTCAAATATTCTTTTTTTTTTCCTCCTTTTAGTGGTCTGGGGAGAATGTAATCATTCCTTCCACAACTGCTGCATGTCCCTGTGGGTGAAACAGAACAATCGCTGTCCTCTCTGCCAGCAGGATTGGGTGGTCCAAAGAATCGGCAAATGAAAGTGGAGGCTTTCTTAGTGCATTTGTATGGAGCCCTGGTGGATCATGTTATCAAGTGCCCTACAAAGGCCAGAACTCTCCAGGGAACTAATTCTTCAAATAGAAGGAGATGGCTCTGTGGTCCTTTGGTACTCCTCAAAGGCATGGTTTAGCATTTTGTTAGTTTTATTTTCAGAAATTCTGTACAATTAAGAAGATAATTTATTAAAGATGGTCTTTCCTACCTCTGTGGTATGTATCACACACACTGCTTAGAAGTGCTTTAAAGGAGGAGAGAGCTACAAATTGAATGACTTTATAATTTACTTATTGGTATCCACGGGGTTGTGGAAACACTTCCATTCAGAAGAGAACTTGTTGCATGCTTATAGTTGATCAGTTAAAAAAAAAAAAAGACAATGTTACAGAAGTAAATAAAGTGCAGTTTAAAACCCCCAACTCTTATCCTTAATTTGTTCCTAATATTTATTTTTGGCTGGGAGGGGGTGATTCATGAAATCTTTGTATGATATAATGAAAATTTTAAGTGTGGACCAGTGAACAGGGTAAATAAAATTTAACCTTCAGACATATGGAATTGTGATGGTCTTTTAGGCTATTATCCTCTATCTTTGGCTCATCAAGAAAACCTAAATCTGCATTCACCTCACTGTCCAAACATTGAATGGTAAAGAACAGAAGTATTTGTTCTGGTCAGATTATGTTGTAATTTAACTGTTTTAGGTGGAATGTTAATGAGAAAATGTTTACCACTGTAGCATTGGGTCAGAATGTTTATTTTATTACACAGTGTTTTAATAAATGGTTTATTCTGTTTACTTCATTTGAATTGTCATTATTATAGTTTTATGTACAACTTTTAACTTCATGTTAGTAAACTAATATGTCAAGCGAATACTTTAATTTGAAAAAATATTCATATACTCTTATTTGGTAATAATAAAATTTAAAATTTATTACCTGGAAACATAGAAGTGTGAGAAAATGCTTAAATGTTATCAAACTCACTCACATTTAACAGAGGTTATCTTGTAACAGTTTATAGACCACAAGTTTATTTTGAATTATTCCATAATAAAGGCGACAGGTATGAATTTTGGAAACTAAAATCTTTATCATTTGCTTCTTCAGTTTGTCAATCTGAATCTTCTTATATTTAAGTAATGCAGATACATAATGTTAGAATATAATTTAAAAACTAGAATTTATAGGCTTTCATATTGGCTTTCTTATTTCATATTAATCTGATTTCTCTGAAAACTGTTACTTTATTATGCATTTCTTTTCACGGTTTACTGAAAAAATTAGCTACAATATGGGGGTAACTAAAGCACCTTTTTATCCTATAATATTGTGATACTATCAACATGATTTATTGACATTCATGTTGACCTAGATTACTGGCTGGATTGTGTGTCAGGCTTCTTTCCTCTAGTTACCCTTCTTTCCCTTTTTCCATACTGCATTTTTTGGAAGAAAGTCACTGAGTGCAGGTAACACTTATGGAGTGGGAGTTCTGCTTCTGCTTCCAGAGGGTAGAGTATTCCATTATATGGAATTCTTCAGCATAGGAGATTTATCTTTTCTCCATTTACTTAATAACTTCTCTATATCAGTAAATGGTGATTAAAGTCCTTCTGGGAAGAGTAAAACTATCACTTCCATGGAATTCCATGGCAGTGAAAGGTTCTTGGAACTACTCTGGATAGAACATTTCTTTACGTAATGAAATCTGTGCAAAGGAAAAGGATGGGGGTGGGAGAAGAAATATAAGGAAAACTTTAAGCAACGTCCTCCAAACACATGGATTAAATCCCAAGATCTAATCACTCAGCATCTCACACATTTCAACTTATTTGAAGTCTCCGTAATTCTTAGTATGTGCATACCAGAATTTCTTTCCCAACGTATCAATATACAAAAAATTGAACATTAGAATGAAGTTCTAGCTGATTGCTTTTCAAGGATCTATGATCCTTACACTTCACACCTTCAAAATGGAATTTTGCTTGTCTTATGTAAACCTACACAAACACTGAATTGATACATAACATCATGTTAATAAAAAAATGACTTTGTTTTTTTAGGGAAACTTAACCATGTGATTAACATGATCATATTTTACAGAAAACTGTGACTGAGAGCTCTAAGTACAATACCAGCAAAGACTTTGAAGAGGTTTATATAAGTTTACATACGGTGAACGTGTGTCTTCAGTGAGCACCTGCTGAAACCGCAGAGATGAGGGGCAATATGTAAGTGCAGACCAAGAGGAATGAGAGAAGTGGGAAAGTCACCCTACGTACATGTAGTTATTTCACTCCTTCTGCCCCAAACCATATTTCACAATGCTTTCTACATATGCTTATTTTTTCAGGGATTTTCTATTGAAGAATCAATAGAGGCACCATGTTTCAGCTTAGAGAAGTAGTTGGAAAGGGTATGGGCTCCCATCTTTGTGGTTTATCCAGATTGTTTTTCTTTTTTGTAAATTAATGACAACACTTCATTTATTTTAATTTTTCTTTTGAGTTATATTTAGGCTTTTTAGTTTGGTGTGTGTGTGTCCATGTGTCCTTTTTCAAGTTCTCTTATTGATGCTTTTCCAAGTCATATTTAATAACTTTGCTTATATGGTTGATTTTGTAAAGTCTATTGAAACATATATGTGTCCATTAGAAATGAATTTTCTTTTGCTTTCGTGATCCTGAGTATGTAGTACATGCATGTTAAATAACAAGAGATTAAAAAAGTTAATTACAATACACAAATATGTTTGACCACTCAAATGGTTATCATTGTAGAGTGAGCTATTTTAGCAGCTTTTGTTTGACATTTTTAAAAGATCTCTCCATAAAATATGAACCAAATATTTGGCTTTGCACTGAAGAGAAAAACAGTAAGAATGTCTAGTTATTTTAGTCAGTATGACAGAACGTAAATGCAACGTGAGGGATGGGGGTCATGAGATTTTCCACACAGCAGAACCACAGGCCCACTGCCGAACAAAGCTCTGTTTCTCCTCTGGGGTCACCATCTGAGGGTGGAAGAGGAGGAGGGGCTGGGACAAAGCAGCACTGATCCTACCCATCCAGGCATGATATCAGCTCATCTGCATAGCCATCTGAAAGTTTAGTTACATGTTTCATCAGAAAGACACACTGTGACATTTAATTATGAGTTCCAAAGCAAAATTTAGGCATTGAACACACTTTTCTTTCCATTTGATTAAGCAACATTGAAATTTATTTTGCTAGTGTATTGGGAACATGTTGGTCATCGTCACCTATTTAATTTTCCGTCTATGCAAGGTTCATTCTTGTATCACACGTGACATCTAAATCAGTAAATCTTATATCAAACCCTTTCCTTTTTATAAAATATGTCGCCATTACTATCCTGAAGTGAAATTCATAAATGTCTCCACACATAAATAAAATGTATATAATAACTTAATTGTAATATATAAATAGAAAATAACTGAATTGTAATGTAAAATACAAGTAAAAGGAAAATTTATTCTAATTCATTTGCATTTCAGTGTGTAAATACCTGGGCATAATTATACCAGAAGACATAAAGGAGGCTGATGCGTGTATGAGTGTGGTGTGTGTGTGTGTGTGTGATCACTGCATATAGACAGCAGTAACGTAGAGTATTGTGATTTAGTAACATGGGGGCATATCTGGTGATAGTAAGAACTAGCCCCCCCCTCCCCCCGTAGTGGATCACACTTGGTAAAGTTCTGAATGAAACAATGTGCAATCTTTTGATTTACATGTTAGTTGCATGGTTTGAAATTTCAGTGACATGGTTATTCATATTCACTTGGCAGTCTTCCAGGCTTAAAGAATAAGCTCAAAATTGTTTTATTTAACTGAAGCTAATGTAGAAGTCTTTAGGATCAGAAAAATAAAGTTTAAATGTTCCTTTGGAAGTTTAGTAGACATCTGATAATAAATGTATTTTTAAAAACTTTTTTGCAGAATTTTTAACAGAAAACACTTTTTTTCTTTTAGAGAAAGAGAATATGCAAGCAGGGTAGGAGGCAGAAGGAGAGAGAGCGAGAGATTCCTTCATGCTCAGCATGGAGCCTGACACACGCGGTTCAATCCCACGACCCTGGGATCATGACTTGAGCTGAAATCAAGAGTCAGACGCTTAAACAGACTGAGCCACTCAGGTGCCCCTGTTTTTTGTTTTTTGTTTTTTGTTTTTTGTTTTTGCTTTTTAAAGTTATTGCCAAGAGTTAACTTTTCAGGGTAATGCTCTGAAAAGAAAGTTAGAAAATTTCCATGGTTAATTTAGTAAGCCCAGTTAAAATAATATATTTAAAGGAAAATTACTGCTGGTTTAAATATAAGCAAGATTAAAGTATAAATATATTTTAAATTTTGAGCTATTTTATATTGAGCATTTGAATGATATAACAAAACACATGACAAATATTTGTATAGGAGTTCCTCTTCTGCCATTTTATGTCATTTTCATTTCTGCCATGGTTAAGTTTTGTTCAACAAAATAATGTCTGACAGGAAAACTATCTTCTCTGCATTTTGACGCTCCGCTAAGTGGCTGAGAGCTGACTTTGGAGCCAGGCTACCTGAATTTGAATCCCACCACCTCCTCTGCTTGTGTGAGCTTGAGAGAGTTTCTTAGCTTAGTTTTCTCCTATGAAATGTAAATAACAATACTACCTCACTAGATTGTTTCAAGAATTGAAGACTACATGAATTAACACACGTATAAGACTCTGGGAACAGTTAAGTGCTACCGTTTCTTCCTTTTAGTCATTTTCGGAAGCTCCTCTAATAAAAATGGCACTTAAAAATGATGTATTTTTAGTTACGGAGTAAAGCACTCTTCTCAATAAACATTTTGTAAGAAAAAGTTAATTGTTGTAAACAGGTTACTTGTTGCTCTGTGAACTTTTGTGAAGGGTTGTAATGAGGTCTTTAATGACTTGCCTGTCACATTTGTTTCTAATCATGGGGTCAGCGTAATTTCCAGATTCTATATTTAAAAGGTTTTGTAGGGTGCCTGGGTGGCTCAGTTGGTTAAGTGATCTGACTTCAGCTCAGGTCCTGATCTCGCAGTTCATGAGTTCAAGCCCTGCATCAGGCTGTCTGCTGTCAGTGAAGAGCCTGCTTTGGATTCTCTGTCCCCCTCTCTCTGTGTCCTTCCCTCACATTCTCTCTCTCTCAAAAATAAAATAAATAAACATTAAAAAAAAGAAAGAGCAGTGCCTGGGTGGCTCAGTTAGTTAAGCATCAGACTTCAGCTCAGGTCATGATCTCCTGGGCCATGGGTTCAAGCCCCACATTGGGCTCTGTGCTGACAGCTCAGAGCCTGGAGTCTGCTTCGGATTCTGTGTCTCCCTCTCTCTCTCTGCCCCTCTCCCGTTCTCTCTCTCTCTCTCTCTCTCTCTCTCTTTCTCTCTCTCTCAAAAATAAGTAAACATTTAAAAAATTTGAAAAAAGAAAGAAAAGATTTTGTGTGGGGCGCCTGGGTGTCTCAGTCAGTTGAGCAGCCAACTCTTGATATTGGGTCAGGTCATAATCTCATGGTTGAGATGAGCCTCAAGGTAGGCTCTGTGCTGGACATGGAGCCTGCCTGGGATTCTGTCCCTCTCCCTTTGCCCATCTCCTCCACTCACGCTCTCTCTCTCAAAAAGAAAAAAAAAGGAAAAGGTTTTGTAAATACTGAGCTCTCACTTTAATTTTAGGTTTTCCATCTTACTAGGAATATTTTATTGGCTCTTGTTGATAAGCACATGGGGTGCATCTTTTGACTACTTGATTTTACCGGATACCCATGTGTCTTAGAAAATGTACCTTTTTAAAACCCTCCATTTTCATCTTCATAGCCTTTCAGAGTAGTAGTAAGTGTTACAATCAACCTGCTCCCTTCTCTTGTCCATGCACTCAGTAAACCTGAGTCAGTGATCAGAAAAGGACCTACTTTTCCTAAGTTAGCTACAGGCAGGCTTTCCCTGGGCGAGTGTAGCTGTGGTGTAGAATAGTAGAAAGACTGCAATTTTGGAGCCAGTCAGCCTTGCTTGGAATCTTGATTCTATCATTTACTACCTGTGTGATACTGCATTAACTTCGTAACTTCTCTGTCCCTATCTCCTCAACTAAAATGGGAGCAACAATATTATCTACTTCATAGAGTTGCTATGAAGAAATAATACATGTTAACTGTCCAAAACAGTACCTGCAACCATAGTAGGCGATCAGTAAATGTTAGCCATTATTATAGTTCACTGTTGTCACTGCTGATGTGCTTTAGAGAATGGCCTTGAAAAAAAGTATCTTGTTTTCAGTGATGATTCTTGTAGGAATTAGAATGTATGTACCCACAAACTGTGCAGAATTGCCAACATGAGTTTTTAGGAGAAGGTTTTCAACTTTTTAAAAACCACCCCAGCACATCCGAAAAGCACATTCCCATCAGCAACAATGGGCTTGTCCCACAGTGATTTTCAAAGAAATATGTGTGTATAAATCAGGCAGGGAGGATAATTAGAAAAAACTGCCGAAATTAAAATCTCAGTTAAAAGCTTTTGGAATTATTTCAGTGCAGATGAAATGTTTTATGTCATTTGCATTTTATCCTAGGCTTTAAGGAGCTAACTACTTATCAACTAAATGTATTGAGTTACATAAAAAGTCCAACTAAATTATTTATACCAAATTGTATGTAAAATAATCAGAATTCTTGCAGACCACCTGGGGTGTGTGATTTATAAATCTGAAAAGTACATAGTAAAGAACAGGCTTTGTGTGGTTGATATAATACACTTGTCATCTAACTCTTTAGTGGTGATTCTTAGACATTCCTTTAAATTAATGTACTAACTCCTCTGCTTTTTATAAACCTTTATAGAAATTATGTATTTATAACATTTATAATAGAGATTTATGATTCACTGCTTCCCTCCTATATATGAGGCTTTTCCTTCATGTAGAAAGAATTTGAATATAAATAAGTTTCCTACCTTCAGAGACTGCAGGATCTGTTAGGGAATGTTAGATTTACAACAGATTTGTGGGTTTAAAATTTTTTTTAATGTTTATTTATTTTTGAAGGGGAGAGAGAGAAAGAGAGAGAAACAGTGAGCATGAGTTGGAAGGGGAGGTGCAGAGAGAGAGGGAGACACAGAATCTGAAGCAGGCTCCAGGCTCAGAGCTGTCAGCACAGAACCTGATATGAGGCTCAAACCCACGCACCGTGAAGTCATAACCTGAGCTGAAGTCAGATACTTAACTGACTAAGCCACCCAGGTGCCCCTTCAACAGTTTTGTAAAGTGTAATGTAATGAACCTTCTAAGAGACACAGGTGCCTGAGAAGTAGAAGGGAAAAACCACATTCACTTGCAGCATATACAGTATAATGATTAGAAGGACCATCTCTTGTGTGGATTATGAAAACCCATTTCTATTATTTAACAATATGTAGTATGTATGTGGTCCATAGCATTTCTGGGGAGAGAAGGGGTGTCCCCTTGAAGTAAGTTGTTCACATTGCTTCTGCTTCCTTGCCTAACTACCTTGCCTTCGATTCCATCTCTCCTTTATATACACACATATTTGCCTGGTTATAACCTTCTATATAGGGCAAGGAGAAAAGGGCACCTGCCAACGGACAAAGACCTTCCTAAGGAAGAAAATAGCAGTTAAAGTAATTTATTGAAGGGTTTGGTTCTGTGCTACCCTATAGTGTAGCCACTAGCCACATGTAGCTATTTAGATTTTAAAATTCAGTCCCTGAGTCACATTAGCCACATTCAGATGCTCAGTGGTCACATGTGAATGATGGCTTCCATATTGGATATCCTAGAATAAAACATTTCCAACATGAAAGAAAGTTCTGTTGGACACTATTGGTACAGATCCTCTGTTTATAAGTCCTGTTCTATCAGAATTTAGGAATCGTAGGGACCTCTGTTATATCAAATTTAAGTGATCTTCTACTTTCCCTATCAAAGATTATCTTTGGAAACTATAGTGTTGAGCATAAGCCTTATTTTACTAATTAAAACATCCTTGACAAAGAGAATTAAACATTTTTAACTGGTCACTACACTTAAGGGAAAAAAATGAACCCAAATACAAAGATCCTAAATTGTATTGAAACACCTCATTTCAAATAACGATTGTTGTCAGTGTCCTATTCTTTACATTTTGTAAGCATTTCTTATATTTTCAAAATTACTTAATATTTAAAATTTTTTTAATGTTCTATTTTTTTTTTTTTTTTAAGAGAGAGAGAGAGAGCAAGTAGGGGAGTGGCAGAGAGAGAGGGAGACACAGAATCTGAAGCAGGCTCCAGGCTCTGAGCTGTCAGCACAGAGCCTGACAGCGGGGCTCAAACTCACAGCACAGGAGATCATGACCTGAGCCGAAGGTGAATACTTAACCGACTGAACCACCCAGTTGCCCTTCAAAATTACTTAGTGTTTTTAAACTATAAATTTATATAGCTCCTTTTGTAGCCTTGATAGATTTATAGCAGTGGTTCTCAACCAGGTAATGGTTTTGCCCTGCAGAAGACATGTGGCAATGTCTGGAGACATTTATGGTTGTCACAACTGATAGGGGTGCTGGGATCTATTGCATAGGGGATATGGATGCTGCTAAACATCCTAAAATTCATGGGACAGCCCCCGCACCCCCAGTAAAGAATTATGGAGTCTAAAACGTCAATAGCACTGAGGTTGAAAAACCTTGATTAACAGCAATTTATATATATTTTAATAATATTTTTGAGAAGTCAGAATTCCCTATTAGAAACTTGTGAAATATAGCCAGTAGTAATAATAAAATTTGTATAACACTTACTAGGTACCAAAATATCTTCTAAGAGCTTTATATATGTTAACTCATTTCATTTCGTTTTGTCCTTAAATTTATGAAACATTTAATTTAAAATTTTTTTTAAATGCCAATCCTTTATAAACACTTCCAAAACAGAGAAAGAACTGAGAAATTGCCCAAATCATTTATCAGTTCATTTTATGAGACTTGTTATTACCCAAAAAAGAGAGCCAGATAAAACCATCATAAGTAAACTGCAGACCATTATTTATCATAAACATAGACACAAATTATAAAAAATGTGCAAATTGAATCCAACAACATATAAAAATAATTACATATAGTAAGTGATGAATCATGGATTTCTATTCCTAAGACCAGTATTACATCGAATGTTAAATAAAATTTTTTTATATATAATTTATTGCCAAGTTGGCTAACAGTGAATCCAGTATGCTCTTGGTTCACAGGGTTGATTCCATGATTTATCACTTACATACAACACCCAGTGCTCATCCCAAAAAGTGCCCTCCTTAAAGCCCCTTGCCCAGTTAGCACATCCCCACACCCACCTCCCCTCCAGCAACCCTCAGTTTGTTCTCTGTGTTTAAGAGTGAGACCTTCTTTTTTTTTTTTTTTTTTTTTTAAATTTTTTTTTTAATGTTTTATTTATTTCTAGGAGAGAGAGAGACAGCGTGAGCAGGGGAGGGTCAGAGAGAGAGGGAGTCACAGACTCTGAAACAGGCTCCAGGCTCTGAGCTGGCAGTCAGCACAGAGCCCGACGCGGGGCTCGAACCCATGAACCGTGAGATCATGACCCAAGCGAAAGTCGGACGCTTAACCGACTAAGCCACCCAGGCGCCCCGAGTGAGACCTTCTTTTAAACGCTAGTGAATCAGCTGACAGTACATTTTTCTGGCAATACCAGAAAACCTGACTACACTGTCTTAAACAGATAATGGTTTTTTGTCTCACACAACAAAAAGACTAGGGGTAGGAAGATTATGGCTAGTAAGTGATGAGTGTTGCCCTTGGGAGCCAAGCTCTATTCTTTCTGCTCTCAACATCTTCGGCATGAAGCCTCATTCTCATACCCTCTTCTTCCTCACAGTCCCAAGATGGCTACTGTATTTTCCAGTCTCATATTCATGTTCTTAGGAAAAAGTGAGGGACAAAAGGATGTTTTTGTTGTTTTTCTTCAGCAAGAAAAAGAAACTTGGGAAGATACTTTTACTTGGGATGGGGTACCCTCGCTGGTGTCTTTAGTCTATTCCTCAGTGGCCTTAATTATGTCCCAGAGCCACTTCTAGATGCATAAATAAATAAATAATAGGAGATGAAGTATTTGGCTTTCCAGCTTTTACAGTAGAGGAACAAAAAGGGAATAATGATTGTGAATAGGTATTGAATTAATCAATCTATATTATTATCCACCATTAGTATGAATGACTAACAATAATTGTTAATACTTGGAGAGTTGCTGCTATGCATACTTTTTTGTCGTAAACTCTTAGAACTGGAAAGGAATTTAGAGATCATTTTATCCATGAAATGACATCTTTATGGCTATATATTTTAATATGCTGAATTGTAAAGCAAAACTTTTAAATGAGCCTTTAGGATATGTTCATTATGATACAAATTTGGATAGTTCTTGAATAAAATTATGTTTCAAAATATAACGCCAGATGGAAAAAAATATGTTACATGGGCTGTGATACTACTTTTAGATATTTCTTTCTCCCAACCCTAAAATGCTGAGGTTAGAGAGTAATTGTTCTTTGTGTTCTGAAACAGAATGGGAATAGTACATGGAGCCTTTTACAAATGAAATGGTTACTTCTACAGTTGTTCTGGGAAATTTAAAATGGAATGATCCAAATCTAATGCTCTTAACCAGTTTATTTCTGCCATTGCTGCCTCAATGTCTATACAACATATAGCTTCTCTATTAAAGAACATGAGCAGACAACAGAATACTGCCTGATTAGGCCATATTCTCAACAAAATTTAATGAAGGAGCTGGATAATGGGCAAAAGAATTGAAAAGATATTTCACAAAAGAAAACATATAAAAAGGCAGTTAAAACATGAAAAGGACCCTAACATTTCTCTTCAGAAATGCAAGTTAAAATTACAACAGAATGCCTCTCTCTACATACCCTCCTAGAACAGCTCAAGTTACAGAGACTGTTAACACCAAGTCTTAGTAAAGATATGGAGGACCTGGAACTCTCCTACGTTGCTGGCGGAAACGAAGGATGGAACAGCTGAACCGGAAAGCAGTATCATAAAAAGCTAAATATACATCTACTCTATGACTTAACAATTTTGCTTCTAAGTATTTGCCTAAGAGCAATGAAAACTTATGTCCACAAAAAGACATAGATGAATATTCAAAGCTGCATTGTTTTTGTAGTTATAATAGCCCGAACTGGAAACAACCCAGATGTCCATCACCAGAAGAATAGTGGTACATTCATTGAATGGAATGCTACTCAGCAGTAACAAAAGGAACAAACTACTGATCCATGCAACAACATGAATGAGTCTCAAAATATTATGTGGAGCAAAAGAATTCAGACACAAAAGAGTACTTAACTGTATGATTCTGTTTATATGAAGTTCAAGAACAGGCAACATCAGTCTACAGAACTCAGAATAGTTTGCCTCTCGTTGGGGCTATTGATTGGGAAAGGGCACAAGAAAGCTTTCAGTGGTGATGGAAATACATTGATTTGGGTATGGTTATACAAGTGCATGCATTTGTCAAAACTCATCAAACTATACATTGAACATCTGTACATCTTATTCTGTAAAATAAAATTGATCTTTTTTTTAATATTTTTTTTTTTTATTTCTAGGAGAGAGAGAGAGACCGCGTGAGCAGGGAGGGTCAGAGAGAGAGGGAGATACAGACTCTGAAATAGGCTCCAGGCTCTGAGCTGGCAGTCAGCACAGAGCCCGATGCGGGGCTCGAACCCACGAACCGCGAGATCATGACCTAAGCGAAAGTCGGACGCTTAACCGACTAAGCCACCCAGGCGCCCCAAAATTGATCTTTTTTTTTTAAAAAAAGAGAGGCAGATATTATTAAGACCACAGCCAACACCCTTTTATATTTGCTACTAAGTGGAAAATACAAGAAAATGCATTAATGGTTGTTCCATTTGTCTTATTGTTCAACTCTTCAAGAAAGCACTCAAATCAAAATAATTGTGTTTCTGATCTTGTTCTGGTCCCCTGTGGAGGTAATCTGAGAAAGCTCCTTGGAGTTCATTAGAAGTGTTTCATTTTCAAGAAGTTTATCAAAATGCAGAAGAAATAAGTAATGGAAGAGGTGATTTTTTTAAAAAGGGAAAATGTTTTATTCATCCCAGCTCTCTTCTAAAACATTTTTCAGGGTTTTAAGTGCACAAAGTCTTAGAGCTGCCCTCAGTCATAGGATGGAAATTTTAGCATAGCCTGAAATTCCTTGCTGAACTCTGAACACCTCACTGAACAACACTGACTAAGAAGTTTTCTAACAATAGGCTTAGAACTTAAGGGTAAAAGATCTGGACTAGGGTCATTCCCATACCTTCTGCTCTAAAAAGCCCTTAATGGCTCGGAGGCTGTTGTGCTGGGTTTCTGTTGGACACATGGCCTGGAACTGAGGTCTTATGAGTGAGTACACACAGACCCCTTGATAAAGCTTAGGAGTGCTGGAGTCTTCCCAGCTCCACTGCAGCCCTGCTGTTGGGTCCTAAGGTGGATGCAAAGTATAAAGAGTTACTCTGGGGGTCCTGGTACAGCCCTCATCTGCAGCCCTCAAACCTGCATAACTACAAAAATGCCCCAGCTGCTCCCTGCTCAGCTCAGATTACCCCTCTGCCAGCTCCACGCACATGGACCAGGTGGGAGGGGACCCAAATACTCTGCATAAGACTCCCACAAGTCAGTGGCCAATTGGGACCAGTGGTCTCAGCTCTAGTATCCTGCATGCCCACAGCAGCCCAGCACCCCTCCCTGCCCCAGCACTCAGGGCCTGGCCACCACCACTGAGTTGTACCAGTTAGGTCAGAAAACACAAAAAACCCAGACTTCCCAGGTCATCTCACATTCTCTCAAATCTATCTCCAAGTAGTTTTTAACATCCCCTTTTATTTCTTCCTCTCCCACTCCTCACCAACTTCTGAAACAACTTCTGTGCCCTCTGATAGTTACACCAACAAAATTTCCTCTATTCTCATCCTTATGTGAAAGTTCCCTTTGTTTTTTTTTAATTGAAGTATGGTTAACATACAATGTTACATTAGTTTCAGGTATACAATATATTTATTCAACAAGTCTATATATATATATATATATATATATATATACATATATACATATATACATATACATATATACATATATATATATACATATATACATATATGTATATATATATATATATATATATATATATATATATATACAGTGCTATGCTCACCACAAGTGTAGCTGCCATCTACAATTCAACAATGCTATTACAGTGTCAGTGACTATATTCCCTATGCCATACCTTTTATCCCCATGATTTATTGATTTGATAACTGGAAGCCTGTATCTCCCACTCCGCTTCACCTATTTTGCCTAACCCCCCACTCTGCTCCCCTCTGGTAACTGTCAGTTTGTTCTTTCTATTTATATGAGTCTGTTTCTGCTTTTTGTTTTCATGTTTATTTGTTCATTTTGTTTTTTAGATTTTATATGCAAGTGAAGTCATATAGTATTTGTCTTTCTCTGACTTATTTCACTTAAGATAATACCCTCTAGGTCCATCTGTGTTGTCACAAATGGCAAGATCTCATTCCTTTTTATGGATAAGTAATATTCTACTATATATTTATACTACATCTTCTTTATCCATTCATCTATCAATGGACACTTGGGTTGCTTCCCTATCTTGGCTATTGTAAATAATGCTGCTATGATCATAAGGGTCCATATATCTTTTTTTTTTTTTTTTTTAAGAAAGAAGAGTGAGGAGGGGCAGAGAGAGAAGGAATGAGAATCTTAAGCAGGCTCCATGTCCAATGCAGATTCCAATGCAGGCCCCTATCTCATGGCCCTGACATCATGACCTGAGCCCAAATCAAGAGCTGGACGCCTAACCAGCTGAGCTACCCAAATGCCCCAGGAGTGCATATATCTTTTAGAATTAGTATTGTCTTTTTCTTTGGGTAAGTACCCAGTAGTGGAATTGCTGCATCATAGGGTAATTCTCTTTTTAATTTTTTGAGGAGCCTCCAAACTGTTTTCCACAGTAGTTGCTCTAATTTATATTCCCACCAACAGTGCATGGGGGGTCCTTTTTCCTCCACATCCTCACCACAACTTATTCTTTTCTTTCTTATTCTAGCCATTCTGATAGGTGTAAGATGATATCTCATTGCTTGTATCTCATTTTTTATTTGCATTTCCCTGATGATAAGTGATGTTGAGCATCTTTTCATGTGTCTGTTTGCCATCTGTGTGTCTTCTTTGGGAAAATGTCCATTCAGTTCTTCTGCCCATTTGTTAATCAGATTATTTGTTGATGTTGAGTTGTGTAAGTTTTACATTTTAGATATTTACCCCTTATTGGATATGTCATTTGCAAATAAACTCTCCTGTTGAGTAGGTTGCCGTTTTGTTTTGTTGATGGCTTTCTTTGCTGTGCAAAACCTTTTGATTTTGGTGTATGTAGTCCTCCCAATAGTTAATTTTTGCTTTTGTTTCCTTTGCCTGAGAAGACATATCTAGAAAAATGTTGCGATGACTGATGTCAAAGAAATTATTGCATATGTTCTTTTCTGAAGAGTTTTATGATTTCAGCTCTCACATTTAGGTCTGTAATCCATCTAGAGTTTACTTTTGTGGTTGGTGTTAGAAAATGCTCCAGTTTCATTCTTTGGCATGTAGCTGTCCAGTTTTCCCAGTACCATTTATTGAAGAGACTATCTTTTCTTAATTGTATATTCTTGTCTCCTTTGTCAAAGATTAATTGACCATAAAAAAAAAAAAGATTAATTGACCATATAATCATGAGTTCATTTCTGGGCTCTCTATTTCCATTGACATATGTGTCTATTTTTGTGCCAGCACCATAGTGTTTTAATTATTATAGTTTTGTAGTATTCCTTGAAATAGAGGGTTATGATATCTCCAGCTTTGTTCTTCTTTTGAAGATTGCTTTAGCTATTTAGGGTCTTTTGTATTTCCATGAAAGTTTTGCAATTATTTGTTCTAGTTCTTTGAACAATGCTTTTGGGGGAAATGCTTCTGGTATCTTGATAGGGACTGCACTGAATCTGTAGATTACTTTGGGTAGTATGATCATTTTAGCAATATTAACTCTACCAGTTCATAAGCATGGAACATCTTTCCATTTGTTTGTGTCGTCTTCAGTTTTTTTCATCAATGTTTTATAGTTTTCAGGGTATAGGTCTTTCACTACCTTGGTTAAGTTTATTCCCGGATATTTCATCCTTTTTGGTGCAATTGTAAATGGAAGTATTTTCTTAATTTCTCTCTCTACTACTTCATTATTAATGTATAGAAATACAACCAATTTCTGTGTGTTAATGTTGTGTCCTGCAACTTTACTGAATTCATTTATGAGTTCTCATAGTTGTTTGGTGGAATCTTGAGAGCTTTCTATGTATATTATCATGTTATCTGCAAATAGTGACAATTTAACTTCTTCCTTACCAATATGGATGCCTTTCCTTCGTTCCTTCCTTTCCTTTCCTTTCCTTTCCTTTCCTTTCCTTTCCTTTCCTTTCCTTTCCTTTCCTTTCCTTTCCTTTCCTTTCCTTTCCTTTCCTTTCCCTTCCTTCCTTCCTTTCTTCCTTTCTCTTCTTCTTCTCCTTCTTCTTCTTCTTCCTGTTCCCCCTCCCCCCCCCCTCTCCCCCCCCCCCCCCCCTCTTCCCCTACCCCCTCCTTCCCCTCCTCCCCTCCCCCATCCTCCCCTCCTCTCCTCCCCCCTCCTCCCCCTCCTCCCCCCACCCTCCCGCTGCTCCTCACCCTCACCCTCTTCCCCTCTCCTCACCGTCCACCCTCCCCTTCTCCTCCTCCTCCCCTCCCCCTCCCTCTCCCCTTCCCCCTCCTCCTCCCCTCCCCCTTTTCACCCTCCTCCTTCTCCCCCTCCCTCTCTCCCTTCCCTCTCCCTCCCCTCCTTGTCCTCCCCCTCCCCATTCTCTTCCTCCTCTTCCTTCTCCTCTTCTTTTTCTTCTTCTTCTTCTTCTCCTCCTCCTCCTCCTCTTCTTTGGCTAGGACCTCCAGTATTATGTTGAATAAAAGAAGGGAGAGTGGACATCCTTGTCTTATGCCTGATAATTTTAAAGGAAAAGCTCTTTAGCTTCTTAGCTGTGTGTTTCTTATATAGCCTTTATTATGTTAAGGTTTGCCCCCTCTAAACCCTGTCTGCTGAAAGTTTTTATGAACTAATGTTGAATTTTGATAAGCGTTTCTTCATCTTGAAATGATCAAAAGATTTTTATCCTTTATTTTGTTAACATGGCATATCATATTGATTGATTTGTGAATATTGAACTGTATTTGCATGTCTGGAATAAATCCCACCTGATAGTGTGAATGATCCTTTCAATGTATTGTTGGATGAAGTTTGCTACTATTTTATTGAGGATTTTTGCACCTGTGTTTGTCAGAGATATTGGCTGAATAATTTTCTTTGCTTTTAGTGTCTGTCTGATTCTGGTATCAGGGTAATGCTGGCCTCATTAGAATGTATCTGGGAGCTTTGCTTTTTGTATTTTTTGAAATAGTTTAAGGAGAAAAGGCATAGACTCTTCTTTTAGTATTTGGTGGAATTCACCGGTGAATCCTTCTGGTCCTGGACTTCTGTTTGTTGGTCAATTTTTGATTACTGATTGAATTTGTTAGTAGTGTTTGGTCTCTAGATTTTCTCTTTCTTCCCGATTCAGGTTTGAAAGATTGTATGTTTTTAGAAATTTATCTTCATGTCCAATTTGTTGTCATATAATTTCTTTCTTTTTTTTTTTTTTTAAATGTTTTATTTATTTCTAGGAGAGAGAGAGAGAGACAGCGTGAGCAGGGGAGGGTCAGAGAGAGAGGGAGTCACAGACTGAAACAGGCTCCAGGCTCCGAGCTGGCAGTCAGCACAGAGCCCGACGCCGGGCTCGAACCCATGAACCGCGAGATCACGACCTAAGCGAAAGTCGGACGCTCAACCGACTAAGCCACCCAGGCGCCCCTCATATAATTTCTCTTAATAGTCTCTTATACTCCTTTGTATTTCTCTGTTGTCAGTTGTTACTTCTTTTTCATTTCTGATTTTATTTATTTGGGTCTTTTTTTCTTGATGAGTCTGGCTAAAGGCTTACCTATTTTTGTTTATCTTTTCAAAGAACCAGCTCTTGGTTTTATCTTTCACTTTCTTATTATCACTAAAACCTGTCTCTCCCCTGAGGCACTGCTTCTGCAACCTTCCTTCTTCATATTACTGAAGCTGTCTTCATTTCTCTCTGTTGCTGCTTCTCTCTCTAAAAACATCCAGCTCTGACTCTCCTATTATTAGAACACCACTTACCATAGTCTTCCTGTAGCCCCAGTCACTCTCCTATGTTCTTTGAAGATGCCGCCTGGGTGGCTCAGTCAGTTATGCATCCGACTTCAGCATAGGTCATGATCTCACGATTTGTGGGTTCAAGCCCCGCTTCGGGCTCTGTGCTGACAGCTAGCTTAGAGCCTGGAGCCTGTTTCAGATTCTGTGTCTCCCTCTCTCTCTCTGACCCTCCCCTGCTCACACTGTCTTTCACTCTTTCTCAGAAATAAATAAAACATTAAAACATTTTTTTAATAAAAATTTTTTTTAAATTTTAAAATTTTAAAAAAAGATGCTATCTCAGCTGTCAGTTTCTCCATCACCTTACCCTTTGGGTAATTCTTGGTGATTTCAATATTCACATGAGCAGTGAATACCGGATTTCTCAATCCCCTGACCTCCTCTCCTCCAGAGATCTTGTCTTTCTACCTCTATGCTGGCCATTCACTCCAGTGATCATACCCTTGAGCAAAATTCTTCACAGTAGTAGCTTATACTGGCTGCCTCCAATTTACCTCCTTCCATTCTCTCTTGAACTGACTAATAAGGGTTTCATCATACCACACCATCAAAACTGCTCTTGTCCAGCTCTCTAGTGACCTCCAAATGGCTAAATCTTTTTTGGTTTTCAATATTTTATTAAAATAATATATATATTTTTAAACATGTTTTAATGTTTATTTATTTTTGAGAGACTGAGAGAGACGGAGCATGAGCAAGGGAGGGGCGGAGAGAGAGGATGACACAGAATGGGAAGCAGGCTCCAGACTCTGAGCTGTCAGCACAGGGCCTGATGTGGGGCTCAAACTTACAAGCTGAGAGATCGTGACCTGAGCCAAAGTTGGATGCTTAACCAACTAAAGCCACCCAGGCACCCCTAGAATAACATATTTAGCTAGTTAACCAAGAATATATTAGCTGTCTCTCCTGGCCAACCCCTTCATCCCCAGAATATTCAGCAAAACACAAGAGTGACTTCAAATATCCTTGATCATGAGAACCCACAGAAATATCTCAAAGTTAAGTTTGCAGTTAAAAACTAGACCTTAAAAAATTCTGAATTAAGAGAAATATAAAACTCTCAAACAGAATTATTTATCTGCCCAAAGAATAAATGCTAGTGTGCCACCCACCTGAAGATACTGCTAGGCTTTCTTTTTCTCCTTTATGCATAGTATTAGTCTCATAAAAATACCAACTTTTATAAATAAAATCAGCACTTTCCACCTCATTTTATGTTCCTTTTCAGTGTCACAAAGAAACCAGTAAATTAAACTGTCAAAGTCCGGGGGTGCCTGAGTGGCTCAGTCGGTTAAGTGACAGACTTTGGCTCAGGTCATGATCTCACAGTTTGTGGGTTCGAGCCCCACATCGGGCTCTGTGCTGACAGCTAGCTCAGAGCCTGGAGCCTGTCTTCAGATTCTGTGTCTCCCTTTCTCTCTGACCCTCCCCTGCTCACGCTGTCTTTCTCTCAGAAAAACAAAAAACAAAAAACTGTCAAAGTCAGTCAGTTTTCCATACTTGCTTTGCTTGACCTATCAGCAGCACCTGCCACAATTGATCTCTCTCTTCCTTAACACTGTTTCCTTACTTGGTTTCTAGGGTACCATCCTCTGCTGTTTCCTTCTATCCCTCTGGCCTTCTCACCTCTCTGACCTCTAGGCTCTGATCACAAACCTCTCTCCCTTCACCCCCAGAGTGTTACATCCAGTCCATATATGAAATATGCCTTTCATATACTGGATGACTCCAGTGAATACCTCCAGCCCAAGCTTTCCTCTAGGGTCTGGACCCACAGAGCAGCCACTTTAGATCCCAATTTAGCTGCTTCATGGACAATTCAAATGTAACAGTACAACACCAAGTTCTTGATCTTCCCCACTACCTGCTCCTCCATAGGATTTCCAGCTAACTTTATGGGATGTTCATCCTTCCACTTACTTAGGACCCAAACCTTGGAGTCAACCTTGTCCTTTTTCTTTCTGCTACACCCCTCATTTACTGCAGAAGTAAACCCTCTTAACCCCTTCACTGATGTCTCACTAGGGTCACTGCCTTAGCCTGACTGAGCTAAAATCCAAACTGATTTTTCTATATTTACCCTCTCCACTTGCTAACGTGTCCATCTAATTGTAGCCGTCCTCAGCTGAAAACCCCCAGTGGCCTCCTAGCTGAGCTCAGCCGTCTGCCCCCCCTGCCCCAGTAGAATACAACCACATGAATCAGACCAGCAGAGAGCTGCCCAGTCAAAGCACAGAATTCATTATTTTAGGTTATAAAGTCTTGGGGTTGTTTGTGATTTAATATATGGTATATTTTACTTATTTATTAACAGTCTCGCTCGCTAAAATGTAATCTCTGTAAAGACAGGGATTTTTGTCTATTTTGTTTATCGCTGTACACAGTGCCTGTACAGTGCCGCCTGCCCACCTGACATCTCCACGTGGCTGTCTCATGGGCACTCCAAGCTCCCCATGTCCCAAACTAAACTCAAACCACTCCCCCTTCAAGATTTTCTGTATCTGGGTGAATGACAGAGCCATCTGTCTAGTTCCCTCAAGCTGGAGTCCTGGAGTCACCCATTCTTCCTCACCCTGCATCTCACTGTCTCCTGACCATTTAGCCTTCTGAATAGGTTGAGACTCTTTCAGCTTCATTCCATCTCTAGTGCCACCACCGTTACTCACTGGGCTGCCTCTGGTGTCTCCCTCAGACTCCCTGTTCCTAGTCTCTTCACCACACAGCAGCCAGTGAGATCTTTCTGAAAACAAATATAACTGTTATATGACTGAATACTCTGATGGCCTCCCATTGTTCTTAGGACAGAGACTAAATGCTTAAAAGGATGGTTTGACTCCTGGCTGTTCCTGACGCTTCATATGCTACCATGTATCTTCTCCTACATTCAGGACACTCCACTGGTCTTTGGCATTGAATGGGCAGCTTCCACTTCTGGAAATGCACTCCCCACATTCCTTTGGATAATGATGATGTGTCAGTATACACTCATGAATTGTAACAAATGTAGCATCAAGAAGGGAAGGAGGATGTTGATAGTGGGGGAGGCTATGCATCTGCGGAGGCAGGGAGTAAGTGGAAAATCTGTCCTTTCCTCTCAGTTCTGCTGTGAATCAAAAGCTGCTCTGGGGCACCTGGGTGGCTCAGTCGGTTATGCGTCCGACTTCAGTTCAGGTCATGATCTCATGGTTTGTGGGTTCAAGCCCCACATTGGGCTCTGTGCCAACTGCCAGCTCAGAGCCTGGAGCCTGTTTCAGATTCTGTGTCTCCCTCTCTCTCTGACCCTCCCCTGCTCACACTGTCTTGTCTCTCTCTCTCAGAAATAAATTAAAAAAAAAAACAAAAAAACAATTAAAAAATCTTTTAAATACTGCTCTAAAAATTTTTAAATTGTTAAAAAAAAAAAAGAAAAAACAAGAGGGTGTTAGATGAAAGTGAAAGGAAATTGGCAAAATGCTAATAATACCGATAATAAAGTTGGGTGATGAGTATGTGGAAGTTCATTTTACTATTCTCTGTACTTTTATGTATATTTGAGATTTTCCATTAACAAAAAATCTCTAAAAATGGTATGATAAAATGATGATTTTTATCTCCTGTATGACTTTTATACTTAGTCCTCTAAAAATACCTTGTGTATTCTATTCTAATTCTTTCTAATTTCACTCAGAAAACCTCAGTTATCTGTAGAACTCAGTTGAAGAAAATCCAGCAGGACCACCCATTGATCCTACTATTCAGAATTTCAACACAAAAGACAAAGTGGTTGAAAACTAATTTTTTGTGAGAAAATTCTGGGACCACATTGAACTAGTAGTCTAAAATTTATCTAGCTCCCTTCCCTCTCTTCTCTGTTTAGTATTCAGCAAATTTTAACCAATAAGATATCCTTCACTTTTTCAAATTATTAAAATATAAAGTGTGGTCAGCTGTTACTGGAAGGATAAAGACCCTTTTGCTTTTCCTTCCAGCAGAGGGCTTCTACTAAAAGAAAAAAGCAAAATCTTTACTAAGGAAGGATTTAATTCAGAAGTTGAAGAATAACCTGGCTTCTTTGGGTATCCTAATGCTAACCTATTATTCTGCCTCAGAACTTACATTCAATGTACAAAATATCTTGTTTCTGAGACCACATCATATCAAGTGATATGATTCCATACTTCTTTTTAAAAATTATGCTATTATTTTATTTTTTAGAGAGAGAACAGAGGAGGAGCAAAGGGGGAGAGAGAGAGAGAGAGAGAGAGAGAGAGAGAGAGAGAGAGAATCTCAGGCAGGCTCCACCCTCAGTGCGGAGTCCAGTGCAGGGCTCCATCCAACGATCCATTGATCCCATGATCCCTCAGTCATGATTTGAGGCAAAATCAAGAGTCACATGCTCGACTGACTGAGCAACCCAGGTGCCCCTGTTTCATTATTCTTGATCCTCAAATACGTATGCTATTGGTCCGTGCAGAGAACTGTGGATTGTAAAGGAGGGTCATGTTCTTGCTAGAAACTTTGCTATTTTCTTTATCCATGGATATATTTTCAATATTAAAAATCCTTAAAAAAAGGAGCAAATCAAGCATACCATATTACTACTTTAACCTAATTTTTTTATGGTCTTTGAGTTTCAAATGTTGGATTATATCAGAGCATTTTAAAATTTAAGAACATCCATGGCAGAAATAATGGTTTAAGGGGTGCCTCGGTGGCTCAGTCGGTTGGGTGGCCGACTTTGGCTCAGGTCATGATCTCACAGTTCGTGGGTTTGAGCCTCACGTCGGGCTCTGTGCTGACAGCTAGCTCAGAGCCTGGAGCCTGCTTCAGATTCTGTGTCTCCCTCTCTCTCTGACCCTCCCCTGCTCACACTGTCTCTCTCTCTCAGAAATAAATAAAACATTAAAAATTTTTTAAAAAAAGAAATAATGGTTTAAACCCCACGATGCCAAATGAAATGGAAGACCTGGGTAAAGAGCATGTTTTTTCTTTTTTCTACGTTGCAAACTTAATCATAAAAGATAGTAAAATATTTTCATTGTTTTCTCCATCATAACAGGTTTTTTTTTTCAAAGTTTATTATTAGAACTTGTGCGTGTCGCTTAATGCATCTGGTCTCTCTGTCTTCTAGCTGCACCAGACCCCACAGCTTTCCAGGGTCACGTGAAATCCTGAGTTGGCCACTCTAAGCTATGTGAACATTGCACACAGAAACCCACCTCCTTCCACATTGCTTAGGTCTCTCCTACCTCCAACCTGCATATCAGAAAAGCATAATTGTATTATTTTAATATTTACTATTTTTTAAGATTTTATTTTTAAGTAATCTCACCCACCTTGAGACTCAGACTCACAACCCCGAGATCAAGAGTTGCCCGCCCCACCAAAAGCATAATTATAAGTGAAGTTTTGATGATTCATAGTCATCATTCAGAAGTTAGTACTTTTTGATCACTTCATCGTGCCAGGCACTAGTTGGCATTTAATTCGCATAAGGACCTACTCAAGAATCAGCACTTTATTTCTGTTTTCAGATAATGAGACTGAGACTCAGAGAAGTTAAGTGACTTGCTGAAGATCACACAGCTAAGACTTCCTAGAGTCAAGATTCAGCTTTCCCAAGTGGTGCTGGAGTTAGTGCTCTTAACTGCTGGGCCACAATTCCAGTCCAAGTTTTCTGGTATTTTTCCCCCTTGGCACAGGGTATCCTGAATGTGCCCAGCACTTGGCTCTGCTTCTAAAGCTAAGGATACAGTACTGTTATTTAATTGGATCTACAATTACTGTTTCATCAAGTTGGGAAAAGCCCTGGACCCTAATTGTTAGTAATCACATAAAGTGTTCTGTTTTAAACAGACCTCTTTTCTTTTTTTTTTTTTCAGGTGAGTAAAACTTAAAAATAATGACACTCTGGTTTAAATTGTCAATAGGCATCAGGTAGTTATTTTATAGCTTCTGAATTCTGTGTTCAAATATTATCTAAATTCTGTTCTAATCAGTTAGGTAATTTTTAGCTAAAAGAGGGTGCAGGAGCTTTTTTGTTTTTTGTTTTCTAGGGGTTTTTTTTGTTTGTTTTTTGTTTTTTAACCCAGATGGCCTATGGGATTACTAATTAGAAAACAAACGAACAAACAAACAAGTCCCCTTAGTTCATGACAAAACTAGGTAAGGAAGGGTTAATTTTGTGTTGTCCAATAGGGTAGCCACTGGCCACATGAATCTACTGAGCGTTTGAAATGTAGATAGTTTGAATTGATATGTGTGGTAAGTGTCAAATACAAACATATTCTGAAAACTCAGGACATAAAAAAGCATGTAGGCGTCCTGGGTGGCTCAGTTGTTTGAACATCCAGTTTCCACTCAGGTCATGATCTTGTGGTTTGCAAGTTCTAGCCCTGCATCTGGCTCTCTGCTATCAGTGCGGGGCCCACTTTGGATCCTCTGTCTCCCTCTCTCTCTGTCTTTCCCGCTCATGCTCTCAATCTCTCTCTATCAGAAATAAATAAACATTTAAAAAATGGCAAAGGAAACATTTGCAACAGCAATAAAAATATAGTTTAAAAAAGGATGTAAAATATCTCATTAGCAACTCATATCAACTATACATTGAAATGATAATATTTTGTATATACTGGGATAAAATATATTATTAAGGTTAATTTCACTTGTTTCTTTTTACTTTTATAATTGTGGTTGTTAGGAAATCTTAAGTTCCATATGTGGCCTCACATATTTCTATTAGACAATGCTGGGTGGAGTGATTACTAGAGGTAAAGGAAGGTATTAGTCCAAGTGGAATCAAGCCATTCATAGCATATATGTTCATCAGTGAAAAGCCTTCTTTTTTCGGCGATAAGGTTAAATACCGATGTGATGACAATTCTACCATTTTCTCAAAGTTCTGCCCTGTTCCATTGCCATTGTATTCATATGAACCACAGGAAAAGGCATTTCCGCCTTAAGAGACATTCTCAGACTGGTTTTTCACTACTCAAAAATGTGGACGCAGGATGACATATCAAGAACAAAAAAGTACCAACATTTCTGAGCAGTGGTCACTGGCACAGATTGCTTATCTCTACCATAGGGGTGATGGTTTATAGCATAGCAGTGCAAAGCCGAAGTGCGCCCGTGAGTTCATTACATAATTCTTGGTAGCGTGAGGCCAAGCATGTATCTGCTCTGGGGAACGGAGGGCAGGCTCCAACAGGCCGATCGAGGTGGTCATGATGATGTTTTGACAGAGTGTGTGCTAGAAGTTGTTTGTTTAGAAAACGACTGACCAGCTTCCCCCCTTCTCTCTCTTTCCCTTTCTCTGTTTCTCTCTCTCTCTCTCTTTCTCTGTCTCTTTCTCCCTTTTAAACACTCTGGCATAATACTGAATGACTTTGTTTTTAAGCTGCCTTAGCCTTGCTTTGTGAAGAAAAAGCCTGAGTACTCTTTCCCTGTAGGACACAAGTGTTATTTTTGGAGCAGAGGTTCTTAGCCTGATCTCTGTCTAAACCAATTTCTGTTCTTTGTGAGGTCGTGGTCTGGGGCGGCTCTGAGCAGTCTCCATAGAGGGAAGCTTCCTGGCTTCACGAGAGAGTATTGGCAAAGATGTCAAGGGGCCACGCCTGAAACTGCGCTGCTCTGGGTCTCTACACAGACGGAGGCTAGTTCACGTTCAGATTCCACTCACTAGATTATGCCCTTGGAACAGTTGCAACCCCATGTGGTGAAGTGGTGTTCTTTTTCTGCTTATGTCACTTCATGGGATGTTTGGGGCCAAGATGACCCCCACCCCTTGCTTTTTTATCACCCAGTACTTTAGGTCTCAGACTCCTGGGAACTTGGAAAGCCATAAATGGATGATCTCTGCAGACCGTTCAGGGTGCAACTGGCTGTGGGAAAGCCACGGTCCACTCTGAGGGCCACAACATGAGTCCCCAAGGGCCTCTGGGAACATGTCTCAGGACTCAAAGTTCAGAGCATCCCCTTCTGTAACCTGCTCTGTGTTGGGCTGCTAGACACGGAAGAAAACCTCTCCTACCTCTCACAGTTCCTCTACCTGACCGACCTGGCATTCCTAGGAGTTTACCTAGCTTGAGCCTCATAGGAAATGTGTAAAATTAGGAGTTTAATAAAATAATGCTGTCAGCAACAAATAGTATACCACCTTATTATGACTCCTTTCCTTTGGAAAGTGGTGACTGTGTGTTTTGGGAGCAGGTGTGTATGGAAGAGGTCACCATGATGAACAGGTGGCCTTCACAGGTGTTTCTGGCTGCTTTGCTCTTGGTGGATGGGAGCATGACCTGTGATGTGCCCTTCTCTGGCCGGCTATACATAGCTAGCAAAGCTTCTTACAAGAGTAACCTCTTTTCTGTACCTGCCCTCTGCCAGTGCTACCCGCAGATTCACTGTAAATCCTCTGGAAGCTACTGAACCTTGCAAGGGAAACCAGCCAGCTGGCCCCCAGACCTACTGAGTATTTCCCCATCATAGCCGTCCATCCTTCCTTTTCTTTTCCTGGGAGCATACCTCGTGCTCAGCCATGGTCGATATGGGGGGCCTGGACAACCTGATTGCCAACACGGCCTACCTGCAGGCCCGGAAGACCTTGGATGGAGACAGCAGGGAGCTGCAGAGGCGGCGCCGGAGCCTGGTGCTGCCCGGGCCACAGTGCTGCACCCAGCTCCGCCAGTCCCTGCCCCAGGACTTCAACAGCCTATGCGAGCAGCAGCCCATCGGCCGCCGCCTCTTCCGGGACTTCCTAGCCACAGTGTCCCCATACCAAGAGGCCGTGGCCTTCCTTGAGGAGGTGCAGGGCTGGGAGCTGGCTGAGGAGGGTCCTGTCAAGGGCAGCATGCTGCAGGGGCTAGTGGCCACTTGTGTGGCTGTTTCTGCCCCAGGGCACCTACATCCTTTCCTCAGCCCGGCTCTGGCCATCAAGTGCCAAGCAGCCACCACTGAGGAAGACCAGGTAGCCCTGGTAGCACAGGCCAAGGCCGAGGTCATGGCCTTCTTGCAGGACCAGCCCTTCCGGGATTTCCTGACCAGCCCCTTCTATGACAAGTTTTTGCAGTGGAAAGTCTTTGAGATGCAACCGGTGTCGGACAAGTACTTCGATGAGTTCCGAGTTCTGGGGAAAGGTGGTTTCGGGGAGGTAAGTATTCTCAGAATGGCTGGACTGGAAGGTGAAATACACAGCATAAAAGGATTTGGTTTTGCCTTTAAAAATAAAGACAACTCAGGAGGACTTACTTAGAACTGATTTCAGTGCTGCCTGTGGAGAATTCCTAGCTCACTCTCACATCTTTTTTCTGGCCACCACGTGAAATAAAATGAGAGTGGCATAGGGAAGACAAACAAAATGTGGAGTTGGCCAAGAATATTTATGATAGGGTCTATACCAGAAGCACACTGAAGTGCTCCCCAGACACTTTGGAGAAAGATAGCAACACATGCCCAAGGGAGCTCTCCATTTCCCTTCATTGTGGTAATGGCCCTAATTTGAGAAAATTTCAGATATCTGAGAAAACTTTCATCTTGAAGTAAAATTGAGAATCAATTTTATACCACTGCCATGATCAGCTCTTTTTCTTTTTAAGTAGAAAAACATTTTTTGAGGCAGAATTCACATAACGTAAAATTAACCACTAACCATTTCAGTGGCATTGAATACATTCATAATAGTGTTGTGTAACCATCACCTCTATGTAGTTCCAAGGCATTTTCATCACCTTGTACCCAGTAACACTCCCCAGTCCCTCCCCACAGTCCCTGGCAACCTCTGGTCTGCTCTCTGTCTCCATGCATTTGCCTACTCTGATGCTTCGTCTAAAAGGAATCATAACATGTGACCTTTGGCATCTGGCTTCTTTCACTGAACATAGTGTTTGGAGGTTCATTCATGTTGTAGATATATCAGTACTTCATTCCTTTTTATGGGTGAATATTCTATTGTGTGGGTATACTTCATTTCATCTGTTGTTGGGCACTTGAGTCATTTCTGCTTTTGGGCTACTGTGAACAGTGCTGCTATGAATATTCATCTACATGTATTTGAATATCTGTTTTCATTTCTCTTGTGTATATGTCCAGGAGTGGAATTTCAGGGTCGTGTGGCAATTCTATGTTAAACTTTTTGGGGAACCACCAAAATCTTCCACATTTTATGTTCCCACCAGCAATTCATGAAGATTCCAGTTTTTCCACATCCTTGCTAACACTTGCTATTTTCCCTTTATTTTTCATTACGGCCCTTTATTTTTCATAATGGGGGGAGATCCTAGCTCTTTCTTGAAGAACCCCTATTGCTTGTGGCTTCTCTTTTCTCAGAAGCCTGCCATCTTCTCACCTCACCTGATTTCTGCCCTTCCACCCCCTGTATCAGCCTTGTTCTCTTCTCTCACTAGTGCTTCCTACTTCTATCTCACCCTCTCCCTTTCTTTCTCTCTTTAAGGTATGTGCTGTCCAGGTGAAAAACACTGGTAAGATGTATGCCTGTAAGAAACTTGACAAGAAGCGGCTGAAGAAGAAAAATGGAGAGAAAATGGCTCTTTCAGAAAAGGAAATCTTGGAAAAGGTCAGCAGCCCTTTCATCGTCTCTCTGGCCTATGCCTTTGAGAGCAAGTCCCATCTCTGCCTGGTCATGAGCCTGATGAATGGGGGAGACCTTAAGTTCCACATCTACAGTGTGGGCACACGGGGCCTGGACATGAGCAGAGTGGTCTTCTACTCGGCCCAGATGACTTGTGGAGTGCAACACCTCCACTCCCTCGGCATCGTCTACCGGGACATGAAGCCGGAGAACGTGCTTCTGGACGACCTTGGCAACTGCAGGCTGTCCGACCTGGGCCTGGCTGTGCAGATCCAGGATGGCAAGCCTGTCACACAGAGGGTGAGTGGCTCTCCGTCGGTCCCAAGGGTGGGGCACAGAGTTGGAGAGAAGGGGAAAGAGCTGATCTATTCCCAGGGCAAACGGAGCCTTGGACATAATTCTTCTAATTTCCTTCTCCCTAAAGCCCTTATGTTGTCATCTTGCCTTAAGTGGAGTGATGTAAGAGGATTGGCTTAACTGGTTGTTTGGGGGTTTCTTTGCTCTCCTTTCCTGGTAGGCACAGGGAGCCTTCTTTGTGAGTTGGAAATGGTCTGTGTTTTCATGGTGAGAAGGAAAGAACTGAATCCATAGTTGGCATCTAGTACGTTACACCAATAACCACCTCCCTGGTGCCACATTCCTGAGTTGATAAAGCTTTGGTTTCCGCCTCTGGAAAATTTTAGGGCCTGGGTCCTAAAATTCCAGGAACCTAGGAGGTAAATTTTAATAGGATAAGAAAAAGAAGAACCCCCTAACACTTAGTACATTAGAGTAAATATCTCCTTTCCCGTTGAGTGTGGATGGGGGAATGGATAAAGGTGAATAAAGGTGGATAAAGGTGAAATTGTGATTGAAAATGTGTAGTAGAGAGCAAAGGCAACTGGTGTTTATTTTGATGAGTTTGTTTCAAAGTGGCCTACAGAGAATTCTTTGATTAAAAGGGTATTAATTCTTTGATTAATTAAGCAATTATGTTAAGTAAACAATACAAAATTTCTGGGATTCTGACAGGCCTCTCTAGGTAAACCTCAGAAGAAGTACATCTG
Source organism: Hyaena hyaena (assembly GCF_003009895.1). Lineage (NCBI taxonomy): Eukaryota > Metazoa > Chordata > Mammalia > Carnivora > Hyaenidae > Hyaena > Hyaena hyaena. The sequence continues at coordinate 1,652,818 of NW_024080944.1, forward strand.
ATGACATTAGTATATCTTCCTCAGCCTGGGCTGATGTGGATCCCAACCACAAGTCTACTTGAACCTCTGACAGAGTTAAGACTTCAAAAAGGAGCACCCCCACCTACACAGGGAATGATGTGACTAATGTCTCAGAGCCAGCATCCCACACCTAGGCACAATATGATTAAACATGGTCCCAGCCACTGTCTGTGTTCACTTTTTTTTTTTTTTTAATGTTTTATTTATTTCTCAGAGAGAGAGAGAGAGACAGCGTGAACAGGGGAGGGTCAGAGAGAGAGGGAGACACAGAATCTGAAGCAGGCTCCAGGCTCTGAGCTGTCAGCACAGAGCCCGACGCGGGGCTCGAACCCACGAGCCATGAGATCATGACCTGAGCCGAAGTCGGACGCTTAACCAACTGAGCCACCCAGGCACCCCTGTCTGTGTTCACTTTTAATAAATGTGATAAGCAGTCCTGCCTGTTCTCAGCTGACATCTGCATGCATACAATAAAATAATTCATTTCACTTATTTAGGTACTCCAGGAAAATATAATAGGAAAATTGGGCAGTGAGACTCATGCTGAGACTTTTAGATTCCGAATTCCTTTTTTTGTAAATGATTTTATTTTATTTTTTTAATTTACATCCAAGTTAGTTAGCATACAGTGCAACAATGATTTCAGGAGTAGAGTCTTTAATGTCCTTTATCCATTAACCCACCCCCCTCCCACAACCCCTCCAGCAACCCTCTGTTTGTTCTCCATATTTAAGAGTGTCTTATGTTTTGTCCCCCTCCCTGTTTTTATATTATTTTTGCTTCCTTTCCTTTATGTTCATTTGTTTTGTATCTTAAAATCCTCATATGAGTGAAGTCATGATATTTGTCTTTCTCTGACTAATTTCACTTAGCATAATTCCCTCTAGTTCCATCCATGTAGTTGCAAATGACAAGATTTCATTCTTTTTGATTGCCAAATATATATATGTATATATATATATACACACATATATTTGGCAATCAAATATATATATGTATATATATATACACACACATATATATATATATATATACACACATACATATACACCACATCTTCTTTATCCATCAATGGACATTTGGGCTCTTTCCAAACTTTGGCTATTGTTGATAGTGCTGCTATAAACATTGGGATGCATGCGCTCCTTTGAAACAGCACACCTGTATCCCTTGGAAAAATACCTAGTAGTACAATTGCTGGGTCAGAGGATAGTTCTATTTTTAATTTTTTTGAGGAACCTCCATACTGTTTTCCAAAGTGGCTACACCAGTTTGCATTCTTGCAATGCAGAAGAGATCCTCTTTTTCAGCATCATTGCCAACATTTGTTGTTGCCTGAATTGTTAATGTTAGCCATTCTGACAGGTGTGAGGTAGTTTCTCACTGTGCTTTTGATTTCTATTTCCCTGATGATGAGTGACGTTGAACAGTTTTTCATGTGTTGGTTGGCCATCTGGATGTCTTCTTTTGGAGAAGTGTCTATTCATGTCTTTTGCTCATTTCTTCACTGGATTATTTGTTTTTTTGAGTGTTGAGTTTGATAAGTTCTTTATAGATTTTGGATACTAACCCTTTATCTGATATGTCATTTGCAAATATCTTCTCCCATTCCATTGGTTGACTTTTAGTTTTGCTGATTGTTTCCTTTGCTGTGCAGAAGCTTTATATTTTGATGAGGTCCCAATAGTTCATTTTTGCTTTTGTTTCCCTTGCCTCTGGGGACATGTTGAGTAAGAAGTTGCTGTGGCCAACATCAAAGAGGTTTTTTTCTGCTTTCTCCTTGAGGATTTTGATGGCTTCCTGTCTGACATTTAGGTCTTTCATCCATTTTGAGTTCATTTTTGTGTATGGTGTAAGAACGTGGTCCAGGTTCATTTTTCTGCATGTCACTGTCTAGTTTTCCCAGCACCACCTGCTGAAGAGACTGTCTTTATTCCATTGGATATTCTTTCCTGCTTTGTCAAAGATTAGTTGGCCGTACATTTGTGGGTCAATTTGTGGATTCTCTATTCTGTTCCATTGATGTGAGTGTCTGTTTTTGTGCCATAAGATTCTGAATTCTGTGTGGAGAACAGTGGCCTTCAGATTTTATGGAACATGAGTTTTTAAGACTTGCTCTTTTGTCAAGAATGGGATTGAAATTAGAACAGTAACCCAAAAGCTTGTGACACATTTGGTTACCTTGTCCTGCTCTGAAATTTCTGACCAACTCCTCATATTTAGAGGGATCACAGGTGACAGAGGTCGGGCATTATATTTATTTTGAAGTCTCTTTTGTCTCAAATACAATGCTAGAGACACATTGAATAAGTGATCAAAAAAAATTTTATGCTTATTTGCATTTGAGAGAGAGAGAGAGAATAAGCACGAGCAGGGGAGAGTCAGAAACACAGAATCCAAAGCAGTCATCAAACCCTGATGCAGGACTCGAACCCATGAACTGCAAGATCATGACCTGAGCAGAAGTCAGATGTGTGAACTGACTGAGCCACCAAGGTGCCCCTGAATAAGTGATTTTTAGAAGATCTCAAAATGTGTTTCATCAAAATTAATACCTACAGAGGCTCAGTCAGTGGAGCATCCGACTTCAGCTCAGGTCATGATCTCATGGTCTGACAGTTCAAGCTCCACATCCAGCTCACTGCTGTCAGCACAGAACCTTCTTTGGATCCTCTGATCCCCTCTCTCTCTGCCCCTCACCTGCTTGTGCTCTCTCAAAAATAAACATTAAAAAAAATTAACACCTACATACTTCACGATTATTATGACCCTGCTCCAAATTTTTTTCTCTTTGAGAATTTACTTCTGAGAAACAGTGTAAGAGCCTTAAAGGAGAAGAATTCTGGTGATTTCTTGGTCATACATTGGTCTCTACCAAAATTACAACCACCGTCATTACGTCATTAACTAAATTTAGTTCCCAGTAAGTTTTGATCACTACCAAAACTTAAAATCCATTTTCAAAGTATTTACCACTATTAAGGGCATTCAGAAATATTCATTATAGTCTTAGAATTATTTTTCACGTCCCTTCAGTCAAAAGGCGTCATTCATTCCCTCACTCCTTCATTCAACATATATGTACTGAGAATTTCCCGCATACCAGGATTATGCTAAACCTGAGGGATAGAACAATGAGCAAAAAAAGGGCATGATTTCTTGCCCTCATGGAACTGAGTCTAGTGAGGAAGATAGAACTTAATGATCACTCATAGGAATGTAAAATTTCAGTTATGATAAATGCTGTGAAGATGTGGTACATGAGGATCTCCAAGGGGTATTTGACTTAACACGTGAGGAGTAGAGAGTTAACTATAGGGAAATAGAATGTAACTTGATATCAGAGGGATAGATGATATTCACAGAGCAAAGTCCTAGGAGAAGTATCTTAGGCTGGGTTTTCTGGAAATAGACTTGGAGACCCATTTCCATGTGGAAAGCTTATTACGGTGCATTCTCAGGAGATATATGCATGAAGAAGGCAGGATTTGGCAGAGGGAGAAGCTGACCCACAATGAAGTGGAAGAAACTAAGACTTTAATTGGTCCTTCAACAAGCTCTTGAGTTGGGATGGCCCTTCAGAGGCCATACCTTTCAGGTATCCCTTAAAGGGCCAGTCAGTGACCTTGGCCTGCTGCTAGCAGGAGGCAGCTTGGGGCTAGGCAGTTGCCTAGGGTGGAGGGCATTGCCCAGGGGGAGGTGCAGCTGTGAGCTATCAGCAGTCATTGCTCCCAGTGAGCACTGACTACATAAGTTCCCAAGCTTCTTGTGAATTGCCAATGGGGGACCCTCATTCAAATATCAGCAAAAAGCTTTCTCCTGTCTTCCAGGATCAATATTTCAACAAGTGGTGGTTTTTTATTTGCTATTCAATGTTACATTCCCTCAGGCTTGGAGAGATAGGAGTGAGGGAAGATCCTCGTAGGCCTCAGGGCCCCCACCCAACTGCTGGGCCTGAGGAATCATATGCCTGACCCTTCCCTGAGCCCAACCCTACACCTGCGTCCAGACCTCCACAGGAGCAGAGAGTCACAACAGTTGCTGAGCAGAGACACTGGAGGAGACAGCCAGGAGCCCATGGGTGGGAGGCAGAAATGTAGCAGGAGACAGAACTGTGTGTGAGTCAGGTTCCCAGGCACATGCTCCATTGTCTCATGGGACTTAATTTACAAGATACAAATTTAAAAATGTGTCAAGACAGCCTCTATACAGCTTGGAACCCCAGCACAGGGCTGCTGCTGGGCACAGGGCACTGTTCAGCTGCATTGGAAGCTGGCCTTGATCCCAGGAGGAGTGGAGGCCACAAATGAAGAGAGGATCTGGGCAAAGTACCACAGTCTGCACTCCACGTGGGATCACCAGTGCAAGATCCCTGTTGCTTTTGAGGAAATAAAAGGAAGCTAGGAAAGGAAAAGGACAAAGCAAGAGGAAATGTGGTTCACGAGAAGCTGGAGAGGTGGCAAGGGCCAGACCAAACCTGGCATCACAGGTCATAATAAGGACTCTAGGTTTTTGCTTGAGAGTATCAGAAAAGGGGTGCCTGGGTGGCTCAGGCAGTTGAGTGGTTGAGCGTGTAACTCTTAATCTCAGCTCAGGTCTTGATCTGAGGGTCTTGGATTCAAATCCCACATTGGGCTCCATGCTGAGTGTGAAGCCCACTTAAAAAAAAAATATCAGAAAGTCTTTGAAAGGATTTAATCAAGGGAATGAAATGCTTAGATTTCTGTTTTTAAAAAATTAGTCTGGGGCCCCTGGGTGATAAGCATCCAGCTTTGGCTCAGGTCATGATTCTGTGGCTTGTGAGTTCGAGCAGTTCCCAGGGTGCTAACAGGGAGGCTGTTAGGTGAGGTTCTTAGGCTCTGTGCTGACAGCGCAGACCCTGCTTTGGATTCTCTCTGCCCCTCCCCCACTCAACTCTCTCTCTCTCTCTCTCTCTCTCTCTCTCTCTCTCTCTCTCTCTCTCAAAAATAAATAAACATTAAAAAAAAGAAGAAGAAAAGAAAAAACTAGTCTGAAGTAAGAACTGACCAGAGGGGATTCAGGTGGATTATGGTCATTTGTAATCCAGGCGAGAGAAGGTAGCAGCTCAGATCACAGAGAGCCAGAGCACAACAGATGAATTGGGAAGAGATTTCAGAATGAATAGGCCTCAGGGATGGTTTGGAAAAAGCATAAGGGAAAGAGGGGTGTCAGAGGTGATACAGGTACAGGTCTGGGCCCTGAGTACAGGGAACCAGGCACACAAATGCTTGCCTTCATAAAGCCCCAGGACAGGGAAGAAACCCACAAGTTGAAAGGGCAGTGAGAATACCTGTGAACAAAGTTGTCCCAGTCAGGTGCCTGACATCGGATCATGGTGTCAGAAGGGCTTCCAGGAGGTAAAGACAACCAAGTTGAGACTTACAAGGCAAGCAAGCTAGGCACGCGAGGAGGAAGGATAACAGGCCAGGAAAGGAGTCCTCAACCGAGGGCAGTTCTAGCCCCCAGTGGGCTTTTGGCAATCCTTACAGGCATTTTGTTGTCAGGATGGGGGAAGTGCTTCTGGCATCTAGTGGGTAGAGGCCAAGGATGCTGCTAAACATCTTACAGTGCATAGCACAGCCCCCACCATAAAGAACAATCTGGCCCACAATGTCTGTGCTGTCACAGTTGAAAAATCCTGCTGCGCTAAAGGCTCAGGCACAGAACGACTCTGCAGCTGCCCAGAGTGAGGAGTCACAGGGTGGGAAGGGGGCAGAGAGTACAACTAGAGAGTGTAGCAGATGTCAGCCCCTCGGGGGCTGGAGGAGTCAGCCAAGGGGATTTGAACTGAGGGCCTAGGGTGCTGGGAAGCCATTGAAAGCTTTCAGGCAGGAAAATGACAAAGCAGCCTTGGAGGGACACTCAGGAAGAGAGAGTAAGGATGGCAGTAAACTGGAGGGCCCTGGAGACACATTGTTCAGTGAGTTGTGGAAGTGAAGAGAGAGAGCCAGGAGGTCTGCAGGGGCGGCAGGAGGGGACTGTCATGCAGGGAACCAAAGAGTTGCATCATCAGAGTTGATATAGACATGTGTTGGAAGCCCAGAGCATCCATTCAGATCAAGCGCAGCTGATGAAATCTGATCCACAGGGTCAACCAGATGGAAGGAGTGTGTGTGTCAGTCCTGGTTTGCCACTTACCATGGCTGCGGTGCACAGACTGACCCCTCACATGGGGCACTTGGCCATAGGGGCTGAGGACTGAGGGCCAACCCAAGCTATGCAGAGTGCCTTCTTCTAATTGGCACAGACATGCCCCTCAGGCTGGCCAAAGCCCTGCACTTGACTCCAGGCAAGTCATGTCTCTTAGATGAGTCTGATTAATACTGTCTGCCTCTTAGTCTTGATGAGAAGATTAAGAAACAAGGTAGATAAAAGCCTAGCAAAGGGTCAGCCTTTAGTAGGTACTCAAGAAATGATTGCTTGGATTATCCTACCAGAAGCCAAATACCAGACCCCTCAGTCACAGTTCCTTCTCTTGCATTGTTTCTGCCTCACCTGTTGGTACTGGGGCTTCTCAGGTGACCTGTGCACCTGTGCTTTGTTCTCTGTGAGGCACAGGGAGCCAGCAGGACCATGGGGCTGCCATGGGTGCAGTGGGGTGGGGGCATGCAGCTCCCCTCTCGACTGCGCCCAGCAGGCACACGCAGTTGCCTTACTTCCTCACAGCCACATGGGGTTTCATTCTGAGCATCTCAGAGACACCATGGAAAATATGCCTCAGCCCTCTGCTTGAGAGATCCACCAGGGAACATGAAACCACCAAAGAACACACTCCAGTGGAAGAGTCACAACTATCGATCTCTGCCCATGTGCTAGGCCCTGCATTTCAATCTGATGTAGTCTCAGAGGTTTTGGAGCCTTTCTTCCTCTATAGCTGTCCTGCCTGAGACAACCAGAACCCGGGGTTGGTGACCATGGTCTCTAACATTTGTTGGGGGCCTGCTCTGTGCCAGGCTTGTGGGAGGTACTCAGTAGGTCTTAGCACTTTAATCCTCATCACAGTGCTATGAAGTGAGAACTGTGAGGCAGGGGGTGACCAGCTAATAAGTGAGAGAGCTGGAGTCCGAACCACAGCAGAATGACACCAGGCTGTACAGCTGTGTAAAGCATTATTGCAGAAACCTCCCTTTTGGATTCCCTGCAGGGGCTCTCTGAGATAGGTGTCCTCCTAGGGGTGTCACAAAGAGCAGGAAGCCACCTCTGGTGAGGCTCCTGCTGCCCACCTAGGAAGTGGCTGGCAGAAAGCAGACAAGGGGCAAGAGCAGGCACTCTGGAGGTTGGCCTGGGGCTGAGCATGCAGGCGGAGCCTCGGAGCTTAATCCCCTGGGGTCTCAGGCCGCATTCCTCTGAGGTCTGCAAAGGCCACCGCTTAAAGGCGCAGAGGAGCAGCTGGGAACGAGAACAAAGCGGCCAGGCCCCCCTCGGAGGAAGGAAGGAGCGAGCCCCAGGAAACAGCTGATAGCGCTAAGCTCAGCTTGTTTTTTTCCTCTGCTCAACAGTTCTCCTGCCACGGCAAACAAAAGATGTACATTCTGATTCCCTCTTCTGTTTGGATTGTGCTGTCGAGTGGATCTGGTTTGTGATGAGCTGGGGTGGGGGAAGGAAGAGGCATCCCGGGCAGTTTCTTGCTCTGCTGCTCAGTTTGCTGGGCCACCACCGGCAAACCCAGAGAGCTTCCTTTTCTGCATGTTTACCCCAACCCGGTCATCAACTCCAGCCTGGCCTGCTCACACCAGGGACATGACACTGGCATTTATTCTAATGATGGAATTTAGGCTTGCCAACTTTTCAGATTCAGTGGGAGCTGGAGGTTTACTGGCGACCTTGACCTTGAAGGACCTGCACATACACAGACATACATTCACACACCCACATTTTCATGGATATATAAAACCAGTAGATTGTGAACTGTGCCCTCTCAGTCCTCTTGAAAGGCCCCTCCCTGTTCTTAGCACTGCCAGGGTCACAGTCCACTGCTATCCAGAGCCACATTCGGGGACTGCCCAGCTTGGCCCTGCCACTCAGCTCCCATGGGCCCAACGGTGAGAGTGATGACAGCTACGGGGCCAGTGGAAGCCAGCATCCAACAGCAGGAAGAATGTAAGGGGTGTCTGCACAGGTCCTGACAGGCTGGGTCTGATCCTGATCCTGATCCTGCCCTAGTATGTGCACCTCCCTTCAATTTCCACATCTGTAGGTGTCATGTGGTCCTGATGGGCCTAAGCAGTACACGTGTGATGACTGTAGTAGATGGACTTCTTGCTGCCCCCTGGGGGATGGGTATAGAAGGAGGCATCATTACTGGCTTCCTAAACCCTGTGGGCTGTTATACTTGCCCTGTCATGCTGAGAATACCTTGTTTTGCCTGACCAGGTGTTGACTATGTGGGTCCATCAAAAGGCGTTGTAAAACCAAAAGAAAAAAAAGAAGGAAACAAAAAAAAAATGATACACAAAACCTCCACTAAGGGTTTTATTGCTGCTGACACTTGGGTGATCCCTATAGCCCTGGCAATGGCAGTTCTGGTCACATGGACCAAAAGCGACTGTTTTGATGACACAGAGACTGATGCATGGGGGCCCTTTGTCACTGCAGGAGTTAAACTAAACTGTGAGAGGTCAGCGTGGTTGGACCCTGCCACATGCTGCTTGGCTAGTTCTCTCCTCCCACCCCACTCTGAGGAGGCAGTTCACATGCAGAAGACAAATGGCATAAAGGGCAGGCAATTAATTTTTTCAGCTGGAGGCTGCAATGGAATTTGGGTGCTCAGAGTCTGGCGTGTGCCTCTAATTCCATTCTTCTCTGTGAAATACCTCCACTCCTCAAGGAGGTGGTGCCCTTCAAAATTCCATCACTGACATTTTCTGTCTTTAGGGCCACAAGGTAAATTCAGTCCTGAGAATTATTTGGAATGAATCTAAAGCTGTCCTGCATGCCGTCTTGTGCTCCTTCCATTACACCAAGAGGCTGTAAGTGCTGTAAGGATGGCTGGCCGGTTCTTCATTTATTTCCCTGGGGAGAGAGCAAGATGGTCCTGGAGCATGGCTCAGGGGCTGGTCCCCACTCTTAGCAACCTTCATGGTGTGGAGCAGTCTAGCCAGCCTGTGGAACAGAGATACAGGAAAGGATGAAGGACTTGTTGGGAAAAGGAGAAGGGAAGCAGCTTAAGCAAGAATGGACCAAGATAAGGTCTTGGTCCTTGATAGATGGGGAGAGGGAATGAGAGGATTCTAAGAGGAAAAGAGAAATCTAAAGGGAAAGTGGAAGGGTAAGAAAAAGCCACCTCACCTACTTCCATAGAAGCAGTGTACTGTAGTGGTTCAAAGTGCAGACCTGTGTGTGAATCCTGGGTGGATGACCTTGGGTAGGATTTAAACCCTCTGTGGTTCTGTTTTCTAATCTGTAAAATGGGAGATAAAATAGTTTCTGTCTCATAGGTTTATCATAAAAATGAAACGAGAAATTCACATAAAGCACTTGAGAAAATATTTACCATGTAATAAGCACATAATAAGTATTATACATTATTATTTCCAATTTTCCCCCCAGACAGTGTCTTACATCCTTTGTTTTAGGACAAGGCATGTTCTCCACTTTCACCCTATACCTTCCTTCTACTGAGCAACTGATGTTTATCTGGTGTCCTGACTAGCTATTTTAATCCTTAAAGTCACTCACCTCTGAAATCTGCTTATTGGAAGGGGCCACACACAGAGCAAGCTCACACCCAGTGTTGCTAAGTAGAACTTACCAATCACCACCATCTGAACTGCACTTGGATGTTGTTTGTAATCTTTTTTCATGCCTCTCCGACCGCAGCAGAAGAGACTGAACCAGAGAGAAGCTGGACCCAGGTACATATAGCCCAGCTGAGAATTGTAGAGAGTGAAATATTTTGTACAGAGAGACCCTCTGTCCCCTCCCCACCTTAGCTCCCAGAATGAGTGCAAGCAGGCTGGCCCCCCTCAGGTGGGGTATTAGAGCATCTTTCTGGGGAAACTGAGCAGGCTAACACAAAAGGTCTATGGATATTCACAGGTGAGGTCCCCATTGAAATGGCTCGGTAGGATCACCCTGTGGTGAAGCCCATCATTTGACAAGCTGCTTGTCAGCTTTAAATATGAATAGTCAAAGATTATTTATTATTTGAAAGAACCCTCTAAAATGAAAGATTATACAAAAACCACAGAAGAAAGAAGCTTATAGAATTCAGGAGCAATGCAATGAATAGAACTTTTTTTATTTATAATTAATATCTTATGAGATTTAAGAGGAGATAAGATACTACATGAAACAAGAACAAATGCTAGAAACAAGGAACATTCAGAGAAGAAAAGGACATTTGGAAATTAAAAAAAAAATTCATGAATAAGTTTGCAGAACAACATGGATAAATCTCAAAAGCATTATGTCAAAAAAAAAAAAAAAAGAAAAGAAATCAGGTACAAAAAAGTATCTACCATACAATTCCATTTACATGAAATCCAAGAACAGACAAAACCAATCTATGGTGACAAATCAGAAAATGGTTGCCTGCGAAGGAGGGAGGAGAATGGATTAGAAAGGGACACAAGAGAACTTTCTGGGTGGATAAACATGTTCTATATCTTGTTTGGGTGGTACTTATATGGGTATATTCAATTATCAAAATTTTATTTAACTGAACATCTACTATCTGTGCACATTATTCTATGTTAATTGTATGTTAATAAAAAAACATTTGCAGAAAAGAAATTTCAGTAGAAGGATTAAGCCTCTAGATCTAGCTATTAATTTACAGGAACACTAAGCATAGAGGAACATGTTAAATGATACCACAGGGATGCTATCAGCAAAATCTCACCTGGGACACTCTATAGTTTAGCCACTTTTTGTAACAAAAACTTTCAGAGGGATGGGAGGCAGACAGACAAGGTACTTATATATTCACAAAAATTTAAGAGACATACCAAGCAATTACACTGTCTTAAGCTTAATTGTATAACAAATTATTTAGAAGACAGGTTTATAGGACAAGTGGAGAAGTGTAAGCATGTCCAGATATTTGATAATGTTAAAAAATTATTGTTATTTTTAAAATGAGATAATGGCATTATAGTGCTTTGGCTTTGTTTTTTTAAGTGACCTTACCTTTTAGCGGTGCCTGGGTGGCTCTGTCGGTTAAGTGTCCAACTTTGGGTCAGGTCATGATCTCACAGTTTGTGAGTTCTAGCCCCGCATCAGGCTCTGTGCTGACAGCTCAGAGCCTGGAGCCTGCTTCAGATTCAATGTCTCCCTCTCTCTCTGCCCCTCCCCTGCTCACACTCTGTCTCTGTCTCTAAAGAATGAATAAATGTTAAAAGAAGAAAAAGTGACCTTATCTTTTAGAGATTCATAGTGAAATACACATGATATGATGTCGAGGATAGACTGGGGCAGTAGGAGTGGGTCAGGGACATAGATGAAACAATATTGACCATTTGTTGATAATTATCAAAGCTGAGTGTAGCATATACTGGATTTATTTTTCTCATATCTCTTTTGTGTATGTTTGAAATTTCCCACAATATAATACTGTTTAAAAGAAGAAGAAGAGTTGGAGAAAAAAATAGAAGGAGTCTCCTGGAAAGAAAGAAAGGAAAGAAAAGAAAAAAGAAAAGAAAGGAAAAGAAAAGAAGGAAGGAAGGAGGAAGGAAAGAGGAAGGAAGGAAGAGGAAGGAAAGACAAAGAAAATACAAGCAAAAGATAAGAAACATGGGGGATTCACTGAGGATTTCCAAAAAGAACAAGAGAGGAAAGTATATGGAAGTGTGAAAATAATCAAAGAAATAATATGAGAAAGTTTCCCGATTCTGACAGCCATTAGTTTCTGGATTAAGCAGCCAACCACTAACCAACATCACAGATGGAAAAAGCCCCACACCAAAGTACATCGTTGAGAAATGTCATCAAGTTTGTATACTGGGCCACAAACCTCACACACCTTCTCACAGTCCCTCTCTGCCTCTTCTCTCTGTCTAGGACAGCACCCTCCTGGCTCCACTTGTAGGCCGAGTTGCCCCCCCACCCCAACTTTTAGAATTGGAGGAAATATCATACTGTGTGATGTGAATCCTGGTTTCTAGGTAGCTGCTAAAGGTCTGGATGACATATCTGGAAATATAGACCAGTTATATTTTGGATAATCTTTGATTCATGGAAGTAGGAGATGGGAGAGAGCTGGCCAGATGGATTCCTTCCCCTCCTTCACTCTCCCCTGCAGTTTCTTTTTATATTCCAGAAGATTCTCTTGTGCCTGGTGAGTGAACAGCCGCCTGGTAATGCCTGGCATCACATCCCCTTCCCTCACTCCTTTTTCCCCTCTACGTTCTATTATAAAAACTTTCAAATGTAGGAAAGTTGAAAGAATTTCACATCAAGAACCTGTATACCCATTACCTAGCCTTTACTGTAGACATTTTGAACAGCTTTATTGATATATAATTTAACTACCATAAAATTGACCTGTTTAAAGTATATATGTCAGTGGGTTTTAGTATATTCATAGAGCCATGCAAGCATTATCACAGTTTTAGAATCTTTTCTTCATCCCAGAAAGCAATCCCTTACCCTTTAGCATCACTCCTACTCCCTCTCTCTCAACCCTAAGTGACCACTAATGCACTTTCTGGCTCTGTGGATTGCCTATTTTGGACATTATATATAAATGGAAACATACAAAATATTGTCTTCTGTGTTTGGCTTCTTTAACTTGGCATAATGTCTTCAGGGTTCATCCATGCTGTAGCATGTATCAGTATTTCATTTTTTATGACCAATGTTCCATTGTATATCATTAATATTTTCTTAGATTCACTTTGTCACATGCCTATCCATTTATCTCTCTATTGATCCATTAGTCTGTCTTATATCTTTTATGCATTTTTTTAAATGTTTATTTATTTTGAAAGAGAGATAGAGAGAGACAGAGCATGTGAGCAGGGGAGGAGCAGTGAGAGAGGAGAGAGAGAATCCCAAGCAGGCTTCATGCCCAGTCCAGAGCCTGACAAGGGGCTCAATCCCACAACCCTGAGATCATGACCTGAGCCAAAATTAAGAGTCGGATGCTCAACTGACTGAGCTACCCAGGTGCCCCTCTTTTATATATTTCTAAGTAAGCTTACTCCCCCTTTTCTTCAACCCTTAGCACCTTGGCCTTGCACAAGATCACCCTAGGTACAAAGGAAGCTGGGAGATGTAGTGCTTAGCCTTCTGACTTCCCTAGTAGAGGGACAAAAGGGAAAAGGGAGATAGGGAATGAGTTTTTGCTGTTTTGGCATACAGTGTTTCTTATCCACATCTTTCCCTCTAGTCTCCCCTCCCACCATTGCATCCCACAGATCTTGTATTCCAGAAATGCCAAATTCCTTAAAGTTCCCCACATTATTCCTGACTCCTATACTCCTGGAGTATTCCACACTCCTGAGCATATGCTCATTAGCTGGCTAGTCTTCTCTGTGTGACAGGTTCTTCCTTCATGATTCAGCTCAGCTATCACCCTTCAGTGAAGTATCCCCAACACACACACACACACACACACACACACACACACACACATACCCCTCAGGCCTCTCTGTGCTTGTTTTATACTTCCATTATGGCATTTACCTTACTTTATTGAATTAACCTTTTGACCTGTCTCTATCAGCTTATAAGTCCTAAAGGGCAAGGGCCAGGTATTATATGTCTTGGTATCCCTAGAACTCACTGGAGGGCCTGGCTCAATAAATATTGGTTGGATAGTGACTGGAAAACATCTAGGTACCGTCTTTACTCTTGTTTATTGAACAAACATTTTGTTGGGCATGCACCAGATGAGGCCCTGCAGTAAGTACCTAGTTTGGATACAAAGATGAGTAAGACTATATCCTGGGCCTCAGAGGAGCCCACAGGACCTTTTGTCTGGACACATGCAAAACTAGACAAGATACCAGGGCAACAGATGTAAACTGAGACTGTACCGGTCAAACCGGAACATATGGTCACCCAAATTATATGTCAGCTTCTATGAAAACAGCAGTGCCACGCTGACTCATGCCCAGCTCGTCAGACCTCAGTCACTTCCAGAACAGGCCAATTACTTCTCATTAGTGCTTGGGTCATATATATTTTTCATTGTTGTTATCCATGTAGAAATTACCCATGGAATTTAATATTCCTAATGCACTATATATACTGTGCATATGAAAAACATATACTTAAGCAATTAGACAGAAAAAAATCACCTAATAAACAACTAAAAACACTTTCTAACTTTTTTGATGTACTGGAATGCGTATTTGTAATCGGTCTGTGAAACCCAGTATATATTTAAACTTCTTGGTATTAACAATAGACTCAAGTCGGTTGTCTTTATTGATGGGCATTTGGATATTTCCAACTTGTGACCGTTAGGAATAATGGAGCTGTGAACATCTCAGCATAGATTTCTTTTTCCTTCTTCTGAGTCATTTCTTTGAGATACATACTCCAAAGGTAAGTAAACTGTTTGAAGAACAGGAATAATTGGTCTATTATTGTCTATGACTCTATATGTTATTGCTCTCCTAAAAGTCTAGGTCAATTTACAGAGCACATCTGTTTCTCACAACTCTGCCAATAATTTACATTATCATTTTTATGTACTAATAGAAGCATATTGTCATTTTAGCACGTGCTTTGAATTTTTAATTTCTGCAGAAGTTACGCATTATGCTTTAACCAAAAACAACTTAGTTTTTATGAAACCATAATGTGTTTGTGTATGTGTGTATATACACACACATGTATATATGTGTGTATATATGTATATATACATATATTATAAACCATGTATATATGTGTATTTATGTGCATATATACACATATATACATGGTTTAGAATTATAAGGTATGTTATAGGTATTCATTAAATATTTGTCAAATGAATGACTTATTAAAATCACACATTCACTAAAAGACAATAACTGCATGATTCCACATACATGAGGGACCTAGAGTAGGCAGATTAATTGAGACAGAAAGTAGAATGGTGGTTGCCAGGGCCTGGGGAATGGGGGCAATGGGGAGTTGTTTGATGGGCATAGAGTTTCAGTTTTGCAAGCTGAAAAGAATTCTGGAGATGGATAGTGATCATGGTTGCACAACAAGGTGAATGTACTTAATACTCTTGAACTGTACATTCAAAAATTATTAAGATGGAAAATTTTATGTTACATGTATTTTGCTGTAAAAAATACATATTTAAAAAATACCTTTTTTAATCCAGTGGTCATTTGGCATACATTGCCACTAGAAGGGTGCCTACAAAATATGGTCATGCATGTGAGATGAAATTTCATGTGTGGAATTTTCTAGATTAAGATGACTATGCTAATTTTTCAATGCAGAGACAGGCAGAGATGTGTGATATTAATATCAATATATAGCAAATAGAATAAGAATTACGGACCAGGTAATATATGAACATTCAATATTAGCAATAAAGTGCTCAACCTTTAAAAACCCATGCATCTAGGAGTGCGTGGATGGCTCCATCTGCTAAGTGGTCAACTGTTGATTTCAGCTCAGGTCACCATCTCATCGTTCATGAGTTCGAACCCCACATTGGGGTCTGCTCTGGCAGTGTGGAGCCTGCTTGGGATTCTCTCTCTCCCTCGCTCTCTCTCTGCCCCTCCCCCACTCACATGTGCATGCACTTACTCTTTCTCAAAATAAATAAGTAAAATTTTTTGAAAAATAATACCATGCATCTAATTTTCTATTATTTGTGAATAAAATACAGAAGCCAACCTTACGGGAATCATAAAGACATCCACTTGAACTTTTCACCTTAACGGTGAAGTGGGGAAATCAGGGCAGCTTCATCTGTCCCTTTTATAATGCAATCCAGCTAAATCCTCTTTATATCTCACTTGCCAGAATAGATCACATGGCCTGCCCCAACTGCGCTAGATGAGGCTGGGAAAGCAGGGACTAGAATAGGTTAGACACATTGCAGCCCCAAATAAATTAAGTTTCCCTAAACAAAGAAAGAAAAGGATAATGGGTATTGGATAGGCAATCAGCAGCATTTGTTATACTCACATCAGTGTCTTTGTTTTGTTTCTCGTTTGGGGTATTACAGGCTGGAACCAATGGTTATA
The DNA here is from genome assembly GCF_003009895.1 of Hyaena hyaena. NCBI lineage: Eukaryota > Metazoa > Chordata > Mammalia > Carnivora > Hyaenidae > Hyaena > Hyaena hyaena. The sequence continues at coordinate 1,669,002 of NW_024080944.1, forward strand.
TGGCTCCTGAAATCCTAATGGAAAAAGTGAGTTATTCCTATCCTGTGGACTGGTTCGCGATGGGATGCAGTATTTATGAAATGGTTGCTGGACGAACACCATTTAAAGATTACAAGGAAAAAGTCAGTAAAGAGGATTTAAAGCAAAGAACCCTGAAAGAAGACGTCAGATTCCAGCATGATAACTTCACAGAGGAAGCAAAAGATATTTGCAGACTCTTCTTGGCTAAGAAACCGGAGCAACGTTTAGGAAGCAGGTAAACTACCATATAACAGAGGTGATTAGCAGTGTCAGCATTGTCCGTGGGGATTTGGGAAGTACTTTGGATTAGTGCTGAGGCCTTGAAGTTAAGTTTTATTATTATTTTCCTATTATTATTTGCATGTTATATTGTTAAGTATACACTTTAAAACACTGTGAGCACTTGATATGGAACAATCTCCGAGAGATATATGTATATACATATATATACATATATATGCAGGTGTATATATATATATATATGTAGATATATCTTGTTTTGATAGATATATAATATATAAATATATATAAATGTATAAAAGTAAAAATATATATTATTTATATTTAATACATATTTTTAATATTTATTTATTTTGCAAGACAGCATGCGAGTGGGCTAGCAGAGGGGCAGAGAGAGAGGATGAGAAAGAATCCCAAGCAGACTCCCCACTAGGCATGGAGCCCAAGGCAGAGTTTGATCTCATGACCTCAAGATCATGACCTGAGCTGAAATCAAGGGATCAACAGTAGGACACTTAACACTTTACTTAACACTTAACTGCCATCCAGGCACCGTGAAAATTCTGCCACTTAATTTTTTTAATTAAAAAAATTTTAATGTTTATTTTTTATTTATTTTTTTTATTTATTTCTAGGAGAGAGAGAGAGAGAGACAGCGTGAGCAGGGGAGGGCCAGAGAGAGAGGGAGTCACAGACTGAAACAGGCTCCAGGCTCTGAGCTGGCAGTCAGCACAGAGCCCGACGCGGGTCCCGAACCCGTGAACCGCGAGATCATGACCTAAGCGAAAGTCGGATGCTTAACCGACTAAGCCACCCAGGCGCCCCTTAATGTTTATTTTTAAGAAAGAGAACATGCACGCATGCTGGTGGGGGAGGGGCAGAGAGAGAAAGGGGGACCAAAGATCCAAAGAGGGCTCCAAGCTGAGAGCAGAGAGCCTGATACAGAGCCTGAACCCACAAGCCCCAAGATTAAGACCTGAGCTGAAGTCAGATGCTCAACGACTAAGCCACCCAATTGTGCCACTTTTTTAAAAAATATGTTTTAATGTTTTTATTTATTTTTGAGAAACAGAGAGACAGAGCATGAGCAGAGGAGAGGCCGAGAGAAGGAGACACAGAATCCCAAGCAGGCTCCAGGCTCTTGAGCTGTCAGCACAGCCAGATGTGGGGCTCGAACTCATGAACTAGGAGATCATGACCTGATCCAAAGTTGGACACTTACCCAACTGAGCCACCCAGGCACCCCCAGGTGTGCCACCTTTAAATGGCTCTGCAAGATATCAGTCAGTCAACAGATTTTTAGTGAGTACATATCATGTTGCCAGCTATGTTAAGTACAGTTGAAGTTCGTTTTAAAAAATTTTTTAATATTTATTTATTTTTGAAGGAGAGAAAGAGTGTGCAGAGGGGAGGAGCAGAGAAAGAGGGAGACACAGAATCCGAAACAGACTCCAGGCTCTGAGCTGTCAGCACGAAGCCCAACATGAGACTCAAACTCACGAATCATGAGATCATGACCTGAGCCTAAGTTGGACGCTTAGCTGACTGAGCCACCCAGGTACCCTGAAATTTGTTTTGAAAAAAGTCAAGCTTTACTGCTTACATGGAATAATAAGATCAAGATATTTAGAAGACACAATAAGTAAAAGCTGACCTGTTAAAAGGCCCTTGGCAGTAGGTGACTATGTTATATAGAGACAAAACCAAGGCTTTATATTCACAGACATAGACTCACATCCCAGCTCTGCTATGTCGTTTTACCTCAAGCAATTGAATTACCTTCTCAGAGTCTCAATATCCTCATGTATTAAAATGGAGAGTTTATGGAGGTGATGATTAACTTTATATCAATTTGTCTAGACCACCATACTCCAATATTTGATCAGTTATTCTGGATGTTTCTGTGCAGTTATTTTTTAGGTAAGATTAATATATAAATCTGTAGTCTTTGAGTAAAGGAGCTTATTCTTCATCATGTGGATGGGTCTCATCCAATCAGTTGAAGGCCTTAACAGAAAAAGACTGACTTCCCTGCAAGAAGAGGCAATTCTTCCAGCAAACCACCTTTGGACTTGAAATGCAGCTCTTCCTTGGGTCTCCAGCTTGGCAATCTACCTTGTAGAATTTGGACTTGCCCAACCTCCACACAATTGTGTGAACCAATTCCTTAAAATAAATCCCCCCCCGCCCTCTCTCATATACATGCACATATATTGTCAGAGAGAAAAAAACATTTCCTCTACCCTTTTAGGTGTGGAAGCCTGCAAACTCAACTGAAAAAAGACAGATTAGTAAGAGAAAGGACAGTTTTTATTCATGCTCATATACAAGATTTCACAGAAAAACATGACTGGGATCAGTTGGAATTATATGTCATGTTAATAGGGGAAAAGGAGCAGGGAAAGGGTGCTTATAGGAAAACAAATGGTTTCTTAGGATTGGTAGGGAGACAGGCACGTAGGAAAACTAATGACTTTTAGGAGAGAGACATGGACCCTTAGGAGAATAGTCAGGTGATATGATAGTTTTGTGACAATGTTGAAGTGTAGTGCTGACTTCTGTCACTGGTGATAGGAGTCAATCTTTCCTGGTCTAAAACTCCCAGAGAGAAGATTTATGAGTTGATTTTTTGGGGGAGTCTTTGCTTCAAGGCAAATAAGGGGAGTTCAGAACCTGTATGTGTTGACTCTCAAATGCCTTCAGCTCAAAATAATTTTTATACTGCTATGGTACATTCCAGACCTCTTCAATATCCTCTTGGTTCTGTTTCTGTAGAGAATCCTAATGAATACAGTGGGATATTTTGAGGTTTAGATATAAATACGTAAAGTTAGGTATAATATATGTTAGGAATCATTCAATAAGCAATAGCAATTATTAATTTGTTCTAAGAGAGATAGCAGATAATATTTTGACTTGAATGTCTTAAATTCTTGGACTAAATTTTCAATATTTCAAATTATATGCAGGGGCACCTGGGTGGCTCAGTCAGTTAAACCTTTGACTTCGGCTCAGGTCATAATCTCATGGTTCATGAGTTCTAGCCCTGCATTGGGCTCTGTGCTGACAGCTCAGAGCCTGGAGGCTGCTTCAGATTCTGTGTCTCCCTCTCTCTCTGCTCCTCCCCTGCTCCTCCCCTGTTTCTTGTTCATTTTAAATAAACATTTAAAAAATTGTTTTAATATATACAAACATAAGGGTGTCTCGGTAGCTCAGTCAGCTGAACGTCTGACTCTTGGTTTCAACTCAGGTCATGATCTCAGAGTTGTGGGATCAATTCCCAAACCAGACTCTCTGCTGTGTTTGGAGCCTGCTTGGTACTCTTTCTCTCTCTCCTGCTGTCCCTCTCTGCTGCTCACATGCGCTGTCTCTCTCTAAAAACAAATAAAAAATACATTTATATACAAATATGAAAACTACAACATGAAATAATATGACTGATTTTTAATATTACACCAGAACTTAGGCAATAAAATTACCCTAAATCTTACAAGCAAGTACTTGTTGCTAGTGAAGCTTCTAGAACAAGGCTGTCTTAATTAAAAATATTAGAGTATGGAGGTAAATTTTTACTTTTTGACCTGAATTTTTAAGTTTATTAATTTTTGAGAGAGACAGAGATGAGGGGGAGAGAGGGGCAGAGAGAGGGAGACAGAGAAACTCAAGAAAGCTCTGCACTGCCAGCACAGAGCCCAACGTGGGGCTCAAACCCATAAATCTCGAGATCATGACATGAGCCAAAATCAAGAGTTGGACGCTTAACTGGCTGAGCCAGACAGGTGCCCCAACTTGACTTTTTAAGATAGCAAAACAAAATCCTTTTGTAATAACTTTCAAAGCACAACAGATACCAAACTAGAAAACAAGTATTTTGAAATTTGGTGGAAACTCTGCATTTGTGTGAAGTAAAACCTGGAGCTGATTTTCCTGTGCAGATTCCAACGTTGCATTGTGTGGTCAGAATAGGCCACGTCATGATAACAAGCAAATCCCAAAGGTCCCTGCAGCTTAAAAATAAGGGAGTTTTTCTCATCCACACAAAGTCCATTGTGGGTCCAGCAGCACTGCAGGGTGTCACCCCGCTGAGCAGTGACTCAGAGACCCAGGCTGCTTCCCTCTGACAGCACCATTGGAACTGGCGGCTTCCAGTTGCTCTAGTAAGAGAAGAGAGCACAGAGAACCTAGGGAGCTCTGTACCGCCTCAGTCAGGAAGTGACCCATTTACACGTCACTTCACACGCACTTCCGTTTGGCCAGAATGAGTCTTGGCTCCGTGCAAGGTCGAAGGGTCTGGCTAGTGTTGTCTTCCATCTGCCCAGGAAGGAGAGGAGACCCAGAAACGGTGACCACTGACCACGTCTACGGCGCGGGTTCTCAAGCACGGGGAGCCTGAGCGGGAGCACCAACAGTGGTGGAGGAGGCGGAGAGGAAGGGAGACAGTTTCTTTAGATGATTTCCCTGAAGGGAACACTACTGCTTGCCAGGATTTATTGAAAATCTATAAACACGCTGTGAGTACATAAAATAAAATGTTGACAAACTTCTTCAGGAAAATGCCACCTTAAAGCACTGGCTCATTGCCTGAAGCTGCTCCATCAAGCAGAACCTTTTAATAAAGCATCTGTTGTTGTGACTGTTTTGAATAAAACTGTTTACAACATTAGAGAAAAGGCATATAAAAACCAGCTGTTCAGTGAAAGACAAAACCTTCCAACATTTTCATTTCAACTCTCTGTATTTTTTTAGAAATTCAAATGAGATAACGCTTGATTGATTTAGTGGTGTCCTTCAAGGCCAAGCAAATACCTACACAGCATGTCACACAGCAGACAGGTCCTGTGCCCCCTCCCTGTTGTGTTCACGAACATTTGAAATAAATTTTAAAACCCTTTGCCTTCTTTAGACGTCACCGAAAGGATGTCTTCATAGGTCTGTGAATTAATTTTGCAGAGAAGTTGAAAGCTTTTCTGAGCATCTCACAAGGGCACCTGAAAGGATTTATGGCGTTTCCCAATAAAATAAAAGCTGAAGCCCACTTAAGCATTTTGCAGGTTTTATTCTGACCAGTCAGTGCAGCAGAACAAGATCAAATAACCATGCAAGCCTCTGACTTAAGTGCTTCTCCAACACATAATTTCATACCAATACATACTGTCTTGTCAGACCAAAGCCCATGGTGTATGGTCAGGTGATATCCTTGCTCCTTTGACTATTATAAGAAAATCCATTGTAATATCTGTGTGGGGTTCAGGAGCACAAGAGCCCCTGTAAATGCTGTGACATAAAATCTACTCCAACAAGCAGAAGAATCTACTTTCCTACGGTGGCCGGTTTGGCTACTATAAAAGATGCTGCCTCCATCAATAGCCTCTCTTGTTTGTCCAAAGTGCACCGCATAATGGTGGGTCAAAAGATCTCTGTGTGAAGCTGCCAGGGGAAGATTCAACAGTAAAATAATACTCATGCTATTTCTAATTACAGACCCGACGTAAGAGACACTCGTGCAGAAAATAAAGTGATCAGCTTTGCAGCGGCCCAGACACCCAGTTGAAGGAATAGGGGTTAGAAAGCCTAGTCTTTTGTCATCAGCATCAGCCACCACAGACATTTAGTGAAAAAGGCCCTAAAGCATGGGCCCTGCCCCCCAGGGGCATCTAGTTGGGGTGTTGGAGAACAAAGAAAACCTTTAGTGGGCTATCTTCCTTTGTTCTTTGTGACTAGTTGCAAAAGGGCTGCAGTCGCCATCCCTGATGGGCAAGCCAAGGCCATTTGGGCCTGTTTCTTGAGATGTTACTTGAGAACTGTTTATCCTGATGTCAAGACTGGCCTGACAAGTTTCTCAAAGTTACTGAGCCCCTGGGCGCTCTTTGTGTATCCAAGTTAAAAGTGCTCAGTGTGAGTTTAAGGAGCTCTCTCTCTCTCTCTCTCTCTCTCTCTCTCTCTCGACCTGTGGGACAGTGTGTTCATGCTACTGGTGGCCATCAAGATGGTACACACTCCTTCCTCTCCAACTCTTTTGTTTTCTTGGAGACCCAGGGACTTGAGATTCGTTCCTGATCTACTTGGATGGAATTCTAGCTCTATCCTTGTTCTGCTACATTTAAAATCTACGTGATACCCTCCCCACACCAAAATCTGACAGCTTAAAATGGTGAGTGTTGCTGTATAAATTGTACCTCATAAACCTAACTTCAGAGAAAAATCCATCTTCGAAGCTTCAAATGATCTCAGTAACCCTCCCTCAAGACTCTGACTTTACAGGGGGTAAGCCACACACACTGGTCAATAAGTTCTAGGAGTCAGCAAGCCTGTATTTTCCTTCCTTTTGAGTGAGCAAGACTTGGCTTTGGGAAGAAAAGAGACACCTTGCAGTATCTCCTGATGCAGTTCTCCTTACCTGTTTTCAGCTGTTTTCATAATTTCACCTGTTTTCATAATGAGAAAAGTCCAAGGAGTCCTGAAGCAGCCTTTCTGGATGGTACTAAGCCTGAACCACAAAAACCAACCCAGAGAACGGCTAGACATCAGATGCCTCCAACTGAATTTCTCTTTTTCACAATAATATTTTATTACAATTTTCATTTGACAGGCATTGTTGTGAGGATTGACTGTGATAACATAAGTGCAGCACTTCACTTTGTGTTGGCCGAGAATAGGCTCTGGATAGATGCTAGTTATTCTCGTTGTTATTAGTAATGTCATTATCGTGTTTAGAACCTATTGGATAGAATCTGCTGCAGTAATTGCCTGACATAGTTGGGAGTCTCTGAAGGGGATATATGGGAGAAGTCCTCAGTTTTTTTCCTGAAAACTTTTTGATTACTGGAATAAATGTAAAGGGAAAACTATGAATGTGATTAATTTTTACTAAGATTGATTTATGACAGAAATTGACTTTTCCGTAAAGGAAGACATTTCATAGAGCAGCATATCTATTCACATAAAAGAAAAAGTAAGGGGCGCCTGGGTGGCTCAGTTGGTTAAGCGTCCGACTCTTGGTTCAGCTCAGGTTGTGATCTCACAGGTTCGTGAATTCAAGCCCTGCGCTGGGTTCTGCACTGGCAACGCAGAGCCTGCTTGGGATTCTCCCTTTCTCCCTCTCTCTCTGCCCCTCCCCTATTCATGCTGTCTTTGTCTCAAAATAAATAAATAAACTTTTTTTAAAAAAAGGTAAAGGAAAAAATCGTTTGAATCTGATGCCTTTTTATTTCTTTAAAATGTGGACTTAAGAGGAACCAAAAGAAATGTGTAGTTGGCTGTCCCTAGTATGGTTCCCAAAGGTCCCCCTTCTCTTATCCACACTCCTGTGTAATCCCTTCTCTTAAGGGTGGGCTGGACGTACTGATTTGCTTCTAAAAATATGGCAGAGGTAATGAGATGTCATTTCCAAGATTAGGTAGTAAAAGACTGCTTTTTTTAAAATCTCGGGCTCGCTCTCACTCACTCTCTCCCCATAAAAATTGTGAGATAATAAATGTTTGTTGTTTTAAGCCACCAAATGTTGGGGTGGCTTGTTACACAGCAATAGATAACTTATACAAGAGGTTACACAATTGGGAACATACATTTTTCTCCCTTATTTTAAGGCAAATACTAGAATAATTTCTAGCACAAGGCCTTGATAACCAATAACCATAGTCTTGGGCACTGAAGGTATGCTCATTAACACTACTTAAAATTACTAATGGATTTTTTTTAAGTCTTTAAAAATATTGTGGCAGTGGGGGGAGGTAGGTGGAGCTCCTAGAAATCGTGTCATATGAAGAGTGAGGAGATACGGTGCTGTCTTTCAGAATGTGGTGGGAAGAGACATTCTTCCCTTGTTCTGTCTGACTCTGAGGGCAGAGCAAAATGCAGTGACTGGTAGTTGCAGGCAAGCAGGTTCTAGCCCCACTGAATTTTGCTTATACTTCCACAAAATACTAAGAATAAAAGTCATGCCAACTGCTTGACTCTAAAAACTAGATCTACATGTGAAGGTTATCTGCAAATGATGAAAATGCTACTGTCTGTGTAAGGTGGAATTGTGGGTAAGTTTTAAAGTTATTCTTCTAAATTATTCTTTACATTGTTATATTGTCTTTGCAATTAAAATGAAATGTATTACAGGAAAAGAATGCACATTTTGTATTGTTAGAACATTTCCTGTTTTTGGTTTGTTAGTGTGACTCAATCTGACCCATCTTCTTACTTCACAGAGAGAAGTCCGATGATCCCAGACAACACCCTTTCTTCAAAACCATCAATTTCGCTCGCCTGGAAGCTGGCCTAGTTGAGCCCCCATTTGTGCCAGACCCTTCTGTGGTTTATGCCAAAGACATCGCTGAAATTGAAGATTTCTCTGAGGTTCGGGGAATCGAATTTGATGATAAAGATAAGACGTTCTTCCAAAGATTTGCAACAGGTGCTGTCCCTATAGCATGGCAGGAAGAAATTATAGAAACCGGACTGTTTGAAGAATTGAATGACCCCAACAGGCCTGCAGGTTGTGGGGATGGTAATTCATCCAAGTCTGGTGTGTGTTTGTTATTATAAGTTGTTCTCTCTACCAGATGGGCAGCAGGAATCTCAGCTGACATAATCCTCGAATGTTCCTAACACATGAAAATCTGTTAAATGAGGACTGATCAATGAGGAGGGGCATTTCAACCAAAGAGCAGTTCAAAGGACAGGTGAGCTTACCACTAGGACACATTTTTCTCTTGCCTTCCTCCCTCCCTTCCTTCCTTACCTCCTTCTCTCTCCCTCCACCTCTTTCTTCTTTCTGTTTTTTCATAAAGATGAGTCAAGTAAAGTCTCGGTTTTCACCAAGGGCTGGGAAAAGGAACACTTAGGTTTATTTTGATAAACTAAAAGCATGAGCCTCCAGCATCATGTCCCTGAAAATGACACAAAGTCCTAGGAATAGAGAATGGAACTTTGTGGTGTACTCAGTAAATGAGCATTTGCAATTCTTAGTAAATAATCATTTTAGTTTTTCTTTGTTTATATCCCTTGTTCCCTTCATCTTTCAGTATTTCTTCTGCTTCTGTACTTGTAAAAAGGATTTGGAAGCTGAAAATAAATGTTCCTGATACTTTCCCCCTGGAAAAGAATTGATTGTAGTATTTTGGCAATGTTTTAAATTACAGAATAATTTTTAATGTACTGAAAGTCTCTGATTCATATTTTGGAAATATTTTGCCATTATAATGTTGAAGTATTTTAAATGTAAACATACATGAGACCTGTGAATTTATAGTGTTCCGTAAGTCGAGTCCTTTGGATAACATCTACAAATTGCTTATGTGTATTTTTCCATATCGCATTGGTTCCCAAACTTTGCTAAACTTTGGAGTCACCTAGGAATCTTTCAAAAATACTAATGTCTGACTCTCATCCCCAGATTTTAATTGATCTAGAGTGCAGCCTGGGCATCTAGATTTTCAAAAGCTCCCCAAGTGCTTCTGATGTGAGGCAAGCCTGAGAACCATGGCCTTGTAGGCTTAAATGCTGTTATATATGGACTCTTGTTTTGGTTACTCAAAGCTTCTAGTATACATTTGACAGCAACTTTTCAAATACCCATAAAACATGTAATTTTGGCAGTTGCAGTATATATGAGACTGAAGATAATCTGTATTCATATTGTAGATTTTCTTGTCCTTGTACACTTACACTCTTCACACATACCTTCGGAAGTAGATCTCTTGGTGATTTCAAGACCTAAAGGAGAAATACCGACTCGGAAACTGATTTGAACAAGTGGTAGCCTTCAGTTCAAGTGGCTGCCCCTCCAGTATTATAGAATTCGCATTTCTCAAAAGCACAGCCAAAGTGAAAATTCTAAGGGTGCAAAAAAATATTTTGGACACAAACATAAATCTGAGGTGATTATACTTAAAGAAAAAAAAAAAGAGAGAGGGATGCCTGGCTGGCCCAGTTGGTAGAGGATGTGACTCCTGATCTCGGGGCTGTGAGTTTAAGCCTCATGTTGAGTGTAGAGCCTACTAAAAAGAGTAATAATAAAATGAATTTTTAAAAAAGGAACAAAAAAGATATATGTGTGCATATGAAAATCTCACTTGTCCCAGTGGTGAGAAATCTGGCTGAAATTAATTTAAAAATTGTGCCCCTTGAGTAAAGGGAGCCAAGAGCTGTAAAAACACTGGCCAAAAAATATTTGGTTAACTGGAATCCAGCTAACGGCAATCCTCAACTACAAGACAGCATTTGGCATTTGGCATATCCAAACAAGTAGTAAGAAATCCTCTTGGACTTGAGTCCTGGGTTAGTGCCTCTGCCACTCACCCTTCCTGCTCATTCTCTATCCTCAGCAAGCTCTCGATGCTCCAAATCCTGCCCTGGAGACACCACAGAGTCCTGAGTCATCAAAGCAGATACAGATACAGGTGTGTCCAGAAGATTCTTTTTCCTAAGGCAAGAAAGTAGATTGCAATTTGATAAGATTCCTAATAAGTCTATTTTAACAAAAAAAAAAATTCACAAGGAACAGAAATCCAGTTCACCAGAGCATTCCAAGAGTAGAGGTCTTAGGGTTTAGCTTTATAATTAGACATTTAAAAGTAATGTCATGTTGCATTTGTTCTTCATTGTGAATGTCTGCTTCTTTTGATAAACTTAGAACTAACTCAGGAAAGTAACTGAATAAGATAACTATATTCAATCACCAAGTAAATATATATGTTTTGAGCTCTAGTTCACACTGAGCCCTATCCTAGGCATTTAGTGGACACCACAGAGAAATAAGACTACTGTCTAAGAGGGGCTATCTGGTGTAGTATAGAACACAGATTCCTGTCAGTGTTACTATTCACATTTTAAGTGAGAAACTGAAGCTTATAGGTGTTCTGTAGCTTATCCAAGGTCACACAGCTTTTCAGGGTTGTTGCGAAGACTAGAAATAATGTATATGAAGCACATAGCACATGATTACATATAGTAGGGGCATAATAAATTGAAGGCTGTAGTCAGTAAGTAGCAACTGGTCAAATGACTCTAGGTCAGGGAACAAACTAGTAAGAGCTAAACCTGGCTACTTTAATTAAAAGTTCCAAAGGAGGTGAGAGAAGGAAGAGAGGTGGGTACTGGGGAACAGTTTAAAAGGAAAGTTTTTACACACCATGAAAGCAAAAACTACTTAGAATGAGTGGAGACATTGGAGTCCATCCCAGGCCCCATCCTTGCCTCATGCCAGGTGCAGGACCCACCTGGGGCCACGTCAGAGTTGCTAAGCGATCTGTGCATCTGTGCAGGTCATGGGCGGGATTCATGTAAAGTCTTAAAGAAGACGAAACCTGATGTCTCATCAAAGGAAAAAAGTGATTTTTGAAAGGGGATGATGCTTGCTTATTTTCCAAAAGTGAGAATGAGCTTACATTTTTAGAGAAAAGTTTCATAAACATAATGAAACATCAGGGGAAACAGAGATATAAGTGAAATATTCAGACAAAGAAGGACCAGAGAGTTTGTCAGGGATTATTTGGAATGTTTCCTACAGGAGGAGATGGGTTTAAAGGAGATGGATAAACTGCTTAAAGGGACAGAGAGGTGCCCTCAAAGCAGAAGGTATGGATGAGGTTTTCATAGAAATCAGTGATGAATTACTGAGTTTAAGACTGCAAGCCACAAACTGCTAAAAAATATTCTCAAGTGTTTATTTAGAATATCAGATTTAAGATGTTTCTCATTTAAGTGACAAAGCATGGATTGAAAATTCAATACATTGGGCTTCTTAGGAATTGCAAGTCTTGAAATCCTGAGAGTCTTATCAGATGGATTTCTAAAGTTTATTACATTGTATGTATCATTAGGTACAAGAATTTGTATATGTATAATGTATAATTAGATACAAGAATTTGGGGGGCAGGGGTTGCCTGGAAGACTTATTATATTAGCTATTAGCCATTTTGATTATCAAAAAATTTTTCAAAGACTTACTGAGTTTTCTTGGATTGTCTAGGAAAAATAATTTCAGTCATGTAGCTTTAGTTATTCTTTTAATAAACATTGCTACCTGCCATGTGCCAGACTCCATTTTGGTTTGGGGAGAGATGCTTGGTTTTCTCCCTTTAGGATTTTTAGATTGAAAGGTGCTTTTGTTCCCTCTGTGTGTCAGTAAACTTTTATATCTCTCTGGGTAGAGATGAATTTTGTTCTTTCCACTTTTTCTCAAGTTTTCTGCGTGAAGCACATTTTTATTTTAAAAATCAGGAAAAAGTGTATTACTGAAAGCAAGGCAGGGCCCATCACAGTTAGACCTGGGTATGTGGGGCATGTCCAGGCTGGCTCTGGCCATAACCGTTCCCTGAGAACCCCTTTCTGGCCAAAGGGTATTAGCCTGGGTCCTGGGAGTTAGGCTAGGACTTCCAGTCTAAACCAGCAGAATATCCCTGGACAGAGCCAGCAATTGGTACCTAAGGCTGGGCCGGATTATTTGTTCCACAATCCAGAGCATGAGCTGTGGTGGTCTGTGGTGAAAGTTTTACTAAACCCCAGAGAAGGGAAAGCAAGTACAAGGCTGCAAAGTTTTTTGTGCACTATTCACTTCAAAATATCTTTTTATGAAGCAGTTGATGTTTGACAAAAGTAAAATTGGAGACCCTCTGACTCTCCCTCAAAATTTTTTTGAAATTTAGTGACCTGTGAGATCTCAAATTCTGGGAACCCCTGAACTGGATGACCTTAAAGGGCACTCCAATTGTAGGGAAACATTTGTGCTTCAGTGGAAAACTAATGCATTGCCTAGAGGAGTATATGCAAACTTGATCTGTAAAAGACCAGAAAAAGTCTTTCTTATTTCTTAGTTTTTGCAGAAGACAACTACTTATCTCTGCCTTTGTAATGGGAAAACAGCCATAGCAGATGTGTGAAGGACTGAGTATGGCTATGTACCAATGAAGTTTTATTTACAAAAAACAGGTGGTAGTACTAGATTTGACCCACAAGTAGTAATTTACTGTTCCTAGTCAAAAATTATCTTGTTATTAAACTGACTAGCTTATCTGATTCTAAGGGAGCTATTTTATAATTCTATAAACTGTAGATGATTAATGGGAATGCAAAATAATTCTTGTGTATAGACATGCAAATGACCCTCCCCCACTGCAGTAGTTGGCCAGGGCTGTGATAACAAAGTATTGCAGACTAGGTGGTTTAAAAACAGAAAGTTATTATCTCAAAGTTCTGGAGGCTCCAAGTCCAAGATCAAGGTGTGAGTGGGGTTGATTTCTTTTGAGGCCTCTCTCCTTGACTTCTAGATGACTACCTTCTCTGCCCGTAATCTTCCTTCTGTGTGTCTCTGTGTCCTAATTTCTTTCTGTAAGGACACCAGTCATATTGGATTAGGGCCCATCCTAGTGACCTCATTTAATTTAATCATTTCTTTAAAGACCCTACCTCCAAACACAGCCATAGTACCTGGGGCTTAGGACTTTAACATGTGAATTTTGATAGCTACAACTCAGCCCAGTAGCCCCTAAGCCAGTTTATGTTAATTTGCTCATTCATTTCAACCTTCCTTTGCTGCATATAGGTGTACAGTTTTTATTACTTTTTCAACTGATTGTAGCACCAGTTTTCTCATGAATGAGTTAAATAAAAATCTTTAACATGTGTTCATTTTTATTTCCATATGATAGTCCCAATTTTACCTTTTTTTTTTTGAAGATTATCCATTGACACAACCCAGAATGTCACAATACCATCAAAGAACCTAAAGCCTATTTTTGAAATTCTGCTTCCATTAACAAAAGTTCTGAGCAAGAGCCCTTTCTCTTTTTGTTCTCTTATGAAACACACAGCAGAAAGAAGAGCCCCTAAACAGAGGGCTGGGGGTGTGGTGGCAAGCTCAGAAAGCAGCTAGCATTTCCCCAGCAGTTTGGTTGAAGTGCACAGGGCCAGCTGACTATTATATATTTTTAAACCACGTCTCCTCACCCTGCCTCTCCCATCTGCACTGCCAGTTGCCTTGTACATTCCTGCCTTGCCCATGCTTCCTGCATGCCGCAGGAGAAGCTATTGGGGAGAGAGAAGCAGAGAGGAGAAAGCCGGGAGCCAGAAGAACCAAAAAGGGCTTCAGAAGTTCACCTGCTAGTGCAAAGTGTGCTGAGCTGCTGAGGCCATCAATGCAAACACGCCTTCCAGAGACACACCCAGAGGCGGACTCCATTTTAAAGGCCCTGAACTAACAACTCCCCTTCAAGCTTTGCCCGTTCAAATGCAGGATGTCCAGTTAGATTTAAATTGCAGAAAACAACAAATCCATTTTTTTCTAGTATAATTATGTCCCAAATGCCATATTGGACATACTTACACAAAACAGTTATCTGTTATTCATGGGTGTAGATAATCACTTAAGAATAGTCTGTGGTCAGGATTAGAGAAAATGCAGCAAAACCAACACAGCGTGTGGCACACAGACAGACCCCCACCTGGGTTGCTTGAATCTGTCAATTCTGTCTTCCAGTACAGCTTCCACAAATTTCTTTTGGCTGGTCCACATGCACGCTTTCTTCTACTCAAGGAGTTGGCCGGGCAGTGTTGGCAGCCTCACCGCACTACTGCTGCCAATAATCATAATGCAATACAAGCTTCCATTTACTGACCACCTACTATGTGCTGGGTACCGTACTTGGCACTTTTCGTGTATTACTCCCAATGCTCACAGGCATCCTGTGAAGTAGGCATTATTTTCTGCCTACTTTTATTGTTGAAGAAAACAACCCTTGGCTGTGAGGTCACTGGTTTCCCAGGTTGGAACTGCATCTGTCCCTATTTCCTGAAATGTCTCCTGTGGGTCTCAGAGCTGACTGAGTGGACTGAATTCAAGGAAGAAATAATTTCTAAGAAATATTTTGTAGACCCTCTATGGAGTTGCAGGGCTGGGACTAGAGTGAGGTGAGCAAGGCAGCCAGGGCACAATATTTAAGGCAGCGCTCAATCTCAGGTGCACACAAGCACGACATGGAAACGTGCAGAAAACTGAGAGTGAATGCCCGAGTTGCACACCTTGGGCCTTGTGTTCCACTCACCCTACTTCTGGTCCTGTGGGTGTAGACACTTAGAAAGATCCTTTTTTTTTTTTTTTTTTTTAATGTTTATTTATTTCTGAGAGAGAGAGACAGTGAGACAGATTGTGAGCAAGGGAGGGTCAGAGAGAGAGGGAGACACAGAATCTGAAGCAGGGTCCAGGCTCTGAGATATCAGCACAGAGCCCGACGGGTTCAAACTCACAAGCCATGAGATCATGACCTGAGCCAAACTCAGATGCTTAACTAACTGAGCCACCCAGGTGCCCCTCGAAAGATCCGTTTGAAACTGCACTTCTTTATTTCTTTGTCTCCTTGCAAATAATCATATACATTTATTCATTCCACAAATATTAATTCAGGGTTTACCACGTACTAGGCCTTGTGGTAGGAGACAGGAATCGAGCCCAAGACAGACCATGAGATCCTGAATATTTCCCCCTTTGGCTAGACACCTCTATTAGTCAATATGGATCAATAATTCTTCCTGCTTCTCTTTAGTTGATGCAAAGGACCAAGAAACCTCATGCCTAGAGGGATTTAAGAACCAGAATCCAGTTTACACTCCTCCTTTTCTCTTTATAAGAATTTGTCCCATGTGTATGCTTTAAAGTCCTTGCTCTTTAAAAGCTGTGAAATTAGGACTTGTAAACTCCTTATTACAGCTCCCTTAAAGTGGAAACTTACAGGCAGGCAAAAAGACACATCCAGACTGGATCTCGGTGAATGTTTTTTTAACAAATGCCAGTGGAATGAAGGGGCGAAGGCGGCTAGGGCACATGTCATAACTGGTAACAAGGCAGACAATGGTGAAATAGCAGCTCAACCAAACAAACATTCGGATGCCCTTGTCCACGCCCCGCTTCCTGGGGAGCGCTGTGCCCTCCGGTCCTCGCCTTTGCTTAGTTATGTTCCGGGCTAGGCCCATAAAACAGAACAGCAGATACTGCAGGGCAGAACTTCGCCCAGACATGTGGAATTTAAACTGTTTTTATTACTTTATATGTCTTCATTGGCAACATTTCATAGTTCAGTGTTTGATCCATCCTGTCACTTAGTGTGACATGCAGTGTGTGGGCTGCCCAGTCATCTTGCCTCGCCCTTTCACAGTCCACTCTGGTCATTTTGTCACCCGCTGTGCCCTGCCCCATCATGTCTAGGGTTGCTGAAAGGAAGTGAAATAAATCCATCCACTTGATTTTGGAAGAGAAGTTTAAGAAGAAGGTAGAAAACAAATGAAATCTGGATAATTTAAATTATATGCTCTATCGGCTCACCCTCTCCCCCCACCCTCCTCTTTCTCTCCTGTTGCATAGAAAGCTCAGCTAATTGGATTCAGATGTTACATTAAGTTGAGCCTTTTCTTGTGTGTAACACTTGACACACCGAAGGAGCCAGTCACTTTTCACCTCCCCTGCACGGTGACCGTTTTGCCAGCAAAGGTGACTGTAAGCCAGCATTCCTTCACCCAAGTAACAAGGAACAGTGAAGACCAGGAGCAAAAGGCAATTCTAACTCAAAGTTTACTTTCAGTTATACTCCCATGCAGAAGACTAACTTGGGGAGAATGTGTGTGAGAAGTTTCCTTTGGAATAAATTGGAGAGGGATTGTGTGACCAGCTCTTCCCTGCTTGGGAGGAGGCAGATGACTGAAATATTGTGTCATGAGGACATACCTGTCACTTGGCCCTGTGATGTGCTGGAGTGGATTGTGTGCACCTCTTACCAACTCCACTTTCAGGGTGCCCTCACCTTCATAGCTTGGATTAGGACACGGTGGGTATGCCTGCAACACAAAAATCAGCAAATGCTACAACCCAGGGTTTGTTTTTTTTTCTGAAGAATGGGTTTTTTAAGCATTTACCAGTACTTCACTGACTTGCCCCTGAAATCAACAGTGGTTGGTTAGTTGTGACTCTGCCCAGAATCTGGCAGGTCTACCCCAAGCTTTGGTTCCAATTTTAGGAGGTGGGCAAGGTTGTAGGGGAGAAGCTAACTAGCCACAAGTCACTGCCTGTGGAAGACACTCACCAGAGAGAAAGGTGAAGAAATGCCAGGGAAAGCTGGATACAAAGCTGCCAATATGTAAAAGATGAGAGTAAGAGAACATGAAAGCCAGGGGCAAGGACCAGAACCAGAAAAAAAAGAAAGAAATACAGAGAGAGGGAAATAGATTGAGTGGTCTGTAAACTCACTACAGAAAGTTTACATAATATCCCGATAGCTAGAATCATCACTCCACAGGGCAGGTTCATTAAAAATGTGATGAAGCTAATGTTGGCATGTGATTTATTTGATTAAAGTTACTGCACATTAATGGGATCTGCCACCTCTTCCATATGCACTGACTTAAAGCAAACATGATTCATTCACCTGCAAAAGTATAAAACAGAGAGAGTTATGAGTGTCCCGCATAGACTCCTGAGAAAGACTTTCATCTGATGAGAATTTTGTCCCTCAGGCATAAATCCCACCCCAAGCACCGGCCACAAACCTAAGCCATTATGAGTTTCTGGGCTGCTGAACATCACTGAAAAGACACTGGAATTCTCTCCTGGCCTGAACTTCACCCTTCTAAAAGTTCTGAGATTGGAAGATCAGGAATTGGGATGTGTGGTGGGTTAAATAATGTCCCCCAAAGATATTCATGTCCTAATTCCTGGCAAAAGGGACCTTGCAGATGTGATTAATTTAAGGACCTTGAGATGAGGAGACGATCCTTCATTAATAATCACAACCTTCCTTCTGAGAGGGATACAGGAGAAGCTGGTTAAAGAAGGCTGTGCAATACAGGGAAACATGCCATTGGTGGAGTTATGCACATTGAAGAAAAGGGAAAGGGCCACAAGCCAAAGAATAAAGGAAATCACTAGAGACCAAATAAAGCAAGAAAATGGATTCTCCCCAGATCCTTGAGAAGGAACCAGCCCACAGCCAACACCTTACGTTTCAGCTCAGTAAACCTTTTAGATTTGGGATTTCTGGCCTCAAGAGCTATAAGAGAATAAGTCTGTGTTAAGTCATGAAGTTTGTGGTAATTTGTTACAGCAGCCCATAGGAAACTAATACAGGGTATAACATATTTTTCACAGCCTTGGAATTAAAGAATTTTCTGAGGACTTAGGAGACTTAGGAACACACAGAGGTTGATTATTCTGTGAAAAAATAACTATGAATTTCACTAATGAGTAGACCATGTCTGCTGTTCCCCAGCCCTGACCTTGACCCCTCCCCCAGGACTTCTACTTTTAAGGCCTCTTTATAGGAAGGAGATGAGAGGATGAGAGGAATGAGGAAGGGATTACATGGCAGCCTACCCAACAGCCATCTCTCCTTCTTCCTTGCACACAGATGTCAAATATTACCAAGGGAACTACATGCTCTTAGAGGATGAATTATGATTGGTCTAAACTCAACATCCTTTTTGCCAGTGATTGGTCTAGGCAGTCATGTGACATCACCCTGGCCAATGAGAAGTAAACAGATGCTTGTTGGGATGTTGTTAGATGTTGTTAGATTTTTTGGCCTAAATAAGAGAACCATGTGAAAGAAAGCCATTTTTACCCCTTCCTTTTTAAATGTTTGTGGTGTTGTAGAGGGCAATTATATCTTGTGCTGGGGCAGCCATCTTGAGACCATAGGATGTGAGCTTGAAAACAAGAGCTAAACACGAAGAGGCAGAGTGGCAAGATGGGAGGACATAGGTTCTTGAGGACTTCACTGAGCTGACCCTCCTCCTTTCAGACTTCTTAAGATGATAGCCTCTTTAGAGTTTAGATTTGGGCTGACAGCTGAGTTTCTGATTATTTGCTACCAAACACATTTAAAGAATAAAAGAGGGAAGGAAAGCCAGAGGAATGCATGTCAGCCTTTGCAGAAATGAGCTGTCAAGTCTACAGCTGCTCCTAGAGCCCCAAAAATAGGAGTCCCCAAAGTGGACTGGAGGAATTCCTGTGGGGGGAGGAGGCACTTAATACTTTGGCTAGTAAAGGTGCATTTTGTGCACTGCATGCTTACCACGAATCCCTTCTCAAACCCTGGGGCCAGTTATCCAAGTGACAGTATTACTTAGGCACCAGCACCGAAACCATGAGAAAAGCATGAGATAGCAAATATCAGAGTAGTCATAGGAAAAATGTTTAAAATTTTCTTTCCCTACTCCAGAATTTAATGTGATTTGGATTTAGATTACAAATGGTAAGAGACACAATATTTTTGGTGCCCAGACTCTCAAGCAATGAAACCACAGAGTGATTAATTGTACTAACCCTAGGGCCAGGCTACTTAGGTTTCAATCCTGGTTCTGTTACTCACTAGTTGTATGAACTTGGGCAATTTGCTTCGGTGTTTTTGGTCTTAATTTCCCCATCTTGAAAATAAAGTAACTAGTAATAGTACCTACCTCTTAGGGTTGTTATGAGGCTTAAATTACATATTATATATATATACACACATACTATTTAGACAGTGCCTGGCACAGAGCAGGTGCTATATGTTTATAAGTTGCTGCTGTTATTATTATTGTCAGAACCTCTGAATATCTCAGTGTGGTTCCCTTGGCCACAGGGAAATGACTTGCCCCAAGGCCCATCAGACAAAGACTTCCCCAGATTGTATGACTGAGGGCCATGAGCCCCCCACCCTCACTTGCCGAGAGGCTATGGGCTGACATGCCTAGGACTCAAGTCAGAGGCCTGAGAGTAGTAAGCCTAAGGACCCAGAGACACTCTGCATCCATCAGCCACCTTTATGTCTGCCTGCACTCCAGTGGGGTCACAAGAGCCAGCTGCTTCCCACATTCATGTGTTAGAGGTGGGTTTCTGTCGCACCAGCAGCTAGTCTTGACTAAAATGTTTGCCTGATGAAGATCTGGCCTAGGTCTGTGCAAAATTGCTCTCACTTGCTCCTGATCTGAATAAAAACGCAATGCTCTGGAACACTATGAATCTTGAACCAATTTTCTTATTATTTGGCCTGTAGTTGGAGTGAAATGAATAATAATTCCTCTTCTACAGTCTTGAAAAAAATATAAGTAGTTTTTTCCTATTAAAAAGTAATACACAGTGAAACAAAATTGGTCATGAGCTAATAATTGCTAGAGTCGATGGGTACATGACCGCAGTGGGGGATAGGCGTGGAGTGGCTAACACAATTCTTTCTCTTTTTATGTTTTACTTTTTCCAAAATAATCAGTTCAGAAAAAACACCTGTTCATTCTATAAAACTCATAAAAAAGAAAGGAAGGGGAGAAGGAAGGAAAAAGAAAAGGGGCTTCTGGGTGGCTTAGTCGGTTAAGTCTCCAACCTTTGATTTCGGCTCAGGTCATGATCTCACGGTTCCTGGGATCAAGCCCGGAGTGGGGCTCTGTGATGACAGCAAGGAGCCTGCTTGGGAGTCTCTCCCTCTCCTCTCTCACATGCTCTTCCCCTACCCCAAAATAAATAAACATTTTTTAAAAAGGAAAATACCAATCACTATTTTGAGGCAAGCACTGTTTACATTTTGGCATATTTATTTAGTAGACTGGTAATATATTTGGTTCATTTGGTGCATTTTTGGTGTTATTCTATCTAATCTATCTATATCTGTATTGGTGATTTTTAACCATCTGGGGTCATAGCATATATATTGAGTGATAACCTGTTTTTAAATTTAACAATATATTGTAAGCATCTTACCATATCAAAAAATTACTTGTTAATCATATTTAAAACTGCATTTTGTTACATGGATACCCCATAATTTATTGACCCAATCCTCTGTTTTCATTATGAATTTTTTCCAGTTTTTCCTTATTATAAATAACTCTGTAATGAACATCCTTGTGGCTATCTCACAACATCCTTAATTATTATTTATCACTGTCCTAGTATAAATTCTAAAAGTGGAATTTTGAAGTATACTTTTAAGGCTTTTGATAAATATTGCCAGACTGACCTCTGGAAAGGTTATACCAGGCTGCACTCCCATGAGCCCTTGGTTGTGCTCTGATAAGATAATAGAAGGCTAGTAGCACCAGAGATTGGCAGCCAGCTACCTCCTCAGCCTGACTGTCTTTGCTGGGTTGCCCTGTGTCAAGGACAAGTACTACTTGTATGCCTCAATATTTCCATTAAGAAAATGCAAAGAATGTAATTCTAAGCTTTTAAGGTCAGTTTGGACCTTATCTGGACAACTCCCTCATTTTACAAATACGAAAACTCAGCCCCAAGATTGCACAGCTAATTAAAAACTTTCTGGAATTTCTGTATTACAAAGAGCTATTGTGATGTTGTAGCCCTGATGACAATAATAGCTAACATCTGTTGAGCACTTACTCTGCTTTGCATGAATTAATCATTTGATCCTGCTCCAGCCCCATAGTGTTGGGACCCTTCCATCCCCATTTTACATTTAAGTTAAGGGGGCACTAAGAGGTCAAGTAACTAGACAAAAGACACATGACAAATACTTTGAGGACCCCAGTTTCACATCCAGGTAAACAATGTCCAAAACCAAAATTTAACCATAAATTGTCATCACATCTCCTACATTTGATTATGGAAGGTAAATTTAATCTATAATTCCTTTCAGGCCAAGCTGGTCTCCACCCAGTTGTCCAAGTGCACATGAGTGACTGAAATCTTGTTCTTACTCTCATACACCTCCACCGACCCCCATGCCTGTCACTGCTCACCTTTTTTTTTTTTTTTAATGTTTATTCATTTTTGACAGCGACAGAGCCTGAGTGGGGAGGGGCAGAGAGAGGGAGGCATTAAAATCAGCACAGAGCCCAGCGCAGGATTCAAACCCATAGACTGACTGAGCTGAAGTCCGATGCTCAACCGACTGAGCCACCCAGGCGCCCCATGGAAGGATTTTTTTTAAATAAAAAAAGCTCATTTTTGTAAACTTGATTACAAGTTTTTCTTTTCTGCTCAATGATAGAAACTACTATAGACCTAGAGGACAGGTTTGTGATTTCCTTCTCCTTAATCTGGTTAGAGTTGGATGTCCAAGTTTTAACTCCTCAGTAGCACTAGAAATGTCAAACATCTACCAATTGTATGTTGTGAACAGTTTCTAATTGATAGCTCTTCCTGGGGTCTTCCTGCCAGAAGAAAAGAGTCCTGGCTACACCTGGACTATTATTTGCTTAAAACAATGAAAGCACTCATAATAGCAATGAGGGAAAAGTTACTGGGCTAGAAAATAATGTAACCTGCAAATAATCCCCAGATCTCTTTGGAGCAAACCGAGGCCAAATTTTAAAAGCTCTTTGCTTCTTGCATCTGAGGCAGCTAACTTAATGAATTATAACTGTCTGGACAGCAGCGGCTGTAACAGAAACGGAAGATGGACGAAATGGACCTGCCTATAATAAAAGTCCTTTAGGGGCCCCTGGGAAACCCGGTTGGTGGGTTTGAGCCCTGCGTCAGGCTCTGTGCTGACAGCTCGGAACCTGGAGCCTGGTTTGGATTCTCTCTCTCCCTCTCTGCCCCTCTCCTGCTCATGTTTTTTTCTTCCTCTCTCTTAAAAAAAATACACAAAAGTTCAAAAAAAATTTTAATAAAAAAATAAAAGTCCTTCATTTCAACTTTTCCCCCCTTTCCAGCCCTAACCTACACTTAGAATTCTGAAAGAGAACATAGTCATTAAGGAACAAGTCAGTAACCAGCAGATTACAATCTTATAATACTGTGGTTTTTGTTTTTTTGTTTTCTGTTTTTTGTGTGTTTTTTTTTTTTTCCCAGAAAGAAGTACCCCACCTCGTGAATCATCCAACCACTATTCTTTGTTTGGCTTGTTTTCAGCTCATTTCCTTAGTTCTATCAATTGCCTTTTTTTTTTTTTTTTTTTTTCCTGCTTGAGGAAAAACCTCACTTCGGGTTAATCCCTTGTCCTTGGTGCCAAAGCCTGGCGGCCTCACAGCCCACTTGAGTTAGGGTGCGTCTTAATGGTCTGTGGTAGGAAGGAGCTGTCACGTTCTGTGGTGTCTGGGGCTGTGAACCGGGGGACAGAGGGCCTGGACACCCCTGACCTGCTCCGGGGTGTCCACAGAGCCAGCCACATGCTCACTTGCCACAGGTTAGTCACATATTCACCCACTTCTGGATGAAGCTCGGAAGGCAATTCAACAAAGAATGATAGAAAGTATCTTGGACAGGGGCACCTAGAAGGCTGAGCTTCCAACTTTGGCTCAGGTCATGATTTTGTGGTTCATGAGTTCAAGCCTCACATGGTACTCTCTGCTGTCAGTGCAGAGCTCACTTCAAATCCTCTGTACACTGCTCTCTGCCCCTCCCCCACTAAGCTCTCTCAAAAATAAATAAAAAACGTTAAAAAAAAAAAAGTATCTCAGACAAACCAGCTAAACTGTCTTTACCTATCTGTGTGTTCTGCTGGGCTGTTCTGGCAGAACTTTATAGTTTTTCACAAAACATTGTGTCTGTCAGTGTCCCCAGTGCCAACTGCAGCATCCCACATCACAGAGAATCGTGCCTGTCACAGGATTACAGCTCCTCCACCCTTCTGCCAGCTCAGGCCCGCAGCTGTAAGGCTCTGGATCATTCTCAGGTTCTCTTTCTTCACTTTTTCTCTCAATCTTTACCTCACCGCAGGGCTTCATTTCCACCCTTGCCCATTTGCTTTATCTTCGGTGGTTTCATTAGGATTTCTCGAAGTTCCTAAACCAGAGTCAGCCTTTTTTGTACTTTTTAAAACTCTCAAAACTTTGAACAAGTAAATAAACATTCAGAAACACATTTCAAAGAGACATAGATGAACCCTCACAAGCATTCCATAGGCTGCACTGAATTCAAAGTAGATGATGAGAGTTTGGCTTTGAGAAGTGTGGATTCTAGGCTGAATTTCAAAGAGATAAAGTAAATAATCAAGAGTCTCTTCTTATAAACGGTCACTATCATAGATAATTTAACCAGGCTGAAAGACAGTAGAGGGAAATGGGTAAACATGTGGACTCCAGAATCAGACCAGCCTGAGTTCAAATCCCACCTCTTAGTGACTTTGGCCAGATTATCTAAGGTTTCCCCATCTGTAAAATGGAGGTGAGCAAAGTAGCATATCTCACAGGATTGTTATGATGACTAACAGTGTTTTTATAATTAGTTATTAACTTAATAGTAAGAAATCATATAAAGTACTTATAAAAATGACACTTGGTAAGCACAGAGGAAGTGTTAGTTATTAGTTTTTTCAGACGATCACAAAGTGTCAGGAGAATGTGAGTGATTTTGCTAATGAAATAGCTTTTGTTCATAGAGTATTCCCAGAAAATGGGCTCCTTTTTGTCTCCTTAAATTTATATTTGCCACAAGCATATTCTAGACATCCTAGAGTTTGTAGCAACAATTCTACCCTTGTTAACAAATAAACTGTAATCACCAAAGTTTGGCCTAACATTTTACTTATATATATATATAATCTATATTTTATAGATTATATCTAATCTCCTAGGTTTAACTGGATGTCCAAATCTATATTTTATAGATTATATCTAATCTCCTAGGTTTAACTGGATGTCCAAATATCTTCTAGGTTCATATTCCCAGGAATTTCCCTTTATCCTCCTATGTCCCAGGCTTGGGAGTGGTCTCTGTAGGTCAAAAGGTAAGGTCATGATTTCCTCTTTTATTTATAGACATAAGCCAAGTTTTATTTTAATTAAAAATATTTTTTTTTATTTTTAAGGAATCTGTACACCCAGTGTGGGGCTCAAACTCACAACCCTGAGATCAAGAGTCACACACTCCACCAAGCGAGCCAACCAGGTGCCCAAGTTTTAAATTTTCCTGGGACACACACACACACACACACACCACAAGATCTTACATTCACATGATGCTGAACAGTTTGTAAAGAACTTTCAAATATACTCGGCCTTCAATACCTGGAATAACACTTTGAATAAGTGGGGCAACTCTTCTTGCCTTAATTCCTGGAACCTGGCACTTCGCTAAGTTCAGTGACTCAGTTGTTCACCCACCATTCCTCTGTGATCCTGTGAGTTGTTATACTCCCTAGGCTGCTCTCTGCCTCTTCTAGAACAGTCAGCTCCAATGTCATGCTCTGTATCATGCCCATGTAACCTCTCCCGCCCCCAGCTCCTACGGAATACTTGTATAATGATGGGGTTGGTGGGGGTACCATGGGCTTCAGAGGGAAATGCCCAGGTTTGAATTTGTGATCCTCCCCCTTGCTGGTAGGAGGAGTCCAACCCAAACGAGGCTCTGCATCTGCATGAGTTAATGAGAATAATACTCCTACCATTTATTGTGTACAAGTATCAGGCACTTTACAAATTAGTTCATTTATTTCTCCCCAAAGCTTGAGCAGATTTTGACCTCAGGCTATCTGACTTCAACTAATTTCTCTGTAATAGATTATCCTCTACTATCTTTTTTTTTTTTTAATTTTTTAATGTTTATTTATTTTTGAAAGAGAGAGAGAGACAGAGTGTGAGCGGGGAAGAGGGAAACACAGAATCCAAAGCAGGCTCCAGACTCTGAGCTGTCAGCACAGAGCCCGACACAGGGCTTGGACCCACAAACTGTAAGATCATGACCTGAGCAGAAGTCAGACACTTAACCAGCTGAGCCAGCTAGGCACCCCATCCTCTACCTTTTAAACTGAAATGATTCTTTTCTGATTCCTGCTGCCCCAATCTTTGAGAAGGTTAAATAGATACATATGCAAACAGCTCTGTGACTCAGTAGTTGTCTTGGTCTCTGTGTTTCTATGACCAGTCATATGGTCTTGCTTGTCCTTCACCAGAGTGGCCTTACAAGGTACACAGAAGGTCCTCAATCTACATCACAGATACACATCATACACTGCAGATACAGAATGTTTGCATCAACTAGTGATTGACTCCAGAAAACACTGACCTCAATCTTTGTAAACACACACAGACACAAAAATGCATGGGTACAATTTTTCATCTGTGAAAAACAACACACTGTTAAAAAGAAAACCACAGGCCCAAGATGGAGTCACTTTTGCTAGACCAAGTCATCAAACCAGGTTTTAATACTTAACCAAATTGCACTTTCAACCTCCCCCAGAAATGTAGACTTAACCAGTTAGGAATTTACCAGTTAGCACCAATGAGGTAACCAGCACATGGGTCTTCCCCCCCACCAAATAAAACTGAGGTAGTCTGCATAAGACCCTCTGTTCTCCCCACCCCAAGGGAAAGTGAGCTTTCCAGAAACTGTTCTTTCTTTTCTTTTGCTAATAATTTCCTTTCCCCACCCTCCTGCCTATAAAAACCTCTATTTTGTCCAGCCCTTTGAAGCTCCCCTCTGTTTGCTAGCTGTGGTGCCGCCTGATTCATGAATCACTTATGAAAGCCAATTAGATCTTCAAATATACTCAGTTGAATTTTGTTCTTTAACATATACCTAATAATCCACAGAACATAAGAATGCAAGCTTAAAGAATTGTTATATAAACTAAAACACATGTAACGGCCCCTAGCTCAAGAAATAGCTTATCACCAGCACCTAGAGGCCCCCTCATACCGTTTTCTAAACACAACTCCCACTCTGTATTGCCAGAGTTAACCACTACTCTTTCATAGAAATCACTTCTTACTTTTCTTACTACCCAGTGGTATCCCTAAACACTGTAGTTACATCTTGCCTATTGTTGGACTTTATATAAATAGGGTCATACAATATGTATCTGTCAGGCTCAATAAACTATTTAAGGGAAAAAATATTTATGTGTCAGCCTTCTTTCACCCAACATTATGTTTTTGAGAGCCACCCATGTTCTGTGTTTTGAAAGCACTTTGTCCCATTTCATTGCTGTATAGTATTCCATTACATGAAAAAAAAGCATACATACCATCCAGCTGCTATGGTTTTTTTGGGATTTCCATTGTTTCATATATATATATATATATGAATATGTGCACATATATACACACATGCATATATACATATATGTTATATATATATTATACAACTTATATATATAATATAATTTACTTATCACTTCTACTGCAGGTAGATATGGAGTATGAGGATTCCACCACTTGGGGGCTATGATGAATAATAGTATTTTGAAGACCCCTGGTGCATTGAGTCCAGTGGTCTTTTTCTTTCTTTCTTTTTTTTTTTTTTTAATGTTTTATTTATTTCTAGGAGAGAGAAGGAGAGAGAGAGACAGCGTGAACAGGGGAGGGTCAGAGAGAGAGGGAGTCACAGACTGAAACTGGCTCCAGGCTCTGAGCTGGCAGTCAGCACAGAGCCCGACGCGGGGCTCAAACCCACGAACCGCAAGATCACGACCTAAGCGAAAGTCGGACGCTTAACCGACTAAGCCACCCAGGCGCCCCTCCAGTGGTCTTTTTCCCTAATCCACAGATGTATTCCTTCTCTCTTCTGTTCAGAAGTGATACATTCTCCCCAACACATACTACCTCACCCCTACCATTTCATCCACTATTTAGCCTGGAAATGTGAAAACATTACAGTACAAGCTGGAAACCATAAGCTATTAAAGAAATAGGAGGTCAGAGACTTTCCAGAGGCCTCGCTTCCTTTCTACTTTAGATTTGACTTCTGATAACAAGAGCAACAACAACAACAAAATACTTAAAAGCATGAAAAGAATTCTTATTCATTTCCTCCAGGTCTTGGAGGGAAGTTAGGGGAGAAAATGCTGATCTTGTTGGTATTGCTGGTAAGGCGGGGCCCAGGTTCTTAAAAACGCCAACCTGCCAAGGGGCTCCGCTTCTGCACAAGAGGAAGGCAAAGGAGAAGTGGCTGGGCTTCCTGCTATCTGGGCTTCTGCTCCCATGCAGGGCTTGACCCACAGCCAGTTTTCAGATAATTTGGCGGAGTTGGAGGTGGGAGAAAGGACAGTAAGACAGCAGCTAAGGGGCTCACGCTATCTGCAGACTATGCAAGAGCCTGGCTAGGCTATTTGGGCTATTAGCTTGCTCCATCAACCTGGCTCAGGGAAAGTGGGTCCACATGAAGTGGAGGGGGGGGTTCTCTTCTCCAGCTTATGCCAATAGGTGCCTGAGTGGACTTCCCCACCGTGGAGAAGGTGTATCTGACCTAATGAGCTTCTGACTGGGTAGATAAAACATGGAGCACTTGAGGTAGTTTACAGAGGACAAGGCTTAAGTAAGACTTCTCTCCAGGCCAAGAACGAGCCCATGAATATCTCTTCCCAACTCACAGTTTCCTGGGTTATATGACAGAGACACCATCCAGCTGCCATGATTTATTTTGAATTTCCATTGTTTCAGTGTGTTGGACTTCAATTTTTTTGACAATACATTGCTGGCAGAAACATAAATGGCAACATTTTTCTGAAGGACTATTTGGTAATAAGAATTAGAAGCCTGGAGGGGAGCCTAGGTGGCTCAGGCAGTTGGGCGTCTGACTTCAGCTCAGGTCATGATCTCACGGCTTGTGAGTTCGAGCCGCACGTCGTGCTCTGTGCTCACAGCTCAGAGACTGGAGCCTGCTTTGTATTCTGTGTACTTTTTTCGCTCTGCCCCTCCCCTGCTCATTCTCTCTCTCTCTTTCTCTCTCTCTCTCTCTCAAGAATAAACATTTTTTAAAAATTAAGAGAAAAAATGGGGCGCCTGGGTGGCTTAGTCGGTTAAGCGTCCGACTTTCGCTTAGGTCATGATCTTGCGGTTCGTGGGTTCGAGCCCCGCGTCGGGCTCTGTGCTGACTGCCAGCTCAGAGCCTGGAGCCTATTTCAGAGTCTGTGTCTCCCTCTCTCTCTGACCCTCCCCTGTTCACGCTGTCTCTCTCTCTCCTAGAAATAAATAAAAATATTTAAAAAAAATTAAGAGAAAAAAAGAATCAGAACACTGGAAAATATGCTTTCCTTTTGGCCTAGCAATTCTACCTCTAGGAGGCCGTCCTGAGGGAATAATCAGAAATAGACACAAGAAGGAGTGCTGGGTGGCTCAATTGTTTAAACGTCCAGCTCTTGACTTCAGCTTAGGTCATGATCTCACAGTTCATGGGTTGCAGCCCCACATAAGTCTCTGTGCTTACAGTGCAGAGCCTGCTTAGGATTCTGTCTCTCTCCCTCTCTGTCCCTCTCCCACTCTTCTGCTCTCTCGCTCTCTCTCGAAATAAATAAATAAACTTTAAAAAAAGAAAAGAAAAGAAAAGAAACAGACACAAGAATATTCACCCTAGTATTGTATATAATATGGAAAAACTCCAGACAACCCACACAGCCACAATAAGGAAACAGTTAAATAAATCTCTTTTCATCCTTATGGAAATGTTATCAAAGAATGTTTAATAGCATGGGATGATGTTAACTCGTATGATAACATGATAGTTAAGTGTCCTTCTGAAGGGGAAAAAGACTGAATTGTATCTGTGGACTGATATGTAATTGCACAATCAGTATATGCTATATGTAATACTTTAAAATATTTTTTTATTGCAAAAGTAATGCCTGCTCATGCTCCTCTCACATCATTATTCAAGGCCACTCTCTGAAGGCAACCACTGTCAACAATTTACATTTACATTGTCAAGTGCTTTACCATTCACAAAACAAACATCTCTTAATTCTCACAATACTGTGGTGTAGTAGTTTTATTTTCCTGATTTTTACAGCCGAAGGAGCAGGCTCAAAATGGTTAAATCTGGAACACCATCACTATTTTCTAAAATACAAAATGTATGTCAACATAAAGACTCATATCGTGGGCTGGTCCTAGACCACCTGTAGTGTCAGTTCTTTGGCCCTTCGGAAAGTTTTGAGGTGATGGCCTTCAACCCCCTCATGGTACAGGAGTTCTCATCGCTCTATTCAGAGAGGTGGCCCTTCAGCCACTTCTTGCACATGCCCAGTGACAGGACCCCTGCTATCCAAGGGAGCCTCTCTCACCTCATGGAGTTGAAACCTACCTGCCTGCAATTTGAATTCTCTGGCTCAAGTTTCTCTTCCAAGTCCAGGTTCTTTGGGTGAGTCCTGGCAAACCTGGCAGGGTATTGACTCAGAGGGCTAGAGGTAGCATTCTAAGAGGAGAAGTCCAATTGTGAAAAAGAAAAAGAGAGCTAGACCAGCGGTTAGACCAAGGGTCAGGTTTGAGACCCAGCTTCCATACCCCAAAAAGAAAATTCACCAGATGAACTGGAGGCTGAAAAAATAAACCAGTTTAGAGTTTGCCTGTATGTTAGGGCAAGCATGCTGGTATATTGGACTGCATCCAACAACTGGCCCTGTGTCAAGTTGGGCTAGAAACTGGAATGGTGCAGAAGTCTACTTATTCTTCCGCATTACAGCATGCCAAATATTTGCACCCCTGCCATCACAATTCACCTTAACCTTCTCTTGTAAACATCCCTGGAAAGTTCTGAGGTCCTTTCCCATCCACTTAATATTTATGGATATATAGTACATTGAATCCTTTCCTTATTTTGTTTTTGCCTTTGTTTGTTTTAAGGGGGTGGGAGGGGGAGAGAGAGAGAGAGAGAGAGAGAGAGAGAGAGAGAGAGAGAGAATCTTAATCAGGCTCCATGCTCAGTGCATAGCCTGATGCATAGCTTGATCCCATGACCCTGGGATCATGACCTGAGTAGAAATCAAGAGTCAGGCACTCAACTGACTGAGCCACCTAGGTGCCCCTGAATCCTTTCCTTGTTAATTTGGTTTTATTTAGCTATGTTCTCTCTTCAGTTGAAGAAAGTCCTATATACTTTGTTCACTGGGAGTGGGGCACAAGGGACTTCACTAATACGGGATGGTAGATATCTGAGCATCTCTTGTGTTATTCTTTATATCTTTGTGTTATATTAAATATCTAACTAAGAATATCTAAGTCTCCTTAGAGGATGTGGGAGCACAACTGCTTCCACTCATGCACAAACTACTATGCTAGCTAAAGCGTAGCCTGATAAGCTTCCATATACTCTGGAGTCTACAGAGGAATCCACTTCACACTCTAAAGCCTGGATGACCCTCACTTTTATTTTTTTTTTTAAGTAGTCTTCAGGCCCAGTGCAGAGCCCAACATGGGGCTTGAGCTCACAACCCTGAGATCAAGACCTGAGCTGAGATCAAGAGTCAGACACTTACCCAATTGAGTTATCCAGGCTCCCCTGGATGATCTCCACTTCTAAGGAAAGCAAAGACTCTTTAATGAAACAGCTGGTTGACTTTTAGGTTTTGCTCTTTCTTTGGGCTTCCTCTGAATTTAGTGGAATTATAAGGAAGTTTGTTGATATTACCAAACCATAGAGTGAAATACTTGATACTGAGCCCCAAATGGTCCTTTCTGTACACACACACACACACACACACACACACATCTGCCTAATGGACAGTATCCAAATTAGATTGAATGTGTAGGCTTTATAATTTGGCAAGACTAGTAGAAACTTCCAAGTTACATTTATAAATAAGAAAATAGAGAATATGAGCAATTATACTAGTCCCTACATTTTTTTATTTAATTCAAACCCCCCTAGGGGCACCTGGCTGGCTCAGTTGGTGGAGCATGTGACTCTTGATCTTGGGGTTGTAAGTTTGAGCTCCACTTTGGGCACAGAGTTTGGTTAAAAAAATAAAAGTAAAAGGAGATGGGATCCCAGTACATAGGTTGGTTGGTGTGGGGGAAGTGTATGGAACTACTCTTTTGATTGCTGCTATTTTCTCCTTGGAAACAGGTAGGGGTCAGAAGCTGATAAAGAGGAGACATAGGAGAAGTAGAGGACTGAAGAGAAGAAAAATCGGAAAGAGCAGTCTAACAAGGAAATGTTGGAGGACTTTTGGCATTACTAAACACCTGATTGAAGTATTTGGTCATTAACTTAAAGTGAGGTGAGATGGGTGAAATAGGTAAAGAGGATTAAGAATACACTTACTGTGGGTCACCTGGGTAGCTCAGTTGGTTGAGCATCAACTCTTGATTTTGGCTCATGTCATGATCCCAGGACTGTGGGATCAAGCCTGGTATAGGGCTCTGTCCTAAGTGTGAAGCCTGCTTAAGATTCTCTCTCTCTCTCTCTCTCTCTCTCTTCCTTTACCCCTATCCCCTTGCTCATGCACATGTTCTCTCTCTCTAAAATGTAAAATTAAAAAAACAAGAATATACTTATCATAATAAGCACTGAGTAATGTACAGAATTGTTGAATCACTATATTTATACCAGAAACTAATATAACACTGTGTTAATTATACTTCAATTAAAACCATTTAAATTTTTTTAAGTGTTTATTTTTGAGAGAGAGAAAGAGACAGAGTGTGAGTGGGGGAGGAGCAGAAAGAGACAGAGACACAGAATCTGAGCTGTAAGCACAGAGCCTACCACAAAGCTTGAACTCATGAACCAGGAGATTATGACCTGAGCCAAAATTGGACACTTCACTGAGTGAGCTACCCAGGTGCCCCAAACTATTTTAAAAATAAAAATAAATAAAGTGAGGCAAGTCAGCATGATTCTATGTGTCCAAATTCACTGAATGCAGGCTGGAAGGTGGACTCAACCCCAGGAGGGGTTTTTCTAGAGAAGTACAGTGGAAGGAAGCAGGGACAGGGGAGATGAGCACATATGCAAGGAAGTAAAACTTGGAGGATGAGAGCCCACGGGTGAGGAGGAAAGTGAGGCTGACAAATTGTTAGAGTTTCAATATTAGAGGAAAGGAGCTGAACATATATGAAGTGAGGAGAGGAGGAAAATGGAAATGGGGGTTACAGAGGAGCCAGAAATATTGGTAATAACAATGGCTAAACAGGGTGGGTGGCTGAGGCTGCTGTATTGGTCAGGCTAGCTGCTGTAACAAACAATCCCTAAATCTTAATAGCTCAGCACATAAGCCATTTAGTACTTGCTGTCACCTACAGTTTCATGCTTGTTGATGGAGTAGGGGCGAGAGTTGGTTCGCTGTATTCTCTTTCCATGGCAACTCTAATTCTAGGGCCACACTTTCCAATACTGAGCATTTGAAATGTGAAGGGGTGCCTGGGTGGCTTATTCGGCTAAGTGTCCAACTTCGACTCAGGTCATGATCTCACAGTTTGTGGGTTCCAGCCCCGCATCAGGCTCTGTGCTGGCAGCTCAGAGCCTGGTGGCTGCTTCAGATTTTGTGTCTCCCTCTTTCTTTCTGCCCCTCCCCTGCTCATGCTCTCTCTCTCAGAAATAAATAAAACGTTAAAAAAAATTTTTTTTAAATGTGACTTGTACACTAAGAAGCTAAGTTTAAAGTTTTTATTTATGCTTAATTAATTTAAAATATTGAGAGAATGCTTGGAACAATTTCAGTACATGCATCTACTTTATGAAATTATAGTAGTGCCACTTATCCATGCCCAAAACTTCAGTTAGTACCAAACCCTATATATACTAGGATTTTTCCTCTACATACCTATGATACATACCTATGATAAAGTATAATTTATAAATTAGGCACAGTAAGAGATTAAAACAAGAACTAACAGTAAAATAGAAGAATTATAATAATATAACACACAAAACAATAAAAGTTATGTAGAATGTGTTTTTTCTCTCTCAAAATATCTTATTGTATTGTATTTTCCCTTCTTGTGATGACGTGAGATGATAAAATGCCTATCTGATGAGAAGAAGCAAGGCAAATGATGTAGACACTGTGGTATAGCTTTAATCCACTATTGACCTAATGATTCCTCAGAAGCAGAACCACCTGCTTCCTGGCCTGATTGACCTTGGGTACCTGAAACCATGGAAGGCAAAACCACAGATGAGGAGGGACTAGTGTACATAGAGATCAAGTATTTTTGTTGAAAACTTAACATCTGAATTGATATGTGCTAATAAATTACACATCAGATATCAGAGCCTTGTGTAAAAAAAGAATATAAAATACAGTTGACTCTTGAACAATACCAGTTGGAAATGTGTGGGCTCACTTATAAATGAATTTTTTTTTTTTTACCAGTACTATAAATGTAGTTTCTCCTTATAATTTTCTTTTTTTCTAAAAATGTTGGGGTGTCTGGATGGTTCAGTCAGTTAAGTGTCCAACTTTGGCTCAGGCCTCCCTGCTCTTGTGTTTCATGAGTTCGAGTCCCACATTGGGCTGTCTGATGTTAGCACAGAGCCCACTTCAGAGCCTGCTCCTCCCCTCTCTGCTTCTCTGTCTCTCTTAAAAATAAACATTAAAATTTTTTTAATGGTTTACTTTTATTTTTGAAAGAGAGAGAGAAAGGGAATGTGCATACATGTGAGTGTATACACGGGAGGAGCAGAGAAAGAAGGAAAGAGAGAATCCCAAGTAGGCTCTGAGCTATTGGTTCAGAGCCCTACATGGGGCTTGAATTCATGAACCGTGAGTGCTCGCTTCGGCAGCACATATACTAAAATTGAATTCATGAACCGTGAGATCATGATCTGAGCCAAAATCAAGTCAGTCATTCAACTGATTGAGTTACCCAGGTGCCCCTCCTTATAATTTTCTTAATAACATTCTTACACTAGCTTACTTTACTGAAAGAATGTATAATACATATAACAAACAAAATATGTGTTAATCGACTATTTACATTTATCAGTAAGGCTTCCAGTCAATAATAGGCTGTTAGTAGTTAAGTTTTGGAGAAGACAAAAGTTATGCTTGGATTTTCAACTACACGGGGGTCAGCACCCTTAACTTCATGTTGTTCATGGATCAACTGCACCTTATTAATAATTTTTACATTATTATATGTTGAAATAATATTTTTGAGGTATTGGGTTAAATAAAATGTATTCTTAAAATTAATATCACAAGTTTCTTACTGAGTGTTTTAAAGCAGCTAACAGGGGCACCCAGGTGGTTCAGTCAGTTAAACATCTGACTTCGGCTTAGGTCATGATCTCATGGTTCATGAGTTTGAGCCCATTGTTGGGCATCACTGGTGTCAGGGCAGAGCCTGCCTCGGATCCTCTATTCTATTCCCCTCCTCCCCCGCTCCTCCCTAGCTCATGCTCTCTCTCTCTTTCTCTCAAAAATAAATAAATATTTAAAAAAAAAGCTACCAGAAAGTTTAAAATCACATATGTGGCCTACATTACATTTCTGCTGGACAGTGCTTTTCTAGGGCCTCGAAATTCTGCTTTGGATCCTCTCCATCTGGCTGGCAGATAATGAGAGGGAGAAAGCAGAGAGCTACATGGGCGGTTTCCCTGTTCCTTTGTGCAGAACTCAGTTATGATGCCACACCCAACTCTGAAGGAAGAAGGCAAATGCAGTCTGCTCAGGAAGGAGAGGAAGCAGATTTGGACAACAGTGAGCTGGCCTCTGGTGCAGGTGGGAGGGAAGGACAGGATCACTGAAGACAGGCAGCTGAGGTGCTGCCAGGTTATTGGCAAGATCAGTCATGTGGGTTTTGAGATTACCATGAATTTGCAAAGAGTGACCGAGAACAAAACTCTTCAAGACCCCCAGGGACTACAGTTGATTCAACAAAGGGGAATATTTAATCTACTCTGATAACACATGCACCAGAGCTGAAAGCTTTTGAGGAAAGAGGAGCAATCCTCTGGAAGAAGCAATCAGGGGGAAATGGGGATACTTCTCCTACCCTTGGGCCCAGTGTCCCATGGTGTGCAGGGAAGAAAAAAAAAATCCCCTCCGTGTCTTTACCAGAGACTAATGTTCAGTGTGTGACCTTAAGTTATTTAACCATTCTTTTTGAGGTTTCCTTATCTTAAAATAGGGATAATAATACTTACAGGATTGTTGTATTAAATACTAAGACACCTGTAAAGTATTTAGCATGTAGAAATGATGATATAAAATAAGTTCCTAACATTGTACTTAAAGAACACTGGCTTCTCCTTTGTTTATATCTTCTTCCTTTGTGTATTTGCTTTCCTTTGTGTGAGCATTCATCTGGCCTTGCCCTCAGATAAATGAAAGCAATCTGTTAGTTCTGCCCTTGTTCTGGGACATGATTCACTAGCAAAAATCACCAGTTTCATGTAAATTTATGTTGCTATTCAGAAGAAAGGGTCAGCTTTGATAGGAGGTGAAACTGATTTCATCTTAGAGCATAGTTTGGGAAAGGAGCACACATTTCTTCTATAAATAGAACAAAAAAATCTCATTTTCAAAAGGAAAAAGCTTTGTGTGTGAAGAGGGAAGTCCTGAGAGGAGGGTGTGGCTACTTTCCAAATCACAGTAGATGAAATTGCACAGAGACTTTTTTCTTATTGCCTAATATGGATTTGTATATAAATGGCCAAAGGAGGAGAGATGCTGAGCTGTCTGTCCAGTGTTCACACCATTTCCAGAGCAGGGCCCCGAGAATCAAAGCCTCCCATTAATGTTGTCCGAAATAAGATCTAAGCAGGATATCCTGGGCATATGAATTAAATTAGTGCTCTGCAGTACTCTCTGCTTTCCTAGAGGGGACATCCTACAAATCACTCTTCAAATCTCACAACAGAAACTAAAGAGCTCATCAGCCCTTCCTCGGAAATGTAATTGTGCTGAGAGACAGGTGTGGTCAAAGGCGCAGGCTAGGAAAGAGGTAAGTGATTCTTCTGTTCCCCTGGCTAGATGAGAACAGTGAAGCCCAGCTTCTCAGTTAGAAATCTTCATCCCCACCCTCCCCACCCCCCCCAGTTTTTAAAATCAGAATTGAATCTAAAAAGTTTTCCTGTAAGGAAAGTGTTCATGTCCTTGTTTACAAATGAGGGAGATGAATCTTGGAGTGGTTCTGTCTTTTCCAAGATCACACAGTGATAAGACGAGAGCAGAGGTTGGGTCACACTGGCCCTCTGATGTGAAGTCCTGGGCTCTCACATAATGCCCACCCTCTCTCGTGATTCAAAACTAAGTCAAAATAAAATTTTGTACTGCTTCCTCATCTAGCTGATGTTATCACAGAATCACTGTGACCAGTGATTCAGAGTACAGGACACCCACTTTCTCTACGAGGTGGTAGCCTTAGCCACCAGTGGTTCCTCAGCCCGCCTGAGGTATTCCCAGTGTGGGAAATCTTAGGCAACATGTGTCTAATGCAAATGGAAGCCCATGTAGCCCTGTCTGCGCCTGGTTTTCTTTACTTAGTACTTTCTTAACGATTCCTCTATGTTGGCTATTAGTAACTTAGGAAGTGGGCAGGGTAGAGGGCATTTCTGAGCCTGATCATCAATCACTTAAATTAAAAAACCTGGCCATCAATTCCTCCCCCAAGCACTGTAAACTCACAGTAGATCCCCATTGCTTATAACTGCCATCCCCCCCCAACACACACATCACCTAAAATTTTAGCCAGGAATTAAGGGCCTAAATAACCTAACCCACCATTCAAAGTTTATTTCCCTGGAATCCTGTGTAAAACTGTTTGCCCCCTCCAGATGGTGCTCCCTGCCCTCCCAACTGACAGCTTCATACAGTTATACTACTTCCCAGCCTTCAGGCCCTCACTCCAACTTCAGCTCTCTAGATGAGACCCTCCCCTCCCCCACCTCTACAGCTAGGAGGGATTCCTCCTTCTTCTGAATCTCAGTAGTCATGATGGTTTGATAGCTAACCATCATCTTATCTTATCAATAAATATTTGTCAACCGAATGAGTATTCCCAAGTGGATTATAAATCACCAGAAGGATTTAACTGGTTCTTTATGTCACCAGTACAATGTGGCTGTTTCAAGGGGGTATGATTGATGGATGGATGGATGGACTGACTGATTTTCTTTCTGGTGTTCGCTGTTTGCATTCCAGAGATTAAGCTATTACACATGGCTCAGGAGCAAGAGCTGGTGAAAACAGTTTGGCCATTTTGGTATATCCGATAAACAATGGTGATTCTTTCTGAGAGCTAATGGTGCTAATGGGGCCTGTGGCCTTCCATTCTTTGGGTGGTTATATGAAGGAACAAATCAGATATCTCTTGTTCACAGTGCAGAGGATGGAGAGCTGTGGCTGCTGTCCTCGCCATCTGTCTGTGTTATTCCCTTTCTATGTATTCATTTACTAATATTCCCAATGGCCGTGTTAAAATCTCTGATGCACATCCTTTCAGTTTCTTGGCCTTTTATCCTTATCATTCAGCTATTTGATGATTTTTGGAACATGATTTTTATATATCATCCATCTTTTTTAGTTATGTTCAAAGGAAAAGTCTTTCAGAAATATTTAGTTCACTGATTTCAAAAATAAAATCGTATTTTTCCCTTTAAATGTCAATAAGTAGTGTGTTGCAGCTATAATGTAATTTTCTTAAATGTTGAATATAGTGTTATTTTAAATCTTTTAAATTATTACAAAATTAAATGCAACATTACAGAAATTACGACAACTAAAAATGTCTCCAGATATTGCCAAAATGTCCCCGAGGGAGCAAAATCATTCCTGGCTGAGAGCTACCTTTCTATTGACTTACTGAGTCTGATGACTTGAATTTCTTTGGTTCTGTTTCCCTACGTGAAGGATTCTACTGGAATCAAATATTTCATAAGGAATTGCATTAGAAACAATTTGAGCACACAAAAGAGAAATACACTAGTTGATTGAAATACATGAAATCTTAGTAATTCCAAAAGTCCATAATGATAAGGGAAATCCAGGAAAAAACTCCTTTGTCAACATTGGTACCACTTTACTTTGAAAGTGGAAAACTAAAGAGAAATGATTAAGCATTTAACTTGCCTGTCAGGTAGCAACTATAGTGCAGAAACCAAATGGCTCCAGTTGAGAAGGGAAAGTTCTGCTTTATGGAAGAATCATTTTATAGTCCCTCATGAAATTATTGATTCAAGCCAAGACTACCAATTGATGCTAAAACCTCTATGAATGAGGTATTGACTATTCATATGGTATCAAAGTGATAGCACTTGGGTTACTTTTTGGCCATAAGGATAAAAATATAACTATATAGTGGAGGGACAGGCTGTTCCCATTTAGCCTAATGGTCAAGTATCCCACTATCATTGCTAATAGTGAGAGAAGCAGCTATTATGCATCTTCTGATGTTATGTGATATGAAGTATACAAAACCATCTCTATTGCATTCTAACCAAAAATGTTTAACTCGAACCTAACCAAATGTTTATATCTAACTTATTTACATGAATTATAGGCATATAGGGACAAGCTGAATAGTAATATGGGGAAGCAAAGCTAAAATGTGGCACATTCTTTTGGACAACTAGCCTGGGATCTTCAACAAACCAATGTCATAAGAAAAGGGATTGTTCTAGGTTAAAATGTACTTTAGAAACATGACAGTTAAATAGAATATATAGTTCTAGATTGGTTTGTGGTTTGTACAAACCAGCTAGAAAGGACATTTTGGGGCCAAATGAGAAAGTTTGAATGTGTGTTAAGTATCAGATAATATTAAAGGGGGTCCCTGGGTGGCTCAGTCAGTTAAGCGTCTGACTTTTGATCTCAGCTCAGGTCTTGATCTCAGGGTCATGGGTTCGGACCTCACGTTGGGCTCCACACTGGGCGTGAAGCCTTCTTTAAAAAAAATCATCATTAATTTTGTTGGATAGGAAAATACCATTTTTGTTTATATAGGAAGATGTTCTTATTCTTCAGAAATACATAGTGAAGTATTTAAGGATCTATCAAGAGTTTGGAGCAACAAAGATTTATTTCTCACTAACACTACATCATTGTCTCAGGTCAGCTGCCACTCTCTATGTCATCTGCAGTCTGGCATACAGGCTGAAAGAGC
Source organism: Hyaena hyaena (assembly GCF_003009895.1). Lineage (NCBI taxonomy): Eukaryota > Metazoa > Chordata > Mammalia > Carnivora > Hyaenidae > Hyaena > Hyaena hyaena. The sequence goes on from NW_024080944.1 coordinate 1,708,941, forward strand.
TGGCCTGTCTTAGCACATTGTTCCAAAAAGAAAAGAAAGATGACAGAACCAGATCATGACTCAAAATGTGGGTTTCACTTCCACTCATATTTATTGGCTAACACAAATCATATGGCTGAGTCTAGCAGCAATGGGGTAAGGTATAGTTCTCCCACAGGGTGGGGCAGCAGAATTATTAAGAAGTCAATGACAATGAGAACAAAGCACCTTAAACTCCCAGTCATCACAAAATTGTTTCTCAGGGAGCAAATTGTAATGTTAAATCCAGATGTTAGGAAGCAAGAGAGACGGAAAACAAATGAACTTAGCTTTCTACTATAGAAACTAGAAAAGAAATAACATATAAACCAAAGAAGGGAGAAGGAAGGAATTAATAAAGATAAGGTAGATAATATGAACTAGAAAACCAAAAACAATAGACTTAAACTCTATGCTTTGACAAGATCAAAACAAAGAAAGCCTTTGGCAAGTATTATCCAGTAAGTAAGAAAAAAAAAGACACAATAAAATTAGAAATGAAAACAGGATACAGAAATTTAAAAAAAAAAACATTTTTTTATTGAGATTAAAAAAATTTTGCATGCTATGTACAATTTTATTCCAATAACTTTAAAAATCTATACCATGAATAGTGTCTTTCTAGAAAAATGTAAATTACCAAAATTAACTCAAGACATAAACTTACTTACCAAGGGGCACATGGGTGGCTCAGTCAGTTAAATGTCCGACTCTTGGTTTTGGCTCAGGTCATAATCTTACGGTTTGTGGGATCAAGCCCCTTGTCAGGCTCCAAGATGATAGCACAGAGCCTACTTGGGATTCTCTCTCCCTCCCCTGCTCACATAGGCACTCTTTCTCTTTTTAGCGAAAACAAACAAAAACGAAACAAAAGTTAAAACAAATGAAAAAGAAATGAACTTACCAATAATAACATAAAAAATAGTCAAAGGTCAACCTTCAAAAAAAAAAAAAAGTCCACATATCCCATACGAGTATGTACTACCAAGACTTTAAGGGGCAGATAAACCCCATGGAATGAAATGTCTCATGGCTTAGTAAAGGTACAAAGCTTACCAATGGCAAATGATCACTTTTTAGCTAAAGATACCATACGACTAACTTCTGATCAATGAGATGGAACAGGAGGGAGAGAGGGGTATGTGCTCTGAAGAAAGGTTTTCTTCTCCAACTAAAAGAAAGTGATGTCTCTGAGGAGAACCTGCTCCTTCCCCCTGGCCTGGGGACATGTCCCTGTAGATCTGCTGCAGCTACCTTGTGACCCTGAGGGAATACATAGCTGACCCACTGAGAATGAGATGGGAAGTCTTGGATTCTCTATGATGTTGTTGAGCATTGAACCAATTCTGGCAACCCCCACATGAGAAAAATATATTTTTGTTTTACAAACCACTTTTAAAACAATGGTTTCTGTTACAGGCAGCTGAAAACACCCTAACTAAAATGTGCAAGCTCTGTCAGACTTTTACAGCATAACTACCCCAAGTGATATCAATGGTTTCAGAGTCCAGAAAAATTGCAAGAGCTTTACAGACCAACACATTTTGTATGTGTTGGTCTTACATGACCCTCATACTAAATATTTTCATATACTGTTTCTTTTTTTTTAAATTTTTTATAGTTTATTTATTTTTGAGACAGAGAGAGACAGAGCATGAGTGGGGGAGGGGCAGAGAAAGAGGGAGACACAGAATCTGAAGCAGGCTCCAGGCTCTAAACTGTCAGCACAGAGCCTGACGCAGGGCTCGCTTAACCAAGTGAGCTTAACCAAGTGAGCCACCCAGGTGCCCCTTTCATATACTGTTTCTAAAGGGAATTTTTTCTTTTAAATCCTATGCTGTCATTGGTCTATTGAACCTTTTCAATGGTAAAATAGAGACAGAAAGCCCTTTAAGGAAAGACGCTCCAAACAAATTCTTATCTCTGAAGTGGAAACACATTTTTTTCTGCCAAGGCAACTTTGAGATGAAACAGACTATATCATTTTCGTATCCATTTTTTGCCTCCTGTTTTAAACAGCAAGATGATTATGGCAATTGTTATGACTATGATTCTTAACTCTTAAACTTTTGATCTCTCATAAAAATGAAAATGGAATTCTTGACCAAATGGCTGTTATAATAAGTTCACATTTTATTGAAATGTTTGTCCACATCTTTATTGATCTTTAAACGTCTTTCTGATTATATTATGAGGGGTTAGGTATTGCTGAGTTTATGTGGCCTATCTTGTTTGTGTTCTTGTCAGCTGATAAAATTCAATGTAAACAAGCTAATGAGTTGTTTTCAGTGAGATTCGGGGTATTTGATAAGTTTAATAGCTCAGGTGTGAAGCTTTCTGTTTATTAAAAATAAAAGAAATTAAAGCTAAGTGATATATATGCTCCAAATGAAAATATTAACACTCTCATATCTGTGTTAGGTAAGTGCATGCCAAGGAGGGTGAAATGTATGCAGAGGACTTGAGCATAGTTTAGGACTCAAGGTCAGACAAATCCAGTTACTGGAGGAAATAGAGGACAATAATCTCACTGAGGCACTGGGAGGGAAATGCAATTAATTACTAAGGACTCAGGAACAGAGCAAGAGTCAGCCATGAACAAGGAGGTAGGCAAATACCTCGTTACTAGAAACCCGGAAACGAAGGTCAAAGCAGTGGCAGGAAAAAGCAAGACCAACTGTATCCTGAGCCAGTGAGTTTACCACCAGGGCTCGAGAGACCTCCTGGCCACAAGCATCGTTCCTAGAGTTGGAGGCAACGCTGACCCTGGAGGTGGGAGGTGGAGATAGTTAGGAGCCAGCAAAAGCTTTCCAAGCCAAGTTCGTTACGCCAGACAAGTGAACTACTTCTTCAAAATCTTAATTGCAGTTAGAAAAGATTGACAAACTACTGCTATAAGAAGAAGACCCACTTATCTCCTGGGTCTAAAAGGAGCTGCGGAATCTGCAAAAAAATTATGAAGACAACACGTCTTGTGTTTACGGCGTGTAAACCCCCTTCCAACTCCTAAGTTAACTCCAATAATCCAAATGCATTCATTTTAGAAGGCTGGCTCCCATCCCGGAAGTCCAAAGTGCTTGAAAGACATCACCTAAATTAAGCCCTTCTTACGAAGACTCACAAGTAAACACCTTGCCCTAACTTCCAAAGTAACTATTTGAAGGTCAACTCTATTTGTAAATCTGGGGACACAAAAGGGAGTTAGTCTCTGCTGGTATTAGCCTGTTTGAGAGAATCCATCTCTAAAGGCCGCAGGTAGCAAGTACAAATGTCAGCTCAGAAGCCGTGCTCTTGGGAATGTCCTACAGAAGAAGAGCATGGAGACAGGATGGGGACTAAAGACTGGATTTGAGTTTCCTTCTGGCCAGTGTGCCTTTATTTCAGAGATAAGATCCCACCTTCCTATTGAACTGCCATTTTTTCTCTCAACAACACCTAAGGACTTACACTAAAATATTTACTGAAGACATGGAGTCAAATCTTGGTAAAAATCAAGGCACATTTTTTTTCCTACTATTTTGCCAAGTTGAGTCAAAGGCCTGCTGTTATCTTTCTCCACTTTCCCATTTGTCTTCTCTTTTCCATGTCCTCTCTCACCTTCTAAGTGTATGTCAGGTGTGCCTGCTCCCAAGCAAGGGCACTGAACAAATTTACACTAGGAGGATCAGAGCATTCCTGTTGAACACCAAAACATTTACTCCCCACAGAAAAGGAAATAGAAAGAATCCTCTAGGTCCACAGATCGAGTGAGATTAATTTAAAAAAAGAAGCAGCAGCTGTGCTTAATATATGGTACAATCACCAGGGCCTCCTCCTTGTCATAATGCCCGAGATGTGTAACAACTTCACTTGGTTATTTCAGAATGTTCTGTAAACAGGGCAAGCGCAATCAAAGAATGGTTAAAAACATCTCAGTTGTATTTGTCTCTCATTTTCTGCATGTGTTTTCCCAAAGGCTTCTTTCTCAAAGTGACCCTGGAGAAGGGACTTAATCATCTGTTATCTCTCTTGCTGTTTCCTGCTTAGTTGGTGGGAACACTGAAATATATGAACATTCCCTGCCCCTTCCTATTTTGTATAACCCTCGTGCTCAAGAGAGTAAGTTTTCAGATCTAACTCCACCCAGGACTTAGGTGGCATTTGGGAACCCAAGTCCAACCACTATATGATGTAACTACCTCTCCCCTCAACTTAAGTAAAAGGTGATCTCTCCCAAGAAGTAGAATGTGCTTGTCTTCCTTTGGCCATTCAGAAAAGCAAGACTCTGTTTCAAATGTCACTGTCAAAACAAAATATCATTGTAAATCTTACATCCAATAGTGGATCGCCTCTGTATTTTCATGATTATATTAGCCCAAGGATTCTTAACCCTAGGCCTGTGAATGGACTTTAAGGGTCAACCTCCAAACTGTAAATGGTACAGCCGAAGATGTCTCTGGATAGGGTGTATAGGTGATAGGTGGATAATGGGATGCCATTTTCTCTTCCTTTCCCAGAAACCTGAAAATGTAAGGAATGGGCCCTAAAAATATGGAGGTTTTGGGAAACCAGTTTTCCTAGTCTTTTACATAATTCTGCCCCCACTCTCTGAGGTGCAATTTTTAGACTTTGCTCTTAAAGGGGAGCCTGGAAATGGAGTGAAAAACATGGGGTCAAGACCTCACATATAGGGGCACGTGGGTGGCTCAGTCAGTTAAGTGTCCAACTTCAGCTCAGGTCATGATTTTGTTGTTCATGAGCTCAAGCCCCATGTTGGGCTCTCTGCTGTCAGCACAGAGCCCGCTTCAAATCTTCTGCTTCCCTCTCTCCCTGCCTTTCCCCTCCTTGCTCTCTCAAAAATAAATAAACATTAAAAAAAAAAAAACCCTCAAATATAGTAAGCCCTGAAAAAATGTTAATTGAATGAATCAATGAATGCAAAAATGACTCTAAGTTGAGATGCTAGTGTCTGAAGGCATTTAAATGGAGGATTGTAGGATTGGGGTGCCTCAGTCAGTTAAGCTTTGGACTCTTGATCTCACCTCAGGTCTTGATCTTGGGAGCATGAGTTTAAGCCACACATTGAGCCCACATTGGGCATGGAGCCTACTTAAAAAAAAAAAGAAGGAGAAGGTTTTAGGATTTATCCCTTTCCTTCTCCCTAACACTATTAGGAAAATTCTTTTCTTAATTAAAAAAAAAAAAAGCATTTTTTAATTTTGACAGGGAGTGTGCAGCATGAATGGGGGAGGGCCAAAGAGTCAGTGGGAGAAAGAATCCCAAGCAGGCTCCCTCTGTCAACACACAGAGCCCAACATAGAGCTCATTCCCAGGAACCATGAAATCACAACCTGAGCCAAAACCAAGTTGGAAGCTCAACAGACTGAGCCACCCAGGGTCCCCTCTATTTGAAAATTTCTGAATCATGTATTTGAGAGGGATTGACCCCACCCCAGGTCAAAAATGGACCCTCCTGGACTAATCCTATCAGCATGTCCCATCTCCCTGGCCTTCACAATTGACTTAGGACAAACACAATCATAAGTCAGGAAAGTGGGCAGCCAATGAGACTACATTTGGGAATTTTATTTAAGGTATTGAGGATTGCTAAGTCTCTTTTCTGCTGAATGTGAACTTGGAACTATGTAGGTCCAGAAGCTTCTGGAAACTGACCCTCAGGATTGCAAGCAAGAATCCAGGATTTATTTACTCCATTTAGGCCCTAAGTCAAACCTTTCCTGAAGCCAGTAAACCTTTGGATTTTAACCTATGTTCACCTGTAAATTCTTCTTATTGTTTAAATCCATCTGAGTTTGCTTTCTGTTCCTTGATATGGAAAGATCATTACCTAACATAAACTTACATGCTTTGCAGGAAGTTGAAACACAATATGCATTTATGGGGATTTCCTAACTCCCAAACCATCACTTAACCAAAAGACCACTTTCCTCATAATATTGCCAGTAAGGCAGAGTTATATACTTGTACACAATGCATTAGAGATAATGAATTTGTGTAAAAGTAATTAAGTTATGGTCATAAAGTGAGTAGCTTGCAACACAATAATTAGAGTCAAGGAACTTGGATTCCCACGCCCCTGGAGACATTATCAAGTCTCTTAGGAAATAATGCTGAGATGTTGCCTAAAAGTGACATTTAAATCTTCCCTCATGTTCCTCTTAGTCGGATTGTGACAGATAGTTCCTGCTTAAAAGAACATAGTCACTTCTCTGACACAATTATTTTCCACTAAAAACAAAACATCAAATTGAAAGGAAAAGAGATTGTTGAAATAATAAGTCAGTTAGTTATTAATACTATCAGATAACACAATCCTGCCTGAAACTAGAAAATTGGATTCAAGTTTTGAATTGCTCCCACTTTGTCCTAGGAGTTGTCTGGCAAACGCGCCAGAAGCCCACAGCTTATTTGAATAGAGGGAAATGAGTCTTGATCACGATTTGTGAGATATCTTTGTTCAAATAAAGATGGAATATGGATAGATAGAACCTTCTATTCTTTCAGACCACATTTCCTTATTCATAGAAGGATTGCCCTAGACTTCAGGATATGGAAAGAATTTTGTTTACCATCATTATTCCTGACCTCTAAGGGGCAACATTTTTTTATTTATAGAATTTCTGGAGAATCATGATTTTCCAGATTTTCAAAAGCCCCTTTTAAACTAGTTTCTTGTCTTTTAAACACTGATATTTTTTAAGGTGGGCATTTGAGTTAAGGAAATAACAGTATAAATAGAAAGAAGTTCTCACCAGGAGCTGAATGAATACTCTTTGGTCACTTTATATATATCATTAACTTTCTTTTTTTTTTTTAATTTTATTTATTTATTTTTTTTTGAGAGAGACAGAGACAGTGCAAGCGGGGGAGGGGCAGAGAAAGAGGGAGAGAAAGAATCCCAAGCAGTCTCTGGTAGTGCAGAGGCAGATGCAGGGCTCAAACCTATGAACCGTGAGATCATGACCTAAGCTGAAACCGACAGTCAGCTGCCCAAACAACTGAGCCACTGAGGCATCCCTATCTCATTAACTTTCTGTGTAGACTAAATTTCTCAGACTCTGAGCCTCAGTTTCTTCATCTATGAGTAGTGGTGCATAGAGCAACTGACCTCAAGGGTCTCTCCCCTAGAGATAAAGGAGTCGATGAGCAATATGCTTATCCTACTATAGTATCAAGAACTAGAATTTGAAGTTACACATCCTCTGTAGCTTTTAGTCTTTCATGGTAACAATCAGAAATAAACTGTCACATACTGAGTGACGATATTCGTGAAGGATTCTTAAGGAATCGAATACCTCAAATTTGGCAGGAACACTTATTTGAGTTTTATAAACAACAACAAAAGCCCTAGGGCTAACTTGTGAGAGTTAGATGCTATCAAGTTATACTATAAAACAATTACTAAATATAAGGCATTATTCTTAAAGTTTATTTATTTTTGAGAGAGAGAGAGAGGGTGTGCATGCACATGCACACACAAGCAGGGCAGGGGAGGGGAGGAGGCCAGGGAGTAGAGAATCTCAAGCCGACTCCATTCTTTCAGCGCAGAGCCCAACACCGGGCTCAATCTCAGAAACTGTGAGATCATGACCTGAGCTGAAATCAAGTGTAGGTGCTTAATCAAATGAGCCACCCAGATGCCTGATGACATTATTCTTAAATCTATTTTGACCTTATACAAGGAAATTGTTTCTGGCCCCTCTTTAGTTAGCACTCTTCATGAAAGAAGTAATTTGAAAAGTTGCAGTGCATGTATTCATTCAGCTATCACATGTGCAAGGAGCCTGAGTATTCATTAGATGCCTTCATATGACACCCTTCTAGTTTCAAATTTGTGTCAAATTAGCAGGCTGCTTTGCAACAGACATATGAGACAACAGGAAACCAAAACTCACTGGAGACTGATGGCTTAGCTCTTTTCTTTTCTTCTAGCACTTTCTACCTATAATTGAAAGTTTTATGTTTTTGACAGAGCCCTGTGGGTTAAAAAAATTGTTTTTAGTTAAATTAAGTAGGAAAATCAATATAGAAACTAAATGACTGCTATATAACAGCCCATAATTATGGTTTTGGCTTCATTTCCACATTTTTTAAAATGTTAGTTCTTACCCTGTAACTGAAGAACTTGTATCTTCCTTTAAAGTGGAAAAAAAAGCTTACAGGTAAGGATCATGAGTCTCAGAGTTTGTAATGGGAGGAGCCAGATATACTAAAGTGCTTTTCCCAACCATTTAATTTTAGCTATCAAAGTAATACAACACATACATTGGTTTTAAAAAATTTTAAATTAGTACAAAAGGATTGAAAATGAAAATGAAAAGTATACATATCCTGTCCTCCATCCCATTAGAAAAAACATGATATTCATTGAACTCCCTAGGCAATCACTTTAAATCCTGTCTAGCTTTATTTTATTTGGTCACTGCTATGGTCTGAATGTTTATGCGCAGCTCCCCCCCCCCCCCACCAATCCATACGTTCAAATCCTAACCTCTAAACTGATGGTATTAGGAGGTGGGGCCTTTGGGAGGTGATTAGCTCATAAGGATGGAGCCCACATGGATGGGATTAGTACCCTCATAAAAGAGGCTCCAGAGGGCTCCCACCCTGCTTGCCCATGTGAGGATACAACTAGAAGTTTACATTCTAGAAGAGAACTTTCACTCTATACTGGTGCTCTGATCTTGTCCTTCCAACATCCAGAACCATGAGAAATAAATTTCTGTTTATAAGCCACCCAGTCTATGGTTTCTGGTTATAGCAGCCCAAATGGTTAAGAGAGTCACTGTCTCCTTAGCTCTAAATAACATCCTTATATACCTACTCTTTTTGGTTAGATTTAAACACTATTAAGTCCCTGGAGAGGAAGATGACAAATGAGCTATTTATGTATTATTTCCTACTTCATCCTCCACTTCATATTTTGTTAGTTGTGGTATTAGTTTAGTGTTAAAAATATACAGCATTGACTTTTTTACTTCTAATTTTTAAAAAATTTAGTATTGGGGCAACTGGGGGGCTCAGTCGCTTAAGCAACCAACTTCATCTCAGGTCATGATCTCATGGTTCATGAGTTTGTGCTGACAGCTCAGAGCCTGGGGCCTCCTTTGGATTCTGTCTCTCTCTCTCTCTCTCTCTCTGCCCCTCCCTGCTCATGCTCTGTCTCTTTCTCTCAAAAGAATAAACATTACATTTTTTTAAAAATTTAGTATTTACTTTTTCTATTGGCTATACTTACAATTTTAAAGAATATACTTAAATTTTCACTTCCAGCTCTATCATCTTCAAACTCGAAACATCTCTCTCTCACACACAATCTCTCTCTCTCTTTTTTTAAAAGACACATTTATTCAGTGTCATGACCAGGCTATTACATTTAGCAATCAACAGCATGGATGTGAAAGAAAGAGAAAGAAAGAAAGAAAGAGAGAAAGAAAGAAAGAAAGAAAGAAAGAAAGAAAGAAAGAAAGGAAGAAAGAAAGAAAGAAAAAGAAGGAAAGAAAGAAAAAGAAAGGAAGGAAGGAAGAAAATCTGTATTAAAACCCTTTGTTGGAAAGCTTTACACTTTCCATAGAACAGAAACTAAAATAACCTGTTATACAATTAGTCACAAAATACAGTCATTGAGTTTTTTGCCCATAAACATGAGTAGTGCTTAAAACATGTCTTCTTTGTTGCAGCGAGGCCTTGCCACAACTGTGCTTGGCTGAGTTCACAAATCTGTTGTAGCCCGTAGCTTCCCTGTCACTTTTCTGGCTCTCCTCTCCTGCTAAATTAAGTAGAAATGTTTCCTGGCAGTAATTAAAACCTTCTGCCACTGTCATAGCTACCGCTGCTGCTGCTGCTGCTGGAACCGCCATAGCCACCTTGGTTTCGTGCTTTGGCGAAGTATTGGCCACCACCACCACAGGGGCCAGAACTTCTGCCTCCAAATTTTTCTCCTCTCAGAGATCCAAAATGTGAAGATTGATCGTCGTAATTGCTAAAGTCATTATAGCTTCTCCTGTCTCCAAAATTGCTTCCATCATTACCGAAATGGTAAATGGTAAAGCTGTCCCCATTGCCACTATATACCACCACCTCGACTGCCACCAAAGCCACCTCACCAGTGAAGTTTCCTCCATGACTAAAGTTGTTGTTCCCACTAAAACCACTTCTACGACCACCACTGAAATTTCCAGAATCACTTGGACATCTTTAGATGGATGAAGCACAGCCATCTCTTGCTTAGATAGAGTTTTTCTTACTTCACAGTTGTGGGCATTCACAGCATGGTATTTTTAAAAATTTATTTATTATTTTGAGAGAGAGAGAGAGCACATACAGGGAAGGGGCAGGGAGAGAGAGGGAGAAAGAGAAGGAATATCCTAAGCAGGCTCTCACGAACTGCGAGATCATGACGTGAGCCAAAATCAGAGTCAAACGCTGAACTGACTGAACCACCCAAGAGCCACCAGTATGGTATTTTTGAACAACACTCTTGTCCACAGAGTCACAGTCATCAAATGTTACAAAAGCAAAGCCTCTCTTTTTGCCACTGCCTCGGCCAGTCATGATTTCAATCACTTCAATTTTCCCATACTGTTGAAAATAATCTCTTAGATGATGTTCTCCAGTGTCTTCTTTAATGCCACCAACAAAAATCTTTTTCACTGTTGAGTGGGCACCAGGTCTTTGAGAATCTTCTCTCGAGACAGCCCTCTTTGGTTCCACAACTCTTCCATCCACCTTGTGTGACCTTGCATTTATGGCTGCATCCACCTCTTCTACAGTGGCATAGGTGACATATCCAAAGCCTCTGGAGCACTTGGTGTTTGGATCTCTCATTACCACGCAGTCCATAAGCGTTCCCCATTGTTTGAAATGGCTCCTCAGACTCTTGTTGGTTGCTTCAAAGCTCAAACCTCCCATGAAGAGCTACCAGTTTTAATTGCTTTCCATTTTCCCTCTTAACAAAGGAAGCACATGCCTTCACCATATGACTAAATTTGTCCAGGATCTTAATTCCGGTCTCTGCAGCATGGAATCCATTTTCTGCCTGAGGACATTCTTCTCCAGTTCAATATCAGTTGCCCTCTTAGCCTGCTGTACAGCTCTCCTTCTAGGCTCTCCTTTCATTGGGTTAGGGATTAGTGTTTCTTGAGTCTCAGGTTTTTCTTATTCATGAATTCCTTTCTCTTTTTACTGATTCATCCTTAATTGATTTTTTAGAAAGAATTTTTGAAAGGTGAGCTTTCTGAGTTCTTACATGTCCGAACATGTCTTCATTTTACCCTTGCAACTGAATGATAGCTTAGCTGGTTATGATATTCAGATCCTCAGAACTCTGAAAGCCATGCTCCACTGTCTTCTGACACCGAGTGTTTTTGATGAGAAAACGATGAGTGCCAATTAAGTTTTTATTCCGTTGTAACTGACCTGTTGCTTATTCTCTGGAAGCTTTTAGAATCTTCTCTTGGTCTTTAATGTACTACAAAATCACAAGTTTATAGTGAAATATGGTTTTCTTTTCATTTATTTTGCTTGGCACTCAGTAAGCCCTTTTACTCTGAAGACTCCTATCTTAACTCTAAGAAATAGTCTTCTATTATTGGTCTCATTATTTTTTACCCTGCATTTTCTTGTCTCCTGAAACTATTTACTTGGCTATTATCCCTCCTGGATTTGACCCTAGATAGTCATTGGACTTTTAAAAACATTTCTTCCCCTCTGTCTTTTTGCTTTACACGTTGGGATATTCCACTGACCTTTTCTTTCAGCCCTTATGTTGATTTTTTTTATTAAAGGAAGTTGGGGTGTATGAGTGGCTCAGTCGGTTAAGCATCCTACTTCAGTTCAGGTCATGATCTTATGGCTTGTGAGTTCGAGCCCCACGTGTTCAGAGCCTGGAGTCTACTTTGGATTCTGTGTCTCCCTCTCTCTCTGTTCTTCTGCTTGTACTCTCTGTCTCTCAAAAATAAACATTAAAAATTTTTTAAAAAGGAATTAACTATATTTTACATTTCCAACAATTCTTTTTTGTTCTCTGATTGCTTCATGTACATAAACTTGTTTTATGGATATATGGGCTTCTCAAATTTTCCTGAGGTCACGAATTAGAATACATAAAAAAAAAAAAAAGAAGAAGAAGAAGAAGAAGAAAGAAAGAATTATCTATTTCCTCTGAGGTCAGCTTCTTTTTAAATAGTTTTTTTTGAAAATATTAAAATTATACCTCTTTGTGGTTACTTTTCAACTAAGTGAACCAGAAAAATATATATCAGGAAAATTGCCTACCCTTTTCCCTGTTAACAAAAAACAAGTTCTAGGGGCACCTGGGTGGCTCAGTCGGTTGAGCATCTGAGTTTGGCTCAGGCCATGATCTCATGGTCTGTGGGTTCGAGCCCTGTGTTGGGCTCTGTGCTGACAGCTCAAAGCCTGGAGCTGCTTCGGATTCTGTGTCTCCCTCTCTCTGTGTCCCTCCCCCAGCCTGTCAAAAACAAATATTAAAAAATTTTTAAAGAACCAAGTTCTATTAAGGAAAATTTCAATGATAGACAAAATATAACAAACTCCATGTACTCATTACCCAGCTTCAATAAATATCAGCATTCTGCCATTCTTATTTCACCTATACCTTTCCCTTCTCCTGTATATTTTTATAACCAAATTATTAATTAATCTTCCACATTGAACTAGTTATTTGAATTTATTTTTCATTTAGTAAACTATCCTGTTAGATCATATCATACACTTCTTCATATATCACCTAATGCAGTGAATGACAGTATTAAAAAATGTAACAAAACTCCCATTTAACAGAGCACTATCTATGCCATATACTGTGCTCATGCTTTAGAAAACACTGGTTTATTTAATTTAAGATGATTAATAAGGTAGGTGCCTGCCCTTTAATCTGCAAAGGATGTAGCAATGTTGTTTGTTAAAGGAATAGTCAAAAATTAAAATTAAAACCAATGTTTCTGTAAAGAGAATTGTGTGTTCATGATTGTGTTTCTCAGGTACAATAAAATGCCAACACAACTGGAGATTCTGTTTGTAAGGAAGGACTCATTCTAAAGAAATCTTTTTTTAAATGTTTATTTTTGAGAGAGAGAGCGAGAGCACATGCAAGCGCAAGTGGGGAAGGAGAGAGAGAAAGGAAGCAGAGAATCCAAAGCAGGCTCCAGCCATCAGCATAGTGCTAGACTTGGGGCTCAAACCATGAACTGTGAGATCATGACCTGAGCTGAAATCAAAACTCAGACACTTAACTGACTGAGCCATCCAAGTGCCCCTCTAAGAAAATCATAATATCTATTCTCTGAGGGACAAATAATGGCTTTTCAGTAATTTAGTACCATATTTACATCAGTTATAACCCCAAATTATAAATAAGATGCTGCTATAAGAACTGAAATACTTTTTAGTGTATACGTGATTCTAAAATTCAGGAATAAACTAAGAGTTTTAGCAAATTAAGAGCCAAAATATCTTGTTTATGCCCATTGAAGGCAGAACATGAATTCAACCAAGTGCCTCACAACCATTTCTCTCATTTTCTCTCATTCTGCCTTGTTCAGTTTTATGAAGTTCCCCCAGAGCTCTGCCATCATTCACTGGTGAACCAGTACTGGTTAGTGGAGGAAAGATGGGGATTTGAATCAATGTACTGTTGTTTGATAGCCTTTTGACCATGGGCAAGTTACTTAATTTCTCTAAACCTCAGTTTCCTCATTTACAAAATTAGGAAAACAGTACCTCCCTCCTTGGGTGTTCGTAAAGATTAAGAAATACATCACACTAAGCAAGTAGTACAGGGCCTAGGACTTAAATATGTATAAATGATAATTATTATTCCTGTGGGATTCATAGGTATGCTCTATGCTACCGGCAGGGTAGCCAGATTTAGCAAATAAAAATACAGGATATTCAGGTAAATTTGAGTTTTAGGTACATAAGAATAATTTTTAGTCTAAATACATCACAAATATTGCATGGAATATACTTATACTAAAAAATTATCCATTGCCTGATGTTCAAATTTATGAGGGCATCCTGGCAAAATAGCTTCTCCTTTAAAAGGGAAACTTTTAAAATAAACTTATAAGGGATAAAGTTGTGATTAAATTTGATATTTCATCTGCTCATACTTGGTAGTCTCCTATCCTCCAATACACTCAGTATTTTCTCTTCCAGGCAATGCTCAAGCATCATATATCAAAGAAACAAATAGTGTCCATATCTTGGAGCAGAATGTCAACTTTTCCCCAAACTGAAATCTGTTGGATCAGTTACTATCCTAAACTAGGTATGGGTTTTAAAACTACTTAGTGAATTCTATTTGTATTTAAATCTTTATTTGGAAAACCACAAAGCACTACATATGAAAGTCATATTGAGGATCACTAAAACTATACAAACTACACATCTCTGGCAGCGCTCAATATCTCTGAAACACTATTTCAAATGTTCTCATTTTCTTTGTGTGCACCATGTTTTCTTTGTGTGCACCAGGTAATTATTTTTGAAACTGTGCTTGTTATTAGCACAGACACACAAGATAAATAAAGCAGATGGGTTTTTATATTTTATTCCAATCAGACTGTAGATCTTAACCTCTTATCTAGACTAAAAAGCCTGTTATCCTACCAGTATTTTAGCTAATTTGTAGTTAGATCTTTTAATGAGATTTTAAAAAATAGCTTTCCAAAGCGCAGGGGGTGGGAATTACTTTATGGTAATATACTCTTCTATCTCTTTTCCATTTGCGGGAAATGTAATCCATAATTCCTTGCTTCAATAAGCAACGTGAGGAAGCGAGAGATGCCGGAATGTCTTTATCCATTCACTCCTTGAAAGCATTTGCAGGCTGTGTTAAAATTTCCAGGGAGATGATAATGCAATTATCCAAAAAATAATATATGTGCTATATTTATTTCCTCATCCATAATTTTTTATTTGCCAATACACTGAAGCAGTGCTTCATTTGTTCTTCCTTAAAAAAAAAAAAAAAAAATGCACCTTCTGCCCAAACTCCTTTTTCATCGTGTCACCACCAATCGCGGGGGCGCTGTACTCTTTAGCTCCATCTCGTGTAGAAAAACGTCGACTGCACCCTCAGCTCCGACCGAGGGGTGCATCCACTACCCTGGAGAAGATGAAAAGCCAGGAACTTTATTTAGGCATCACCACGAAACGAAGAAAGGAGTTCCTGTAAATCCTGTCTCAGAAAAAGCAGGTCTTAGAGCTGACAAGCACCTCGGGAAAGCATATATATTGATTTACTTGATACGCTCTACTGAATCTGGAGAAGAGTATACTCCGTTGAATTAATACTGACGTATTTAGAGTGAAATTTCCATCGAGCTGCGATTCCTGGTGAAATCCTTCAGAAGGGCCAAGTAAGGGCATTCTCTGAGCAGCAGTACGTACTACCCTAAATGCCTCACGGGAGCCTACAGCAGAGCTTAGTCACGTCATAGAGCCCAAAGGAGAACGCCTCGAGACGGTGTGGGAGGCCGTTCGGGGAGAGGGTGGTGAGGTCCCCTCCTCGGTGAAGACGACTCTGGCAGACCGAAGTCGTTTCCGTGTTTTCGCCCCGCGCCGCCGGGCCCCGGTGGCCCACGGCATCTCCCCAGAGTTCTCCTGAGAAACCTGAGGGTCAGGGACGCCCACCTTTTGCTTGTTATTATAAATGTGCTTATTAAGCCTCATGATTTTTAAAGTTGCCATGTGTGGTTTTTGCTTCCTCTGAGCAGGGGAGAGGGAGCCCAAGCGTCCCTCAGAGGGGCGGGGAGGCGCGGGGCGAGGGGGGCGGGGCAAGGCGGGGCCGAGGCCTGGGGCCGGGGCCTGGGGCGGGGCGTCCTCCCCGAAACGGGCAACGCCGGGCCGCGGGAGGGAGGCGGCGGCGGCGGTGGCGGCGGCGGCGGCGGCAGCAGCGGCGCGGGTCGAGCGGCGCGCGGATTGGTTGCGGAGGGCGGAGACGTCAGGCTCCCGCGGCCCGAGCGGCCGCCGGGCTCGCGCGCCGCAGTAGGCTCGAGTGCGCACCGCAGCGCGGAGGTGTCCTCGGCCGGACCGCTTTACGCCGCCGTCGTCGCCCGGCTGTGCCGCTTGAACCGGGACGCGCCTCCGCGCTCCTCGCCGCCTCCATCCGCGCGGCCGCCGCTCCCCTCGCCGTAGGCACACACACCATGACGAAGAAAGAGAAGAAATCCTTCAACCAGAGCCTAGCCGAGTGGAAGCTCTTCATCTACAACCCGACCACCGGAGAGTTCCTGGGGCGCACCGCCAAGAGCTGGGGTGAGCGGGCGGCGGTTGGGCGCCGGGGCCGGCAGCGGTCCGGGGGGCGCCGGGCGGGGTGGGGTGGGAAAGGAAAGGCGGGAGGCGGCTCCCCGCGCGTTGGCCCCAAGAGCAGCCACAGCCTCCACCGCCCACAGCGGTTTTCGTTCGGGGCAGCCAGCCTCTCGTACGGGCGGCGGCGGAGGAGGGGCAGCGCGGCCCCATTCATTTCTAGCGTGGCGGGCGGGCCGTCGCTCGCTCCCGAGGCAGCGGGGCCCGCGGGGAGCCCCGGCCGGGCCACGCCGGTTCCTTCCTCTCAGCCGGGAGCGGGCGCACGTGCTGCCCAGGCCTCCCGCCCCGAGCGGCGCCGGAGGCTGGGGACCCCTGCCCGGAGCCGAGCTCCGAGCGTGCGGCGGCCGTGAGCCCGGGCCTCCTTTGTACCGAGCGCGCGGTCCGGGAGAGGCCCTGGCAGAGGCGGCCGGTGGCGCCGAGAGGTTCGGGGAAGCCAGACCCTGCCCCACGCCCGGGGAGAGGAAATTTCCACTCTCGCTGCTATCTTGTGACTCGTCCACGCTGCCACCCCAGTCGGAAGAGTGTGAGTGTTAAGTGTGTGGGTTGCATCAATGTGCCGCGGTTAGTTAATCATGCAAGTACTTGGTACATGAAAATGCACTTGAATTTGGACATTGAAAAGACCATTAAAAAGGTCGGTTCCTTTTTAATTACAGACGTCTTCTTCCTTGTAAAGAGGCTTCTTTTGGGGAAAGTAAATCCCAGGTGGAACAGTTTTTGTGCCTTCAAAGCATGTGATGGTTGTGTATTTAGCAGTTTTTCTGTGTATGACTTCTTTGTTTTAAAAGACATATTTAAACCATCCACCAGTGTGGTGCTGCTTTAGGGTGCCTCTTTTTTTTCTCCGAAAATTATATTAATGTCTGAATAAGGACTAGTGGTGTTTGTGTTTTTTGGTTTTGTTTTTGCTCTTTGCCTTTTGAAATACATTTTAGTTAGTAGGTCTTTTTTTTTTTTTTCTGAGTGAGAATAAATTTCTAGAGTTGGAAACTATTTGGGCACGACATTTTTAAGAGAAACATGAAGGGAGTAAATTAGCTATGACTCAGAAAATAAACTGTTGCTATTGACTGAAATTGTCAGCTCCTCCAGAGTGGAAAGGAGGCTTAAAGTCCTATCACAAGCGGAAAGTGGCCTTGGAGGTTTTTTTTTTTTTTTTTTTTAGTCCAACCCCCAGTTTAGAGATGAGAAAAATGAGATCTAGAGAGGTTGTGATTTTGCTTTGTGTAAAATTACATATTCCATAGAGCCAAGAAAAGAACCCACTTGTCCTTTAATCCTAGTCTAGCAGTTTTATTATTTTACAGATGCCTTGCCTAAGTAACACTCATGATTTTTATTTAGATAGCAGTCTTTTGGGAACCCATTAATGTGAAGAGGAAATAAATCTTGCAACCGGAGTTAAATGGGAGGAAAGTGGTGAACAATTATTATTGCTTCCAGAATGTGCTACCATTTTGCTGAAGGAATTTTTTGAGTGGTGGAGAGGGATTAATTTTTGTAGACCTCCCTCAGTGCCTTCTCATTTCCAGTAATAAGTACCTTCATTTTATGTCAGAATGACATTTCTTAATGCAGATAATGCTTCTTACCTTTGTATTCATATGGTGTTGAAGTTGAGATTTTATTGGGTCTATGCATTTAAGTAAATAATATGCACAGATTGTCAGAGTGTAAAGGCATTATTATATAAGGTCTATAGTACTACAGGTAAAGTTGGGATTCGTTTTAGGATTAAGGGAAGACTTTTATTCAGAACTGAAAATAAAGGTTATTCTTACCAACAAATAGTACACTTCTGCATTTATTGGAGTAATAGTAAACCAGTGCAAAAAGGCATAAATTATCATCCATAATCCTATCCCAACATAAGGGCATTTCTCTAAGGATATATGTAGATGTGGTGTGTAGAGGCTGAAGTCCATACTCTGCTCTCTAGGCTGTGTAACCTTGAGCATGGGGAGTCTGCCTGGAGAAAGGGGTATCTTGTTCTAATTCTCAGAAAGGCACTGTATGGGCTAGCTGCCTGATCTCATCACCACAGAGATATCCACTATTAATATTTTGGTATATATCTGGGCATACTTAAATGGGTCTAATGTTAATTTTTCTTTTTTTAACAAAAAGAGATCCTACAATAAGTTGCTGTATATTGTATATGTATATGTTTGGAGTATATTGTAAGCACCTTCCCATGTTAATAAGCTCTATGTCATCATTTTTAATAGCTCACTAATGTTCTATTGCATAGTTCCATGTACTACCATGATTTTTTAAAACAAACATGTTTATTAACATGTATATCTTATGTATGCATGGGAGATACCGAGGGAAGTATGACTGCTATTTTTTTACTAGTACTTTATTGTATGTACTGGTCTCTCCTCCCCCATTCCCTCCAGCTTGGCATGTACTTTTTGCAGATTTATTTTTTGAGATATGTTTCTACTAGTGCAAATTTCTAGGTTGTGTTTAATATGTGTACCCTTTACATTTTGGAAATAGGTTACTTTTTCTTTTTTTAAAGAAACTCATTTGCAATTTTTTCTAGTTGCTTTTGAATTTAAAAGTAGGTGTAGGAGGGAGGTGGTTACTTTTTTTTTTTTTTTTGGTTGACTTTGGTAAAGTTGCAGTGTCTGCTGGTGTGTAGAAAAAAGCCTCTATTTCAAAGATTTTATAAAGACATTCATTTAAGATGTTTACTAATTTTTACATTCAAGTCTTTAGTACATTTGTCCCATTTAATTTGAGGTTCCTCTTCAAGTGCATGGGGATATATTAAAAGCACTCAAAGACCAATTTTGCCATTTCTACTCGAGATAGAGAAAATACTGTAAACTATACCATATTGTGTTGTTTTATAATTTTTTTAAATTTTATTTATTTTTGAGAGAGACAAACACAGTGTGAGTGGGGAAGGGTCAGAGAGACAGGAAGAGAGAAAGTCAAGCAGGCTCTGCACTGTCAACACAGAGCCGGATGCAGAGATCGAACTCACAGAACTGTGAAATCATGACCTGAACCAAAACTGAGAGTCGGACACCTAACTGACTGAGCTACGCACACACCCCACATTGTCTTATTTTAAATGGCCATATAAAAGACTTTTTATAAGATTTTATTTTTTTTTAAGTAATCGCTACACCCATTGTGGGGCTTGAACCCATGACCCCAAGATCCAAGAGTTGTGTATGCTGTACTGACTGAGCCAGCCAGGTGCCCCTATATGAAAGATTTTGAGTTGCTTCTTGTATGTGTGGCAATTTCAAAATGCTTATTGCATACATAAAATCACTTCATTTGATTTTCACAACAACCTTCTAAAATAAAGCACGCTATGTAGGTGATCAGAGTATACCTAGAGTTGGTTTCTTAAGCTGAACAGTAATGACACATCAGGAATAAGTAGTTGCGATGTGTGAAAATAGGACAGAGAAAATTTAGCATCTTGTGGCTTATGTTGCAAATATTAAAACTAAACGCATTAAATACAATTAGAGTGAAAGATAGCTTAGAAATCATCTATTATTTAAACTATAAGTAATGGACCATGTGTTGCAATGAACATTTTTAAGAATAATGAAATAGAATAGTAAAAATACCAGTTTATTCTACCTGGTAAGTTTATCCTAAGGAAAGTTTATCCTTGAAACTTTTCTGTACTTTGTATATACAGATATCCTGATGTAAAATGTATTTCTTATTGTGGCTCACAGTCAGAAAAGCTTAAAAGCCACTAATGTAGCCCTGTGTCTTCATTTCATAGCTGAGAAAATTGAACTCAGAGATCTGATTTGTCAAAATTCACTCCACCATAGAATCCTTGGCCTTTTAGGCTTACCTCCAAGGCCGGAGGTTTTTCTGTTTGTTTTGTTTTGTTTTTTTCAACTATGCTATGACTTGATGTCATTTAATGACATCTGCTGTGGGCTTCTTTGGAGTTCATTATCTGAAGGCTGTCGGTAGATGCTCTGTATTAATATTTACTTAAAACTTGAGTTACTGATTTCCAAGCATAGTCAGGATTCTGGACCGAAAGTATTTAACATCTACACTGTGTTCATGTACCTTTTCTTTTATTATAGATCCACGAAGTGCCATTTTCTCAGTTACCTGCTCCCATTCTGGGTTATGCCTCAGTAAATGCTCTGCTTTGGAGATCAGACTCCATCCCATCTTGGGTGTCTGACTGTAGGGGAGAAGGCAAGTGTGTTTATTTTCCCAGTATCACATAGTTTTGTAAGATGTTGTTCTTTGTCCTGTGGAGTGTGACATATTAAAGAAACTTTACAAAAATGTGCACTGTTGGGAAAGTAACAGGACTTGCCTTACCCTGTGTGCAGGCTATAAATGAAGGTCAGTGGTGGGTGTGGCAGCGGCAGCAGCAGAGGCATAATGAGCCATCACCCAGCAGGAGACAGCACTTCCTGGACTGGTAGTGGAAGGGAGGGGACGGGGTAAGTTTGTGTGTTATGTTCTAGATGTTGTAATTACAGTAGTGTGTGCTTTACTGTTGTTCAAGAGCAACCTTCCTCTACCCTCCAAAATTTGATACTTTGAAATTGACTTTTGAATTTATATCTGTAGAATTTAATTATATTAAAAGAAATTTAAAAATCTTTCCATCTTTAGTAACAATATTTCTATGATATGTCATGTTTAAGGACCAATTGTGTAATGGAAAAAGAAACATTTAACACTGAAAGATAAACTTCTTATTTTCTAATTATGCATTCATTATGTTAATTTTGAAGTAATCCCTAACCACTTAGAATAAACACTATTAACATTTTAATAGTTTGTTTCATTTATGTAAATAATTTTTTAATACATAAATAAAAATTTAAGTATACAGTTAGATAACCTAGTGTTATTTCTTAATGTTTAAAGGGAATGGATTTTATTCCTCTGCCGCCTTAAATGTTGATGTGTTGGGGATACCCTGGGCCCACTCCCATCACCTCTGTGGGAACTGTCCACACTTCCTCCTAGAATTTATATATTCTAGTGTCTTTAGTTATTATCTCTCTGCTGAGACTCCCAAATCTACATCTCTAGTTGGTATAGCTTTTTTTTTTTATGTTAATATAACCAACTGCCTGTCAGAAATCTTCAATTGGATGTTTCATAGGACTATGGAGTGTTTAATGCACTTCTTCATGTGAATCTCCATTGTCTTCAGGGGCTCCTTAGTATGACACACTCTTTATAATCTCACTGACTTTATTTCTCTCTTTACCATTCTCTACCACTTCTGGGCCTGTTTCCTAGCTTCTGCATCTCTTTCCTTCACCTTGGCCTGGGTACTCAGATGTCAGCTTTGATAGCCTGATCTCTGGTAAACATCTTTGAGCTCCTCTGTGCCTAAGACTGCATCAAGTGCCTGTGATTCCCAAAATATTTTTTTCTATTATAGCATTTATGACTTTATGTAGTAGTAGTGTTGCTTGTTTACTAGACTATACTTTCTTATTTACTTTTCTTGATTCCCTAACACTGAGCCTTTTGCCCAGCACTTAGTAGGAAGGTAATAAAAATAAGTTGAATGAGTGATCTCTGTTATGAAATGTTCCCACGTAATTAGTCTTTTACAACATTTAAAAAAATATTTTGGTGTTGGCGTATCACAGTATGACGGTTCCCCTATGTTTGGGCATCCCACTCCTCCCCTCCCCCACCTTTTTAAAAACATAGGCTTCGTGCCCAGTGCAAGGCCCGAACCCACAAACCCATGACCCTGAGATCAAGAATTGAATGACCAACTGACTGAGCCAACCAGGTGCCCCTCCCACCCCCCTTTTTTAATAGCATTGTGAGTTTTCATAGTTCAGTGTTCAGACGAAGCTTCCTCTTAACCTTGTCAAAGATTCAGCTGAGTTTGTGACAGGCATGAGTGGTGCATCTGATTAGGAGAACAGAAACAAGATGATTATCCAGGTCTCCAGTTTCCTGCTTTATTGCTCTGTTTAGCTTCTTATACTGCTCTTATGAGACTCGCATAAAGGTGTGGTTGTTGTTGTTTTAACTTTTCTCATATTTATTGGGCGTTTATTTAACAGTATTGTCCTCTGCCCTGCAGGGTGCTTTACGAATCACATTTCTGAAGAGAATCCTAACTTAGCAGCGTCCCATGTATTTAAACTTTGTTACTGATTATTTGTGGACTGGCTCTTATTTGTGACTTAGTATTTTGCTGATGCCATAGTAAGGTATCACTGACCCTCCTCCAAGGCATAAGATGCTTTTCTTTTTAAAATAAAAATTTTTAAGTTTATTTATTTTGAGAGAGACAGAGCACAAGTGGGGGAAGGGCAGAGGGAGAGAAAATCCCAAGCAGGCTCTGGACTGCCAGCACAGAGTCCGATTTGGGGCTCCAGCCCACGAAACCACAAGATTATGACCTATGCAAAAGTCTGACACTTACTCGACTGAGTCACCCAGGTGCCCAAACATAAGGCTATTTTTCTATTGGTGGATTCTGGCCCATAAATAGTGGCCCTTTGTGTGCCCTTACCACCCCCCTGTCCCAGTATCTCTCCTAATCATTTCTTTCCGGTCTGTTCTTCCTTATCTTGTTTCCTAAACGTGTATTTCTCAGGTGCTGTCTTTGGCCTTGTTTTCTCTAACTAAACTACCTTACATATCACCTTGCCAACAGAGCTTTTTTCTCCTTCCTCTACTGAAATTCTGAGTTCTTCCTATATTTGCAATTTTTGAGAACAGTTTCCCTATCTTTTTTTATCGTTTGGGCTCTAAACCTGCCCGGTTCTGTAATATCTCGTAAATCTGTGACCCACACTCTCATTGCCTCTACTGCAGTTAATTCAGGAATTAATTTACTCTGTCCTATTCCTCTCCCATCTCCATGTCTTATGGAAACCCACATTCAGAGGAAGTACAGGGTGCTCATTTTTCATAGCTCTATATTACCAACCACCTGTTTCAAATTTCATAGTCCTTAACACTCACATCAACCTTGTCTCCACTGTATCAGGGTATGGTAGTGTCTTTTCTTATATATTCTCTGAAGGGGCACCTGGGTAGCTCAGTCGGGTAAGCATCTGGCTCTTGTGATTTCGGCTCAGGTCATGATCTCATGGTGGGATTGAGTCCCACATCAGGATACTCTCTCTTTATCCCTGTCTCTCTCTCAAATAAATAAACATTAAAAAAAAAAAAACCTATTAAATAAAACTAAAAGCACCAGATGAAGAGCTTTTGAAACTTTTCCAAAATTGTAACATGTTCAAATATACCATTGGCTTTCTAGCTTTTACCTGCTGCTTAAAACAAAACAAAACAAAATACTGTAGTATTATTGACTTTAGAGAAGGTGAGCTCTGGACTCCTGATGCATCCCCAGAAAAATTGGAAAAAAATCCAGGGAATCAGTTGGAATCATTGTGACCTAATCCAGTGCAACATCACTGCTGTCAGGTTATTTTTAAGGCTACAGCTTTGATCATGCTACTTCACATACCCAAAAACTGTGTTTGGATCCCCACTGTTCTCAGAAGGTTTAAATAATTTCCAGACAGCCTGGCATTCCAGGCTTATTACATACTGGCTTAGAACTAAGTTTCCAACCTTATAACCTGTCATTTCCCACCGTACTTTACATATACCACATGTCATAGCCAAAACGGGTGTATCTGAAAGCCCTTGGTCTGGAATGCTCTGCTGTTTCCCTCCCCTATGCCTTTCATCTCTGCATCATAAATTCTTTCCTACCTCACATGTCTAGCTTGAGTGTCAGCTGTCATAAGCTTTCTCTGATGCGTCCAGATGAAAATACCACATTTATCTCTTGTAACACCTAAAACTTACATCCTGGATTCTAGTTGTTTATGTACATTGCTCTTACTAATTAGATATTCTCCCACATCAGGATTTCATTGCATATCCCTGTAGTGTCTAGCACATAGTAAGCATTTACCTTTTTTTTAATGCACAGATTATCATTTAATCAGTCTCATCTTGTGATTCACCTATTCCTTGGGCTAAAGTTGAGAGTATTATTGTTGGGTTAGTATACCTACACACGGTGAAAGTCTTATTTGTGGAGAAAATTGTACATAAAGGCATAATTCCCCATAGCTTACCATGATTCTGCCCCACTAAACTAATTCATTTTGAAGTTTCCAGATAGGGCACCATAGTAAAAGTGAGCCATATATTTTTTTAATTCATGAACCTTAGAAGTATATCAGTGTTCTGAGATGACCAAACTCTAGGACTCAGAATATAGACCTAATTTTTAGTTCCACACATCCTAAGCTAAGCTTAGATAACCCATTTAAAATCTCTTGGTTTTAGTTTCTGCTGTAGGAGAAAAGTTGAATGATAAGTTTCAAATGTCACTTTGAAATGAAAAAATAAGTGTATATAAATGCTTTAGAACAAGAGGTGGCCAACTTTTCCTTTAAGGGACCAGGTAATACTTTAGGCTTTGTCAGCCCACTGGTGTCTGTTGGAAATACTCAACTTTACTATTGTAGCTTCAACGTGGCTATAGACAATATGTAAACAAATGGGCCTAGCTGTTTCAATATTTGATTTACAAAAACAGTCTACGGCCGTACCACCCTGAACGTGCCCGATCTCATCTGATCTCGGAAGTTAGGCAGGGTTGGGCCTGGTTAGCACTTGGATGGGAGACAAAAACAGGCAGCACCTGTGGTTTGCTGACCTCTTTAGAAGTTAGTGTCAGGGTGCCTGGGTGGCTCATTCGGTTAAGCGTCCAACTTCGGCTCAGTTCATGATCTCATGGTTTGTGGGTTTGAGCCCCGCATCAGGCTCTGTGCTGACAGCTAGCTCAGAGCCTGGGGTCTGTTTTGGATTCTGTGCCTCCCTCTCTCACTCTCTGACCCTCCCCTGTTGACGCTGTCTCCCTCTCTCTCTCAGAAATAAATAAAACATTTAAAAAAAATAAAAAATTTAAAAATAGTTAGTGTCAGTGTAGGCTAACTCAAGAAGTCTGGCCTAGTATTAAATGAGATGTAGACTCTTGGCTTTGTTCTTTTTATATAATGAAAGTAACACTGTTGTTTGAATTTTTACAATACAGATTGAATAAACAGTAAGTCCACTGTCTTTAGTTTCTTTCCTGAGTAACCACTGTTAACAGCAATGATTTTTAAAATGTAATACATGGTATATCCAATTTGGATAAAGGTCTCATAGCTTTTTTAAAGTAAATACACATCTATCCTATGACCCAGCAGTTCTACTAGGTGTTTACCCAAGAGAAATGAAAACATAAGTTCACAAAATACTTGTACAAGAATATTCATAGTAGCTCCAATCTGGAAACACCCCAGGCCTCCATCAGCAGGAGAATAGGTAAACAAAGTGGTATGTCCAAACAGCAGAATATTACCCAATAATAAAGAGAAATGAACTGTGGATACACAAAACATGGATGAATTTCACAATTAGGCTGAGTAAGAAAGAAGCTTTGCCTAAGAGAATACATATTAATATGATTTCATTTATATGAATTCTGAAACAAGCAACACTTATCAGTGCTGGAAAAAAGCCCAGAATGGCGTTTGCATCTAAAGGTGGTGGTCCATGGGGATTGGGAAGGGGCATGAGAGAAGTTGATAGGGTGGCAGTAGTGTTCTGTCGTTTACTAGGGGCTAGGATCATACAGAAAGTAGTGCCAACCCTCCCCCCCTTTTTAAAAAGTTTTTAAAATTTAGTTAACATACAGTATATTAGTTGTAGGTGTACAATATAGTGATTCATGACTTCCATACAATACCAAGTGCTCATCAGAAGTGACTACGTTAATCCCCATCACTTATTTTACCAATCCCTCTACCCACCTCCCTTCTGGTTACCATCAGTTTGTTCCTATAGTTAAGAGTCTGTTTCTTGGTTTGTCTCTCTCTCTCTCTTTTTTTCCTTTGCTCATTTGTTTCTTAAATTCCACATGTAAGTGAGATCATACGGTATTTGTCTTTCTCTGACTGACTTAGCATTATATTCTCTAGTTCCATCCATGTTGTTGCAAATAGCAAGATTTCATTCTTTTTTTTATGGCTGAGTAATAGTCCATTGTGTGTATGTATGTATGTGTGTATATATACATGTATACACACACCACTTTATTCATCAATTGGAGGACACTTGGGTTGTTTCCATAATTTGGCCATTGTGGATAATGCTATAAGCACTGGGGTGCATGTATCCCTTTGAACTACTATTTTTGTATTCTTTGGGTGAATACCTAGGAGTGCAGTTGCTGGATTGTAGGGTACTTCTTCCCCCCCCCACCCAAGATTTTATTTTTAGTAATCTCTACACCCAGTGTGGGGCTTGAACTCACAACCCTGAGATCAGGAGTCACATGCTGTATGGACTGAGCTAGCCAGGCACCTCAGTAGTTCTATTTTTAACTTTTTGAGGAAACTTCATACTGTTTTCAGAGTGGCTGCACCTGTTTACATTCCCACCAACAACAGTGCATGAAGGTTCCTCTTTCTCCACATCCTTGCCAACAGCTTTTGTTTCTTGTGTTGTTGATTTTAGCCATTCTGATAGGTGTTAGGCGATATCTCACTGTAGTTTTGATATGCATTTTCTTGATAAGTCATGGTGAGCATTTTTTAATGTCTTTTGGCCATCTGTATGTATACTTTAGAAAAAATGTCTATTCATGTCTTCTCCTTTTTGGATTATTTGTTCTTCGGTTGTGATGGTCAAAACCTGTCTAATGGCACATTAGAGAGTTGTCACTAAGTGTAATTTTCCCCCTCAATTTTAGTTAATATGCATGATGTGTTTAGGAGTGAAATATACATGCTGACATCTGGAACATGAAATGCATTTAAAAAATAAATAGTGAATAGATATGAGTTAGAGTAGAATGTTAACTGTAGGGTCTAGGTGGGTTTCTAGATGTTCACTGACATTTGACCTTTCTGTGTGTGTGTGTGTATATACACACAATGTTAATATTAGAGAAAAAGAATACATGAATACATTTGTGTTTCTCCTGACTGCCGTCTGCCAGTTGTGGAGTCTTTCCTGTAGAGAGTGACTAATGATTGTGTACCAGCTGCCCTGCTAGTCCTACTTCCGTGCATTTAGATGTATGTGTATGTATATACGTACCTGCGTATGTGGGTACATATGGACTATGTAAGAATAAGTAATTTTCCACTATTACATGAGTAATAGTAAGAAAGTATGTTTTTTAAACTTGCTTTCTCCCCTCTCCTGCCACTTAATGTGATTGGACTGTGTTTCCATGTCAGTATATATTTATTTCATTCCTTTGAATCCTTGTATAATCCATAGTGTAGAAATATATATTCAAGATACTTATTTTTTTTTAATGAATATTGAGATTGTTTCCAATATTTCTCTTAAACATTGTTGCTATGCAGCAGTTCGGGAGAGCACAAGTGTGGGAGAGGGGCGGAGGGAGAAAGTGAGAGAGCATCTTAAGTAGGCTCCATGCTGAGCCTTGCTTGTGCAGGCTTGATCCCACAACCATGGGATTATGACCTGAGCCGAAATGGAGTTGGACACTCAACCGGCTGAGCCACCCAGGTGCCCCAGTATATGCTTATTTTTATATTAACATTTACTGTCCTCCAATTTATACTCCCATCAGCAGTGGATAAATGGACTGGTTTCCCTTCAACTTTCTGAACACTGGATATTATCACTCTTTGCCAGTTTGATGGGAAGCTAACCTCTGGTTGGTTTTTTTGCAATCTCTCTGATAACTGCAACTGAGCTTATTTTTGTTTGCTTAGTTTCCTTTTTTTTTTTTTTTTACAGCCCCCTCATCTCTTTGCTCCCTTCTGTCTAATTAATTAATTGATTTTGACGCAGAGACAGCACGAGTGGGGGAGAGGCAGATAGAGAGGGAGAGAGAGAATCATAAGCAAGGCTCCCAGCTGCCAGCCCAGAGCCCAACACAGGGCTTGAACTCAGGAAACTGTGAGAACATGACCTGAGCCGAAACCAAGAGTAAAATGTGTAACCAACTCAGCCACTCAGTCACCTGTCTTAATTTGTTTATTTAAAAATACTGGTTTTGCATTGACATTATCACAGATTTAACAGCTTTTTAAAAATTTATTTAAATTTACTCATTCACTTTGGGAGAGAGCACCCATGCAAGTTGGGGAGGGCAGAGGGAGACAATTCCAAGCAGTCTCTGTACCATTAGCGCAAAGACTGCTGTGGGGCTTGAACTCATGAACTGCAAG
Organism: Hyaena hyaena; assembly: GCF_003009895.1. NCBI lineage: Eukaryota > Metazoa > Chordata > Mammalia > Carnivora > Hyaenidae > Hyaena > Hyaena hyaena. The sequence goes on from NW_024080944.1 coordinate 1,737,521, forward strand.
ATCATGACCCAAGCCAAAGTCAGTCATTTAACTGACTGAACCACCCAGGTGCCCTGGAAATTTAACAGTCTTTTAATGGGCTCTTCCTAATCACTTAACTCAAACTATGTTGAATAATCCATCATTTCCTTGGTGATCTGAATTGCCAACTTTCTTACCTGCAAAACTTCATCTTACAGATCTTTTCTTGGATTTTGTTGATTTGTATCTCTGTTCCTGTGTCCTTAACACACTATAGTATGTAAGCTCTATGTGAGCATTTGTAAAATAAAAGAACACGTGGGAGAGGTCCCTGGGTGGCTCAGTCAGTTAAGCATCAGACTCTTGATTCTTGAGATTCTCTCGCTGTCTCTCTGCCCCCTCCTTGTGCAGGTGCGTTCTCCCTCTCTAAAATAAAAAATAAAGGGGCGCCTGGGTGGCTTAGTCGGTTGAGCGTCCGACTTTCGCTTAGGTCATGATCTCGCGGTTCGTGGGTTCGAGCCCCGCGTCGGGCTCTGTGCTGACTGCCAGCTCAGAGCCTGGAGCTTGTTTCAGTCTGTGACTCCCTCTCTCTCTGACCCTCACCTACTCATGCTGTCTCTCTCTCTCTCTCCTAGAAATAAATAAAAAAAACATTAATAAAATAAAAAATAAAATAAAGCACATGTGTGAAACTTATGTGGATAGTGACTGTCCAGTTTCGGTATCACATAGGCTGGACTTAAGGTAGGGGCCCCTGGGTTGCTCAGTCAGGTTAAGTATCTGACTTTTGATATCAGCTCAGGTCTTGAACTCAGGGTGGTGAGTTCAAGCCCTGTGTTGGGCTCCATGGTGGGCACGAAGCCTACTTTAAAATACAACAACAAAAACACCTAGGTAACTTAAAGAGCATACTAAAAATAAAGTTTATCTGTAGAGAGAGTCTAATCTCTGAAAATTGGGAGAACCAATTAAAGCCATTTGGACATGGTAGGTGTTTTAAGGGTAGAGCTCTTTTTTTTTTTTTAACTTTTGATTTGGAAATGTTTATTTCCTAAATATTCTCAAGTTTGCTAATTGAAACTGGTTTTACTGATCAAGTTAAATATTTCTGCATTTCTTTCTATTTTTATCTTCATTCTTCCCTTTCCTTGAATTTATTTCAGTCATGAATTAAAAACTTGGCTTTTGTATTTTGTTTGTTAACCTTCTGTTTTAATGAATGAATGTAAGGATTTTTGTTTGCTTTCTGCTCTGACTATATTACTGTTTTGAATTTTGAATATTTCAGGTTTCATTTTCCTTTTTTTAAAATTTTTAAAAATGTTTTATTTATTTTTGAGAGAGTAAGAGAGTACTAGCAGAAGAAGGGCAGAGTGAGAGGGAAACACAGAATCCAAAGCAGGCTCTAGGCTCTGAGCTGTCAGCATAGAGCCTGACACAGGGCTCGAACTTGGAACCATGAGATCATGACCTGAGCCATAGTCGAATGCTTAGCCGACTGAGCCACCCCCCCCCTTGTTTTTTGTTAACATTTATTCATCTTTGAGAGATGGAGAGAGAGCATGAGTGGGGGAGAGGCAGAGAGAGAGGGGGAGACAGAACCCAAAGCAGGCTCCAGGCTCTGACCTGTCAGCACAGAGCCGGATTCGAGGCTCGAACCCACAGACTGAGATCCGCACGTGAGCTGAAGTCAGATGCTTAACTGACTGAGCCACCCAGGCACCCCAGGTTTCATTGTTTTTTTAATCAAAGGACTAAATAGAAATCCATTTTTCTAAATTTTTGTTTAAAATTCTAATATATTTACTTAAATTTTAAAGAATGTGGCCTTGATTTTTCTTGTTGTTTGTTTATAAATTTGGGTCTTTTTGTGTTTTGTAACTTAAGTCATAGTCCGTTTAGGGACAGTGTTGCAGGTTGGTAAAGAGTATATTTTTTGGTGACTACAAAAGTTCTGTGTATATTGGGTAGCTGTTAGTTGTGTTTTAAAAATAATTACTGTCCTTTTTGTTATTATTTACTTCATCTGTGGATTTTTGGGAGAGCTGTGTTAAAATCTCTATATAGCATTGTGGTAATTTTGTAATTTTGCTTTTGCATTACGTATTTTAAGTGACTTAACATCACAAAGGCTCATGGTTGTTATGCTGTACCTTCTTGATGTGTTTGTGTTTTTATTAATAAGAAACATTTGTCCTATTAATGCTTTTTGACTTGAACTCTAGTTTGCTTAGAGTAATAATGTTACATCTAGATTTCTTTTTGTTAGGCAAGACCTACTTTGTTTTCAACCATGATGTGGTATAATTTTAAGTTTTCTTCCATAATAGTATTCAGTGAATTTTTTAACCCACTTTAAGAATGTCTTCTTTATTTGACTATTGTTAACTTTTTTTGCCATATTATTTTTCGGATTTTAATTTGTTATTAAATTTAAACAAGTTAAAAGTTTTAACTTTGTATAAAATATTAATGAATATAGTGACAAAAGGAGATTATAGCTCTCCTGGCAATTGATGTATGGATTGCAGAGGGGCAAAAGGACTCTGGAAGTGTTAGAAATGTTCTGTATCTTTAGTGTAGTAGTAATTTCACAGATTACACAACTGTCAAAACTCATTGGGATTATGCAGTTAAAATTGATAAAAGTTGGGGCGCCTGGGTGGCTCAGTCAGTTGAGCGTCTGACTTCAGCTCAGGTCATGATATCGCAGTTTGTGAGTTCGATCCCTGTGTGGAGCTCTGTGCTGACAGCTCAGAGCTTGGAGCCTGCTTCAGGTTCTGTGTTTCCCACTCTTTCTGACCTGCCCCCACTCATCCTCTGTCTCTCTCAGAAAAAATAAATAAATAAATAAACATTTTAAAAATAACTGATAAAAATTGTTTTATTTACATTATTCCTCAGACCTGATAAGGAAAAGAAATTAACATCAACGCTTAGATATTGCCAGTAAGTCTTACTGGTTGCTTTGCTCACCATTGCTTTATATATTCTTCCTCTTAGATTTTTAAAGAAAACTTAAAAAATGGAACTATACAATTTATATTAACTTTTGGAATTTAGTCTATGATCTCTGTCCTTTTTTTGAAGTCAGATATTATATAATTTTTTTTTCAAAAAAAGAAAAGAATTAAGATGGTGTAGCTAAAACTCAAATCCTCCTTGGCCACATCCCAGTCCCAGTCCTGGTCCCTTCTTCGCTTATCAGAGGTCTCCGCTGTTTATGAATTTGATTTGTAAGTCTTGGGTCCATTAACAAAGACTCTATTTTATATATATTTATAGAAATATAACTCTTTTGAGTGTTTTAAATTTAAGCATGTGGTATATATATCATTCTGAGGTTACTTTTTTCCACTTGGAGCTTTTGGAATCTGTTTCATTCCTTTTTAAGTAACTGTTTATAGTTCCTGGTACGTATTATGTTTTATTTCTTTGCTTTGTTTGAGAACAGTTACATTGTTAGCAGTTTTTTTTTTTTTTTTTTTTTTTTGCTATTGCTCTTCAATTTTTTTTGTATTGCATAACCAATCCTTACAGTTAGGATTTGAGGTTAATAAGTTTTCTGAGTCTTTGTATTGTCTGGAGATGTCCTTTTGTTTATTGAGTTGGTTGATCTTTTAGTTTACAATCGTTCTTCCTCAGTTTGGAATATATTTCATTTTTGGCCAATAAGATATCTGTCAGTTTAAGTTCTCTGCCTTAGGTAGAGTCTGTTTTATTTTTTAGAAGCATTAAGAGATTTTCTCTTTTTGGCATTCTGAAATTTTACCTGTATATGTCTAGGTATTGGATGTTTTCCAGTATTTTTCAGTCTTTTCCAATCTAGACTCAAAATTTGTTACTTCTATGAAGCATTCTTTCCCTTCTTCTCTTTTCTGATGGAATTCCTGTTAGATTTGTTGATGATATTCTGCGTCTGTCCCCCATATCTCAAATTTCCATACATTCCTTCCCTCTTTTTGCTCCGTGTGGTAGAAAATCTTGGCTTGATCTTTTAGCTCACTGAATTTTTCCTTAGCTGGCCAATTCACTAGGTTAGCCTTTCTCTTGTTTTTGTTTTTTATTGGTTTATTTATTTTAGAAATAATTTCTGTTAAGTTTTTATTTATTTATTTTGAGAGAGAGAACAAGTGTAATTGCGAGTGGGAGAGAGGCAGAGAGAAAGAGAATCCCAAGTAGGCTCCATACTGTCAGTGCAGAGCCTGATGCAGAGTTTGAACCCATGAACTGTGAGATCATGACCTGAGCAGAAACCAAGAATCAGATGCTTAACCAGCTGAGCCACCCAGGTGCCCCCCACCTGTTTTTGGCTTTTAAACAGCTTCATTGAAGTATAATTGACATAGTAAGCTGCACATATTTAAAGTGTATAACTTGAGTTTTGACACATACTGACATATATGTGTATACAACATTGTACTCATGAACATATGACTAATCAAGATAAGGACCATAATCATTACCCCCAAAATTTCCTCTTGCCCCTTTGTAATTGATCCTCTCTCCCTACCTCCCAAGTCTCTAGGCAAAAATAGATCTGCTTTTGACACTTCAGTTTATATTTTCTGAAATTTTAAAAATATGGAATATAGTTTATTTTATACTCTCTATGGGCAAGGAGGGGATGACTTCTTTCATTTAGTATAATTATTTTGAGAAATAGTTCAAGGATAGCATTCCATTGGGGCGCCTGGGTGGCTTAGTCGGTTAAGCGTTCGACTTTCACTTAGGTCATGATCTTGCGGTTCGTGGGTTCGAGCCCCGCGTCGGGCTCTGTGCTGACTGCCAGCTCAGAGCCTGGAGCCTTTTTCGGAGTCTGTGTCTCTCTCTCTGACCCTCCCCTGCTCATGCTGTCTCTCTCTCTCTCTCTCCTAGAAAGAAATAAAAATATTAAAAAAAAAAAGAATAGCATTCCATTATATGGATTTACTTATTTATCTTTTACTTTTTACTATTATTATTACTTATTATATTATTATGATTATTACATATTACTTTACTTTAATAATTTACTTATTTATCCATTGATGTGCATATGAATTGTTTGGACTTTCTAGCAGTTACAAATAAAACATCTGTGAGTATCCATATACCTTACTTTCTGAACATGTGCTTTTTATTTTTCTTGGTCAAATATCTAGGAAAGGATTAGCTGGATCCTATCATCAGTGTATGTTGCTAACTTCAAAAAATTGTCAAACTGTTTTTCTAAAATAGGGCTTTTTTTTTTTCTTGTATATTCCTACTAGCAGTGTGTGAGAGTTCAGGTGCTCCACTCCTGAGCCACCACTTGGTATTGTCAGTCTTTAAGTTTTCCAGCATTTTGGTGGGCATGTAGTGGCCGCTAGTTTGCCCTTCCCTGATGACTAGTGATGTTGAGCACCTTTTCATGAGCTTATTTTTCACAATCCTTACATCTTTGATGAAGTTTTGTTTCAAAACTTCTGTGCAAGTTTTAAAAATTTGTTTTAAGAGTTTTTTTTGCATATTCTAGGGGCAAAGTAAGTTCTTTGTTGGTTACATGTTTTGTAAAAATTTTCTCCCAGTCTCTGGTTTGCTTTTTTATTTTCTTTAGTGTCTTGATTTTTCTTTAGAGTTTGACTTTTCTCCAGGTCAGCTTATCTAATGAGCTTTTTATTTTAATAGTCAGAATATGAAATTGGATTTTTAAAAACTATCCTTTTACCTTCTGTTCTGTATTTTAAATTCACTATTTTTCCCCCTTTGTCTTATTGCACCCATTTCTGGGTATTACTTTTCTTTGTTGAGCCTGGTACTTTATCAGATTAGCCTTTTCTGAAATCTTTGGTACTTATTGGGTCTGTACTCCTCCTCTTTGTATTTAGACTTTCCTGTCACGAGAATCGGAACTGGAGGTAGCATATATTAGCCAAGAGCTGGTCTAGGTATGGGAACTCCCTACTTCTTTAGGTTATTACCAGTCTTGCCAGGACATTGCCAAGTTTTTCAACCCAAGCATCCATACTCCCTGCTCCCACTTCAAAGCAGATGTTGCTTCTGTTAGTAGTTACTTGCCACCAGGATCAAGTGTGTATTGGGGGGTTGGAGCAAAGTGGCACCCAATCTGGCTGCTCCTGCTATGGGGTCCGCTACGCCTCCAGTCTTTGACGCAGAGCTCCCTCCTCTTGTCCGTATTTGGTGAGCCAACTCATTTATTTCTGGGAGGCCTTCTCTGATGAAATCCTTTTCTTTCCTCTCTCTGCTAGAGACAGTTCATTCTTTCTCTCTTTTTTTTTTTTCCTCTAGCACTTGATGTCTATAATATTTTGTTTATAGGTCTGTCACTTGTGATAACTGAACGCTTGGAGAGAAATAACACATTTTATTCTTTGTAAATTTCTATCACCTGAAGCAACACAGAATGCTTGAAATATTATTCAGACAATGGGAGTTTTGATTACAAAAGGTAACAACTTAGAGCGCGTGGCTGGCTCGGTCAGTAGAGCTTGTGACTTCTGATCTCAGGATTGTAAGTTCAAGCCCCATGTTGGGTTGTAGAGATTACTTAACAATAAAACCTTGGAGTGCCTGGATAGCTCAGTCAGTTAAGTGTCTGGCTTTTGACTGGCTCAGGTCATAATCTCATGGTAGTGAGATCAAATCCTGCATCAGGCTTTGTACTGAGTGCCGACCCTGCTTGGGATTCTCTCTCCCCTTCTCTCCCTGCCCCTCCCCTACTCATGCTCTATCTCTCTCTCTCAGATATAAACAGACATTAAAAAATTCTTTTTAATAAAAATCTTAAAGTCAACAACTTGAGGCCCCCCCAGGGAGAGCAGGCCTGGTTAAGGTACTACATAGAGAGGTACTGCTCTGAATGTTTCTCTTATGGTAGGTAATCTTCGGCAGGTTATTTAATTTTATTTAGTTATTTCATGCTACCATAACTTTAATAAATTATAAAATATGAGTGCAAGTGTATATATACACTTTTTTATTATAAAGATAGTATATGCTCATTAGTTTAAGAAAATTTTTTCAATGGGGAACAAATGTTTTTTAAGATTTTTAAGTAAAGATAACCCAATTTAAAAATGGGTCCAGGATGTAAATAGTTCTCCACAGAATGTACCAATGGCTCATAAGCTCATGAAAAGATGCTCAACATCATAAGCCATTAGAGAAATGCCAGTTAAGCACACAGTGAGATCCTACTTCACACTCGTAGTATAGCTGTATAAAAAGACAAAAAAGAAGTGGAGGAGAATGTGGAGAAATTGGAACCCTGCTGGTGAGAATGTAGAATAGAACAGCTGCCTTGGAAAACAGTCTGGTACTTAGTCTAAGTTACTATAAAACCTAATAATTCCACTCATAGGCGAATGGACTGTGAATTATACCTCAATAAAAAGTTGCTTTTAAAAATTCAAAAAGGATTTTGAACTTGTACTTGTCTATGTCATTTTTTAATTATTATACTCTTTGAGAACTTTTTTAACTGAACAGAATGCTAATTTATTTACCAAGAAGAAGTAGTTTCTAGTCATCAGAACTCTGGAGAGGAGTCTTTGTAGTACCTAGGTACCATCAGGTAACCAGGACATTTGCAGAAGTTAGAGAACCCAATCACGTGGTCTTCAAGTGTGTTGAGTATGTATCTTCGGGCCTTGATAAAGTCTAGTAACTCCCCTGTCCCCAGATTATGTGTGCTGGTATTGTATAGTAAAGAATTTGTATGGTCTTTGTCCCAGGTGCCTGGAGTTTTGAAAAACCCTTGGAATTTCCTGACTGGAGTGTCTATATTATGCTAATGGAGTGACTCATGGTGGGCTCCTGAGTAGCTTCCCTGGGGACTGGTCCTTAGAAAGACCAACCATGTGATTAGAGGGCTGGGACACTGGACCAGCCTGACTGAAGGGAGGGAAGATGAGGGGGCTAGAAATTGGGTTTAATTACATGGCAAGGTTGAATCATACTCACATAATAGAACCCCAGTAAAAACTCTAGACCCTGAAGCTTAGTGGAGCTTCCAAGTTTGGGAACAAATGAATGTGTTGGGAGGGTGATTCTCAGAACATCCCACAGAGGGTATAAAAAACTGCATTCCATCCCAGACCCCACTCTGTGTGTGTGTCGTTTATAACTGTAATCTTAAATACAGCCTTTTCTGGGTTCTGTGTCATTCCACCAAATTCTCAAACCTGAGGGAGCATTGGGGATCTCCTAGATAGGTAGCCAGTTGGTTAAAAGTCCAGGTGGCATGTGAAGTGAGGGTATTCTTGTGGGGGGCCATGCCCTGAGCTGCTGGAGTCTCTGCTATTCTGGGTGGTTGGTGCTGGAACTGGATTGTTGGACATTCGTGGAGGCTGAAACAAAGTGGCTGGTCAGGACCTATTTCTCCTTCCCCTGGATGATATAGAGTAAACCTTCGTCAGAGTTTTTGCTGCTTAGTTTTCTTTTATAGAATCCACACTAATCTCATTTATGAAAACATTTTTGAGAGTAAAATGCAATTGATTAGGTTAAGACTTAAACCTTAAATTTAGCCTGAAAGCCTAGTTGCAGTATCATTCAAAAATGTTCCTAGTTTTGTTGCTGGCCTTCTCCCTCGCTGAAGTTTGCTTTTGTCAAATCTCTGGACTTTTACTTGCCTTTCTATAATGTGAATAATTAGATAAGTACAACTATCACCCTTTTTTTTTCAGATGGGAGTAGAGACTTGCCCAGGGTCACAGCAGGAAAGTGGACAGGCTAGGATTTGAGCCTAAGTCTGACTCCAGCATAGCCCATGCATATACCCACCCTGCTCCATAACCTCCTGCTGCTCTGTCTTATCGCCCTTCCCCTCAGCAAAATCAGAATTAGAGAGAAGAAAGGGATTTAAAAGTTGGGGCTTCTCAAGGAACAGAAATGAAGAGTGGAGGAGAGTCAGTTCCTGTGTTAGAGAAGGGTAGAAGTTTAGTCATTGACAGTTCTGTAATGTGCCCATAGATCTAAGAATATAAGTACGGAAGTAGCACTTGTTATGCTTCTATATATACTATTAGAACAATGTGATAATATAAAAACACCAGTTACAACATTAAGCTTTTTGGTATTTGATATTTATTTTGAGTAAACCTCTTTGTTTATAATCCTGTTGACCTCAGGCTATTTAAAGTGCTGATGTTTCTTCAGAATTTAGTGTGCATGCCAGTTTCTTTAGTTTGTTAATGACTTAAGGAAGTTCATGAAGGATTTTAAGTGGAAACAGTAGTATAAGAACTCTTTAGGCTTCATTTGCTGTTTCCTGCTTACATTAACTAGAACTGAGGCAGACGTGACACACTGAACAGGTTCTGTCTGCACCAACTATTGCTGACTAGGGTGCCCCAGTTTGATCCCCATCAGTGTGTTAAGCCTATCAGCAAACTGCATCTAAGGAACTGTATATAAGAGTATTTTGGTATTTTTTAGTAGGAGAAGTTGATAAAGTAGGGGTTCTTGGGTGGTTCAGTTGGTTAAGCATCAGACTCTCAGTTTTGGGTAAGGTCATGATGTCATAGTTCATGAGATCAAACCCCATTAGGCTCTGTGCTGCCAACATGGATCCTGCTTGGGATTTTCTCTCTCCGCCTCTCTTCCACTCATGCTCTCTCTCAAAATAAATAACATTTTTTAAAAGTTGATGAAATAGTGCTACCCTTGGGAGTGATCCTTCATACGTGATATTTATAAGTGAGATTAATGGCCACGAGTATTTGGCATCAGATTTGGGACATGGCTATTAGCTTGTGTATCTATTTTATGAACATAACTCTTTATAGGAAGTTTTAACACTTTTTATTGTGTAATGGTTCTTTTGAAAGCCTGTTTCAGTATAGCTTGTTCATGTCTGTCTTACGTTTTTTTAAAAAAAGTTTTTCGAATGTTTATTTTTTGAGAGGGAGACAGTACGAGCGGGGGAGGGACAGAGAGAGAGGGAGACACAGAATCTGAAGCAGGCTCCAGGCTCTGAGCTGTCAGCACAGAGCCTGATAATGGGGTTCAAACCCATGAACTGTGAGGTAATGACCTGAGCTGAAGTCGAATGCTTAACTGACTGAGCCACCCAGGCGTCCCACGTCTGTTTTATGTTTATTTGCTTTGTAACTTCTGTAAATTTCATTTCCATTAATTTTCCTGGAAATTGAAAATCAGATTTTGAAAATGGTAATAAATAATATTTTGGGATGACTTAAAAACACATCTAAATAATTAAACTCTTGGGGTGCCTGGGTGGCTCAGTCGGTTGGGCATCCAGCTTTGGCTCAGGTCATGATCTCACGGTTTGTGGGTTCGAGCCCCACATCGGGCTCTGTGCTGACAGCCAGCTCAGAGCCTGGAGCCTGCTTCAGATTCTGTGTCTCCCTCTCTCTCTGACCCTCCCCTGCTCATGCTGCCTCTCTCTTCCTCTGTCTCAAATAAATAAAACATTGAAGAAGAAAAGTTTAAAAAAAAATTAAACTCTTACCATTTTTGTTTCAAACTTCTCCAGTTTAATACCTACTGCGTCAGTCAACAGACTACTAGGGCCTCATTTCACCTGTTTTTGTAGTTTTATAGAGTGTGGAACACAGCCTATACTTGTTACATTTTATGTACTTGTCAACCCTCGTCTGTTGAATGGAGGATTTTATCCGTTAGTTCCTGTAAACATCTAAATCTGAAAGAATCCTTTCTCCTATATTTCATTAAATTAACCTTTGGGCTCTGCAGGTGTTTCATTTTCTTGTATGGTAAATTGAGCACTTCTTTGATACTGGTCTTCCTTTTCTTTTTCTGCAACAGGATCGCTGTATGTGGTAGGGAAGTGATGCTATCTGCTATCTGAAGGTCCTCCTGCTGTCCTTTCTTCCTTCTGTTCTCTCGCTCCCTATTTTGGCCTCCTGGTAATTGGGGCAAGGGAGGATGGGTGGATGCTAGTCTAAATTAAGATGAAATTGCTTTATTTCCCCTTTACTTGACGGGAGCGGGGCAGTTTCCTGCCCACATTTCATAAATAAAAGTTATCTAGTTTTGGGCATAATCTGTTTTGGGATCATGGAGTCTTTCGAAAATCTGAAAAACATCGTAGATCAATTTTCCAGGAGGAGAAAAATGGATATGTTAAGAAATATATTATTATAAAAATCTCAAACTCTTGCCTGGGGAGGAAGGGAGTAATGGGAGTCCATAAATTATATAGGTCAGGGACCTCTGCTCTAGCCCATTTGCTGGTAAGAGCCAGGCAAAGAAACAAGTAGGTTATTAAGACTGGGAAGTAAAGTTGATGTTAATTCAACTCTGGAGAATTACATGTTTCTCACTATTGCTGTATCTGGGAATTTATTATCCTTTGTTCAATTTTTAAACATTTAAATATAAATGTGTGACTTTAACAACATATCTTAATATGTAATCTTGATGGTGACCACTTCTGATGTTAGAACTTTGAATATGGATGTTTGAGAAAAATAATTGATTTAAGGTGTTCCTAAAACAAATCACTGGCTTAGGATAGATCTGTTCTAGTGTTTCCAGATTGTGAAGGAAAAATGACTAAGACCTTGATGTTGACACTTGGGTATGCCAACTCTTGCTTTGTGCTTAGCAGTAGAATTTGAAGTCCCATTGGTTGGGGCACTTGTTTCTGGTCTTGTCTTATCATTGCTTTTGCATGAGCCTCCCACTTGACTAATGTTTCCTAAACATTATTCATTGAATACCATCTTCATGATTTGCCTTCCGTGCCCATTTCCTGGCTGTTCACTTTATAAAAGTTAAATTTATGCAAATAATTATTGTGAAATAGGAGGTTGAAGTGCTCATTCCTTTCTGTTTGCCACTTAAAGGAATATGTGCACATAAGGGTTTTATTCCACCTGAAATCATCTTTTATCTTCCTAGAGGACTTCAAGTCCATTCTGGGAAACATTCTCCATGCGCTTGAATTTTAAAGCTCTGACCTTGAACCAGAGTATGATCTGTGGAAGCTATCTGTACTTGAAAGTATCAGTGGAGATAAGGGGTTATGGGATGGGTGGGTTCCGCCTGCTGAAATACCCTTTGTATTGTTCTGAAAATGGAGATATTTGGCTGTTGTGCATGGCAAAGCTTGGAATCCTAGCCTTAAAACAGTTCGTTTCTTTAATAATACGTCCGCCCTCCCATTACCCCTACACATAGGTACTATATGGGTGTGTATCCAAATTTCCTAAGTTTAATTTTCTTTTGCAGGTTTGATCTTGCTCTTCTACCTAGTCTTTTATGGGTTCCTGGCTGCACTCTTCTCATTCACAATGTGGGCTATGCTTCAGACTCTGAACGATGAGGTTCCAAAATACCGTGACCAGATTCCTAGTCCAGGTAATTCTGTTGCAGTTATTGTGGCTTTTAACAAAATTTGGTTATACTTTATCTTCACTGTAAATTTTTTTACATAGGTAAAAAGTTAAACCTTAGGGTTAGGTAATGTGAAATTTTTGATTTTTGTTTAATATTTACATGGTGATAAAAAGACCTTTAATATTTGCATACTGATTGGAAGACCTATTCTGTTTACTTTGTGATATAAAGACCTTGGCTGATAAATCTGGAGTCCTTTGCCAGGAATAAGCAGAAATGAATATTGAGAATTACAGTGAAGCCAAATTTGACCAATATAGTCAGTGGATGACTTTTGAGAATATTGTATAGCGTTTTCACTTTGCCTTGAGTAATTTACTTATAAAGTATATATTTTAGCTCTAGCTTGGGTTAGAGCATTGGTCTTATAAAGCTTCATAGTTTTAATTGCTTAATATGGAAGTGGTAAGAAACATTAAATAATGATACATCAGTAGAGAATAAAATGAGTATACTCTTACTGTGTTTAATTCTTCTCTGCTGTCTTAAGGAAAAAATACTCTCCAGGATGCTCCATTACAGCAGAAAATCTCAACAGAGACACTCGTTTATTATTTTTTTATTAAAAAATTTTTTTTAATGTTTATTCTTGAGAGAGAGAGAGAGAGAAAGAGAATGAGTGGGGGAGGAGTAGAGAGAGAGGGAGACACAGAATTCAAAGCAGGCTCCAGGCTCTGAGCTGTCAGCACAGAGCCCAATGTGGGGCCCGAACCCACAAACTGTGAGATCATGACCTGAGCCCAAGTCGGACGTTTAACTGACTAAGCCACCCAGGCACCTCCTGAAACACTTGTTTAAATCATATTTTCTACCTCCTGATTTTATTCTTTTTAAGTAAAATCATTTGAATGCCAGCTTTGCCTTCTTTGTTGGGCATGGCCCTCCAAGGTGCTGGCAGATTTTGTGGAAGAAGATAACAGTGTGCAGAACTCCAGTATATATAATTCCCAAAAATGTGAACAACCTTTAGAGTTAATAGAGAAGGTCAGGCTCCTCGTGGAGAACTGGGATTTGCACAGCAGGCAGGGTGGGCCGGCAGGCCAGCGAAGGGGTGAGTGTAGTAGGATATTTCTCTCTGGAGCAGTGGTTCTCATCCAGCAGTGAGTTGCTCCCTAAGGGCCTTGTAGTCCTGTCCGGAGACAGTTTTGATTGTTACACCTGGAGAGATGCTGCAAGTGAGCAGAGGTCAGGGATGTTGCCTGACATTGTTCCTACAGTGCACAGGACAGCCCCCTGCAACAGACAGTTGTCCAGCCCAAAATGTCAGTAATGGCAAGGTTGATGAACCCTGATCTAGATCCTTGGCTCATTGCATGGATTTATGCGCCATATCAGTAGCCAGACTGCATCAATTTCCCCAGCCATCTTTTCTTGAAACATTTTGTTCTAATGACTTTGCCTTTGTTTGCTGTTAACATTTGTGTAAACACCAGGAATCACTCTTTTTTCTTTTTTAGTTTATGTGACCAAGTATCAGAGACATACTCATTTTTCCCTCATCTCTCATTGTAGCCCTGTTTTCTATCTACCTAGACTAATTCTAAGATAATTATTTTTCTTGCTAAGTTATGTAACTTTATTACCAATGAACATGATCTAATCTATTTCAGAAATAAGCTGTTTATAATTGCATGAATAATGTAAGCAATAAGACGTGTTCCATATGTTTAAGTTTCAAACTGAGTTCCTTAAAATTATTTACAAGTGTATTATAGTAAAGTCTTATCATTACCTTAAGTAAGTATATATACATTAGTTAAAGTTTTCTTCTTACAAAGGGATTAAGGTTTATATTTTTTCTTCCTACTTGTACTTTCTGCTTAAATGCAGTATTTAATATACCAGGATTTTGGGGTGAGATTTTTTTTGCATTGACCATATTATTTAATTTTTAAATAACATCATTTCCATAATATTGTTTGTACCCAGTAAAATAAATGCTGGTTTGAAATTGATACATAAAATATACATATATATAACATAAACACTGCCCATCATACCTGACAAACATGCACATTGTATGTACACACTCCTACTCCAGTGGTTTCAATTGGAAGGTGATAGAGGAGTTACAGTTTTTGCATCATGTGATAATCTTCATTTTGAGTAAGACAAGATTTTATTTGGAGGAATTAAGTGTACCATGTAAAAAAATGCACCTATACTATATACATGCCTGCTTTGGTTTTTTAACTTAAGAGTTTCAAATAGGTTGTTAAATAGCAAGTTACTAGGGCTCTAAGAGCATTGTTAGGCAAGGTCTAAGAAGCAACAGGTATCAGAAGTTCTGTTTTAGGGGCACCTCAGCTGGCTTAGTTGGTAGACTAAGGTATGTGACTCTTCATCTTGGGGTTGTAAGTTCAAGCCCCATGTTGGGTATAGAGATTACTTTAAAGAAATTAAATCTTGGGGCACCTGGGTGGCTCTGTTGGTTGAGTGTCCAACTTCGGCTCAGGTCATGATCTCACAGTTTGTGAATTCAGAGCCCACAGCAGGCTCTGTATTGACAGCTCAGAGCCCGGAGCCTGCTTCAGATTCTGTGTCTCTCTCTCTCTCTGCCCCTCCCTGGCTCATGCTCTTTCTCCTTCAAAAATAAATAAACATTTTTAAAAATTGCTGGAGAAAGCATTTAAAAAAATAAAATCTTAAAAATTCAGTTTTAGACTTCCAGGTGTTAGTACAAAGTTTTTGCAAATTGAATCATTAGAAAATTCCTTAGGGGAGCGTGGGTGGCTCAGCCAGTTAAGTGTCTGCCTCTTGATTTTGGCTCAGGTTATGATCTCATGGATCAAGCTCCCCAGCATTGGGCTCTGTGATGACAGCACAGGGCCATCTTAGGATTATCTCTCTCCCTCTCAAAATAAATAAACTTTAAAAATGAAAAATTCCCTTCGGAATCAGTCATGTAGGGGTGCCTGGTTGGCTCAGTCAGTAGAGCATCCAAGCTCTAGATTTTCTCTTAGGTCATGATCCCGGGGTGGTGGGTTTGAGCCCCGATAGGCTCCGCACCAAGCATGACACCTACTTAAGATTCTCTCCCTCCCTCTGCCCCTCTTCCCTGCTCATATGTGCATTCTATCACTGTCTCTAAAAAACAAAACAAAACAAAAACATTAGTCATGTAAAAGAATGTAATCTTTTGTATAAAACACAGGTATCTTCCTGTTTTTCTTTAACATTTCTTTAGGGACACCTGGGTGGCTCAGTTGGTTAAGCGTCTCACTTTTGATTTTGGCTCACGTCATGATCTCACAGTTTGTGAGTTCATGCGCACGTCAGGCTCTGTACTGACAGTGTGGAGCCTGCTTAGGGTTCTCTCTCCCCCTCTGTCTGCCCCTTTCTCATTTTGCACTCTCTTTTTCAAAATAAATAAACTTTAAAATATATGTATGTATATATAAAATAAATAGTCAAAAAATTAAAGTAAATTTCTTTAGTTTAGCAATCTGTATATTTTAGGTTGGGGTTTTCTTAAAGTTAGGTGTTTTTAATAGTTATATGCAAGCTGTCTTGATTCTCTTAACTTTTTTACTTGCAAGGTATTACATCTTATTCCTGCTATAAAATCTTAAAAATAAAAGCAAACAATTTCAGACATATACAGATGGTCATTTAATATATTGGACTAAAGATATAGTATTCCTTCATTAAATACTTTTATAAGAAGTCATAAAGTTATTGTAAATTTTATAGGGATATTGCAGTGGATGGAAAATCAGGCATAGGGGATTATCTAAACCCAAGAGATCTCTGGTTTGCTGATGTAAGTGAATGGGGAGTTTAATTGGGAGGTGTTCTGTGTTGAATATAGAATAAGATTTGCTCGGCCATTTAGGAGCATCGTTTCATCATATTTGGGTAGCACTGCATCTAGTTTAACTCAAGATCCCTGCAAACCAACACACACAAAGGTTGAAACTGGATCTGATTTAAAATATAACCCTATTTAAAAACAACAAAAATAAAAATGTACCACTGTATGTTAACTATAATGGAATTAAAATGAACAACAAAAAAGAATTAGAGGTTTTTGCACAGCAGTTTTAATGGAAATTAAAACAACCCTCGTTACTTGTATATTTTCAGATTCAGTGCATGGCACAGCATCTCTAATAACTTTGATATGGGAAACGTTTAGGGGATAGTGAAAATTTTAGGATTGTTTTTAAGTCTCGGTGCAAGGCTGAATTAATAATCTGTATCTAATGCTTTTTAAACAAAGCTTATATTAAAGTTGGAAGCCTGATTGTTTCTTACAGATAAATATGCTTAAATTTTCCTTTCATAAACTCATGCAACATGTTCTGTATACATGGGTGTTGACTTCTGATATGAAATTGTTGGTTATATTCCAAATTCAATATGTGAAAACCACGTTTGAATTACAGAGTCGTGTTTATTATTGAAGGAAGAATATTTAACCATAGAGTTAAAATTGTATAGACCTCTTCCACTGAAAAAGTTTTCTCTATGTTTACACACAGTTGTAATTTTAATGACAAAAGTGCTAAGACTTTGATTTGCTAAAACTTGTCTCCTATTAATAGCAAATTGGCAAAACCTAAAAATATTTGACAGGAAAATGAGTGTAGGAAGTCTAAGTAAAATTTGCATCTTTTAAAATCAGTAACAGAGCAATTATAATTTTAACTGTAGGTGATCAGATTTAAGGGAGGTTTTTAATTGGTAATGTCTGAGATGACTTTGAAGATTTCTCGTTCTCTTTCATTTTAGAAGGCTGTACCTTCATAATCAAAACTGAGACGTTCTTGATAACTTCAGCATACCGGTGAACACAATTTTCCATATAATTTACTGAGATCTGCCCCTTAGGTATAAGAATAAACAAAAAGAAGGGAGTTTGCTGGAGTTAATCTCCCCCCTTTTTCTTTTATCTCTGTATAGGACTTACGGTTTTTCCAAAACCAGTAACTGCTTTGGAATATTCATTCAGTGTGTCTGATCCAGAATCCTATCGAAGGTACACTGAAGACCTTAGGAACTTTCTAAAACGTAAGTATGTTTTCTTAGATGAGGTAAAAGATTTTAGTTATTAGAGAAACTTGTACCAAATAACGGTTACTTTTAGAAACCTGTCTTAGTCTGTTTTACCTTTTTCCCCCCCTGTTAAACACAGTCATCTGAGAGGACTTGCAAGTACATTTAATAATTAGTCAAGAGAATATTCTAACTTATGGAAAGACATAGGGTGTAAGCCCAGTGGGCAGGTGATTTGACTTTTCTGTAATAAGTACATGAATAAGCCTATTGACATGACATTTATATCTGCATTAAAAAGCATTTGACTAATAAATCAAACTCAATTATACAAGATAATGCCTCTAAGTATTTGGATCATGTGAATCCAATGTAGTACTTGTGGAGGGGACAAGGAATGGTGTTTATTATTAAAAAACAAAACAAAACCAGGGGTGCCTGTGTGGCTCAGTTGGTTGAGCATCGGAATCGTTACTTTGGCTCAGGTCAAGAACCCAGGGTTGTGGATTGAGCTCTGCGGCAGGCTTCACACTAAGTGTGGAGCCTACTAAGATTCTGTCTCTTTTCTTTTGCCTCTCTCCCCCACTCATGTTCTCCAATTAAAAATAAACAAAGAAAAACAAAAAAACCCACCCAAACACATATCTGCTGTGGGTTTTGGAGTTGCCAGTCTGTAATGCTTTCTAAGAGTTGTCCTAGCCTGGTTTTCCTCCTGTTTTGTTTAGCCTACCTCTTTGGTATGACCAGTCACATCAGTAATCACCACCTGCCCTGGGCTGTTGGTTCGTGATCACCTCCCCTCTTCCTCAGGCACACAGATCTACATTCATTCCTTAGAACACATAGGACCCCATTGCCAAAATCACTGAGGCTTTCCTGACACAACCGTCTCGTTTGGTTGTTTAACCTTCCCTCACTCTTCTACCTCACTGGGACTTCCACTTCACCAAACCTTTTATTTTGTCCCAGCCTCTTCTCCCTAACTTCCCTTTTTACCAAGCTCAATTCCATGGTTTTTCATTTCACTTCGAGTTTTGCCAATACTCTAAAATCCTTTGCCTGTCAGTCTGTTTGTCGTAAATTGCACATGGATGAAGCCATATAGTTCTCGCAGATGAAACCATGTAATTCCTGAATGAAGCCCTTCCTTTGAGCCTGCCCCCTGAGCAGGCTGCTGAAGACTCTGCCCTGGACTAGTTAGCACTGTGAATACTTGACCACCTGCCTCAGACAGACCTGCTCTATTTCCTGTTAATCCTAATGAATTTCTCTGGATAATTCTGAGAGGATTATTTCCAACTTCTACTCAAACTTCTAGCCTGTTACTTTTAACTCTGTATAGAACTCACTTCATATAACCTGCTTTCCTGCTTCAAGAGGTAATGGAAGGACTCAGATAGGAACTCCTTCAGTTTCCCCATTACCAGTAAAGCCGACCTACAGTTACAGCCATTTTGTCTATGGTATTTCTACTGCTCTGAGGCCCTTCCTTGCGTCGGCCACCTGTACCAGTCCTGCTTTGGATCTCCTCTCCCATGGTCTGGGAAGCATTATTTGCTCTCCTTCTCCTGTATATTTAGCCTCTATTTATCGGATCCTTCTCGTCAGCATGCAGAATTCCTCAACTTCCTTTTTTTTTTAAATTCATTTTTAAAAAATTTGTTTTTATTTTTGAAACAGCGCGAGTGGGGGAGGGGCAGAGAGAGAGGGAGACACAGAATCTGAAACAGGTTCCAGGCTCCGAGCTGTCAGCACAGAACCCAAGGCGGGGCTCGAACCCACGAACTGTGAGATCATGACCTGAGCCGAAGTTGGACACTTAACTGAGCCACCCAGGCGCCCCTCTCAACTTCCTCTTAAATCAAAAATTTCAATCCTACATCATACACTTGACTGTCTTTCTAAATCTCTTTCCCTTGATAGTTTTTTTAAGGATGTTTTTGGAAGAGTATAACCCATGGTTTATAAATCAAATAGTAAAGAAAGGTCTGTAATGAAAACAGTTTCCTGCCCTACTCCTTTCTAGCTGCAGTCCTATTTCCTCAAATATTTTTTGAAGGCCGTCTTTGTGTCAAGCACTCTTCTAAGTTTCATTAGTGAACACAGGAAAAAATATGTATTCATGGAGCTTACAGTCCAGTGGTGCATAGGAAGGTGATGAGTACTGGGGATGTACGTGAGGCAGAGATGGGTTGCAGTTTTGAACAGCGTGGTCCAGGAAGGCCTCACGGAAAGGGGCCCTTAAGGAGGATCTAAAGGTGAAGGAACTGACCTGAAGCTTATTTACAATGTCCATCGCTTTCAGGGTTTATCAAGAAAGCTAGAGGGCTGGATGGAGTAGCCAGGGTGAGTTTTAGGAGGTCAGGGAAGTAAAGAACAGGTTGTGTGGGTCCTTAGAGGCCATCACTAAATTCTTTGGTTTTTACACTGACCAAGTTGGAGGTTTTTTAAGCAGGGAATAACATCATCTCACTTGAACTTTTATTTTTTTTATTTTTAATTTATTTTTGAAAGAGAGAGACAGCATGAGCAGGGGAGGGTCAGAGAGAGAGGGAGACACAGAATCCGAAGACAATCTCCAGGCTCTGAGCTAGGTGTCAGCACAGAGCCCGACGCGGGGCTTGAACGCACAAACCGTGAGATCATGCATGACCTGAGCTGAAGTCGGACACTTAACCGACTGAGCCACCCAGGCGCCCCTTACTCGAACTTTTAAAGGACCACTCAAGCTGCTTTTTCTTGAGACTATGGGTCAAGGGGTACAGGGAAGCTAGGTTAGGAGGCCATTACACTAACCAGATGAGTAGAAGGGTGGCTTGGCCAGAGAGGAAGCAGTGGAGGCTGTGAGTCATTTGATTCTGGATACATGTTCAACGGGAAAGAACTTCATGCTTTTGAAATTTCTCTTACGGTATTTTTTCCTATATCTCTAAATATACTTTCCTTCTGGTTCTTGATTTATCATTTTTATATATTGTTTTTACTTCCTGCCAGGACAGATGAGCATTTACCTCACAGGCCTCAGACCTACACACATACTCCCCACCCACCCTGCACAACCCAGTTTAGTAGTTACTATTTTTAGTTTTGCTATTGGTTGCCTTTTTATGCTTAATCTTTATGTCTTATTCTGTCATCTGTAGACACTCTTCTGACTCCCTTATTTGCACACTGTTATTTGAAGGATCTTCTTGAGTCCTTTTTTTTTTCCTGGAAAATTCTTTAGAGCTTTTCCCTTCCTGCTATAGTCTATACTAGTAACTGTTTAGAACTTTACTATCCAGCTGTCATTTTGGGATTTTTATTTTAAATCACTTCGGTTGAATCCATTGTTTCTTGGATCCTGCCTTCTTTTTTCTTACCTTACTGCCTAGTTTTGGTGGAGTATATTTATTCTCAAGTAACTTTCATAAGAAAAGATACATGAAATGGAAATTTTGAGTCCTTTCATTTCTGAAAATGACCTAATTCTGCATTTATAGGTGATAGTTTAGCTGCATATAGAATTTATTTTGTATTGCCTTTTTCTCCTCTGCAAGGCTGGGTTTTTATTTTGTTCTTATATGTATTTCCTTGGGGTTCTAATATTTAGTTTCAGTCTTTATCACTTTACTGCGGGGCACCTGGGGTGGCTCAGTCAGTTAAATGTCTGACCCTGGATTTCATGATCTCAGGTGGGTTTGAGTCCCACATCAGGCTCTGCAATGACAGCGATGAGCCTCCTTGGGATTCTTGTCTCCCTCTCTCTTTCTCAAAATAAATAACTATAAAATAAAGTAACACTTTACTGGGAACTGGATGGGGATCTCTCAGGATGAAGACTTAAGTTCTCCAGTTCATGGAAATTATCTTCTATTACTTTGATAATTTCCTCACCTCAGTAGTTCTTTCTAGAACTATTCTAGTAGTTGGCTTTTGGATCTCTTGTTTTTCTCTCATTTTCTTTTTTTACTGTATCACAATTTCTGCGGGATTTACTTTAAACTCTTTATCCTTTAACCCCCCTCCCCTTTTAACTTTCAGTTGTCATTGCTTTCCATGTTAAAATATACCATCTTATCTTTGGTAAAAGATACATTGTCTTCTCTTTTTTCCAATAGATACTTACAATTAAAGTTTTATTTTGTTTAAATTACCTCTGTACTTTTAGGTCTTTACACACACACACACACACACTTGACCTTTCTTTTTCTTAAATTTTTTTTAAGCTCATTCATTTTTTTTTGAGAGAGACAACACATGAGTCAGGGAGACACAGAGAGAAGGAGACAGAGAAGCTGAAGCAGGCTCCAGGCTCTGAGCTGTCAGCACAGAGGCTGCCATGGGGCTGGCACTCATGAACCACGAGATCATGACCTGGCCGAAGTCCAACGCTTAACCGACTTGAGTCACCCAGGCACCCCATCTTTTTCTTATTTTAGACTTTTCCTCAGGTATATAGGGGCTCTTTGGTTACTCTGTCTGGGATCAGTGAACTTTGTTTCCCCATCATGCCTTGGACTTCGGGGGAGAGGGTTCTTCATAATTTGACCATCATACAACTCTTTGCATTGTGGTTTTGTATGGAAGTAGAACATGGCATAATACAAAAATGGTCACTGAATGAACTGACATATACCAAAAAGTGTATGCAGTGGAAGCCCTTAGGGGATATTGGTGAAGTCCTAGAATCTCTTGCAAAGTGATCTTTATGATTGTGCCACCAAAGGCAAAAAGGAAGTGATGAATGTCACATGGTACCTCTTGGGTTTTTGAAGTTTATCCCTACCTCCCAAATATTTGAATCATTCTTTTAAATGAGTACATAATTCCAATTATCATCTAATTTTTTATAAGATGAAACTAAAGATTTTTGACAATTTTCCCCCCAAAGATCTACACCTTTTTGTAAATACATTTACTTTGCAATTTTGTTCCTGTTTTGGTTAATTTCATTTTAGGTGGCCCTTTTCTGGGACCAGTTGTACCCCCACACCAGTAATTCTTATTGAGGCACCGTTGCAGCAGATCTTAACTATTTATTAGTATCTTTCAATAAACACACTCATTGAGGGCGGGGACCACATCAGGCTGGCTCAGTGTTGTGCCACTTTTGCCTAGCACTGTGCCAGGAGCAAAACAGCAAAAAAACGATTGTGTTTCTCTCTCTCTCTCTCCTTTCTTCCCCGTCTCCAGATTGTAACCATTTTACTCCTTTATCACTTGAGTTTATCTAAGATGTTACCTTTAAGTTAACATTAACTCACAGGTACCCTTGATGCTCACCTTTGTTGTAGTCCCCGCCCAGTAGAACTTTACTATCCAGAGAGTGCTGTAGCACTCTATGTCTGTAGGCCTTCAGTTAAAATTGTTATACTTAATGTGTTTTCCCTGTTACATTGTAAACTCCATAGGGGGGAAGTGGCAGTGCCTGTCTATGTTCTCACTTCTGTATATTTTTTTAATTGGAGTATAGTTGACACATAATGTTATATTAGTTTCAGGTGTACAACATAGTGATTGGACAAGTTTATATGTTGCCACCACTATCTTTTTGGGCCATGAGTATAGGAGGCATCCAGATAATGCTGTAGTCGAGGCTGGCGCCACCTAATGGTAACAAAAGACATTGATCTGCAATCCAGTTTGTGTCACTGTTGAATGCAGTAAACTGAACTGTTACAGCTTATTACAGCTTAGTACACCTGTTAAAAGTTGAACAAACTTAACATTCTTTACCTAGAATAATCTGGTAATTAGAATGCCCTTTTGTTTTTGAAGAGTGTTATCCAAAGGACGATGTGTTCCTGGTTGTATTTAAGGTCTATTTCTAGCTGATCTATACTTGCATATATGTTTTCTTTTTAGCGTATGATTTAGAAGAACAGAAGAATCTCACAGCCTGTCGTGATGGAGAACTTATTGAACAGAAGGGTCCAATTTATAGTGCATGTCAGTTTCCTGTTGCCTTACTTGAAGCCTGCAGTGGTGTGGATGATCCAGAGTTTGGCTACTCCAAAGGAAATCCTTGTATTCTTGTGAAAATGAACAGAGTATGTACATATTTTGCTTCTGTTGTTTTTCTAATATGCTCTATTAAACTTGTAACTATTTTTTTTCTCATTTAGGGATAACTTGCATAAAAGGTTAGCAGTGGTATTAATTGACCTTTGGAAAGTTAATACAGCAAAAACCAAGACTGGTTCATTAAATTAATCATGGATTAGGGAAATAAAACAACTTCAGCTTTTCCCTGTTTAGTTCTGTGCATTTAGGCATAGATTAATGCTTCCAGGGGTCGGTATTCACAAAACAAGATTTTTTTAATGTGCAGTACTCATCTTTGAATCCTGTTGTAATTTAAAATTCCATTGAGAATCTGTTAGGTTTTAGTTTAAACTTTGTATATTTAGTAGTAAAGCATAGTTTTATAGTATAAGTACATATAATTAAAAAAGTAGAAGATACAAATTAATAAGCTCAGAGGGGTGTTCACGTTGTAACCAAAGTAGTAGCATTTTGCTTTGGTGTCCAGAACCCGTTCCTGAATTATATAGCTGTTAGTAAATTAAGAAGCTCATGAGCTTCTCTGGGTGTCAGGATGACGTGGGAATCATTGTATAAAGGAAGATGCTCTTATATAATAAGTGGTCTCTAACCTCTGTGCCTTCTGCTCTATAAATACTGTGCTGCAGAACTGTGTTCTGACATAGTTATCCTATTGAGGCCTGCAAGGTCTCCCTTGAAGAGAGAGGTTATTCCTGATCATTTACTCCAAGAAGAGGCAGCTTCTTAAAAACAGGTATAGAGCTCTCAGGTTCATGAGTTTACATATCTCTAAAGTTCCCCTTGATAAGCAAATTGCTACCATGTGTTGGCACTATCTCGGCCCTACTAAATAAGGGGGAGTTTCCCTGTAGGAAGAGCCAGCTAGACCCTGAAGCACCCAGACTGACACCCCTCCAGTCTCTCCTCCTTTCCCCACATGAACAATGACAAATTCCTAATTGTCCCATCACACTCTAGAGATCATTCTGAAACATGGCCTGACACATAGTAGGTACTGAAGAAATAACTATAGTGAGATGTTTCGGCAAGACTTCATTAAATTAAGGTTAACCAGATAAGCCAAGAGTAATGAGAAACTTGACAGCCTAGCTTATAAGATGAAGTAAGTGTATTTCCCTTAATAGGAATGCCTTTTATAATTCCAGCCTTCCAGGAGTGAGTATCTTCATAATGTCTAGATTCCTGGAAAATCTACTCCCAATATAAGCCAAGAGAAGTTCCAGTTCCTTCTCCTCCAGGACCAGCCTTCCAAGCTTATTTTCTCTTTCAGCATGTCCCCTTTGAATGAGTCTCTGAGATTATACTTGGGTGATGGGACATGGCTTTACAGGGCATGACAAGATGACAATATCAAGCTCAAGTATGGATCATTCATGAGCTGTGCACACTGAGTGTAGCAGGGGATTTAATCCCAGTAGAGTGTGTTCCAAAGCCCTCACATAGGCAAGGATAGTTGCTGCTGTTGATATTTATTTAGGTTCCATAATACTTACAGGCATCTGCATGTAAAATGCAAATAAATTCAAAACATAAAAAGATCCTCCCACAAAACAGATGAATATCTATTGCCATTCAGATTTGGTTATTTCAGCTACTTACATGAAAAGTAGCTTTATTATATAGAACTGAATGGTACTGTGTCTTAAAATGGGTTTCTCCCCAGCATATGCATTTTTGTGGAATGAACAGATGTGAAATATGGTAAGGGTTTATTACATGGAGGCTTTATGGGAACAAATGTTGAGGGTTTGACTAATATGTTTTTGTGAAAAACAGTTTTATTATGCTTCTGCAATTCTTACTGTTTGCATTACAGATTTCTTTTGCTTCTCATTGTAAAGGTAGCAAAATGCAATACTATGTTTTAGTCCGTTCTTCAGTAACTATTTTATTTTCTATGTTGCCCCAGTACAGTAATAAGACAGCAGACTGTTTAATACATAGAGTTGCTATGTATCTCAATCCTTCCAGCTCTGGGTCCCCAGCAACAACACAGGAGGCTCTTTTGCATACATTTGTGATGTTTCAATTAATCAGTTTTTCTTTTCCTTAGATAATTGGATTAAAGCCTCAAGGAAAACCAAGGATAGAATGTATTTCAAAGGTTAGTATTCAAAAAGCTTTAGTATATCTTAATATCTTAAAAGTCTGTGTCTTAGTCATTGTTTTTTCTTCCTGTCACTTTTTGAAAGTCCTCTGTAGTGCCAATCTTAGAGGAATAAAAATTCCACCAAACTTTGGGTGTAGAGCCCTTATCTACTTGCAAATGATAATTCCGAAAGATGTTTTCCATGTGCGTTGATTTTAGACATTGCTTTTGCACATATATTTCACTGATTCTGAGATTCACTTCTTTCTAGCTTAACACTGAAATTGGGGTTGGCCTTAAAGTTGATAGGGTCTTAATATTGTATCATAAGATTTTTTTGTAATAGTACATGAATGGCATCTGAGATTTCGTGAAACATGGTCCATTTTCCTTAAGGTGGAGGCAGTTATTTTTCTCTTCTATCCCTACTTTATTTTTTTCCAGAGTGCTATGAAGTTTTCATCTCATAACTTCTTTTGTTTTCTCTCCATGCTGCAAGTGCAACTAAGACTATATATAAAATGATGGGTAAGAGTTCTGAGGAGAAAATGTTAAGTTCTACATTTTACTGTTGTGCAAAGTACTAGCGTTCCAACTCTAAATCTCTGTCAAAGGTGTTTTACTTGAAATGTTACATTGAAATCACTTCTTAAGTTGTGAAGAAAATTATATTCCTTTTTGCTGGGAATGTGAGGGATTTCTTATTTGGGCAGAAATCTCTTGCTCAGGGGTTCTCAAATTCATTCGTGGACCAGAATCGCCTGAAGTGCTTGTTGGGTCCCATTCCCAGAGTTTCTGACTCCGTAGTTCTGGAGTAAGGCCCAAACTTTGCATTTCTGACTCAAGTTTCCAGGTGATGGTGATGCCTGTGGTTTGGGGCTCACACTTTTGAGAATTTCTGCTTTAGAGTATACTTCTTTTGAGTAGAATAAAGTAGAGTAGAATAAAAAGCCAGGGAGTTTGTGGTTTCTCCTCTGGGTTGAAGTATAAGTGTGTGAACCATCGGCAATTTCCTTTACCTCCTTAGACCATAGCTCAGCCAGTATGCCACTTACAACCAGATGCTACATCTAAGCTGAGCTTTTCTTAATAAATTAAGCATATGCTAGTATGCATATGCATTTCGTCTCAAGACGAAAAGGAAACCGTATGGGTAGGAGATACATTTAGAAAAAGGAACTATTAGGTCCTTGCTTGCAAGCCTTCCCAGTAGAAAGTTTCTAAGGCTCAGGTGCTAGGCTTTGGCCTGGTTAGAGGTGCTGCTTTCATGACTGTGTGTGACTGTGTAGGAGCGTGTACGTGGGAGCTTTTGGGTTTGCATGTGAGCAGACCACACAGATCAGCTTGGAGCAGGGGCTCTATGGAGCCAACACTACTAAGAAAGGAAAGCACACTTTGGCCAGAAGGCCAAAGGCTTTATTAAACTTCTTTCCTGAGATTTCAATTTTGTAAACCTTTGGTGGGCGGTATAAACAACTCCGTGTAAGTGTTCGCTGAGGGTTTAAAATGGACTTCTATCTATTGCGTATCCTTTGCTTCTAGAATAGTTGGTGGAAAACGTTGATGAAAAATCCTGGTCTGACTCAGATTTCAATTTGCTCTCCCTTTTGCTTTTAAAGAGTTATGTGTCAAGTTAGATGTAAACTAGATGGAG
The DNA here is from genome assembly GCF_003009895.1 of Hyaena hyaena. Lineage (NCBI taxonomy): Eukaryota > Metazoa > Chordata > Mammalia > Carnivora > Hyaenidae > Hyaena > Hyaena hyaena. The sequence goes on from NW_024080944.1 coordinate 1,764,640, forward strand.
ATTTTGTTAACTTAGTTGTAGAATGTTTTTAGAAAGTTTGTAAAAGCTAGTCACAAAGGAGTAAGAGGCGTGGTTCTGTGGAGCAGATGGCCACGTTCACTGCAGCTCAGCATAGTTGCTGTTTTCCATTACGTTTGTCTGTTTCAAGTATTCTTTAAATTCTTTAGTTGACTTTTTTATGTAATACATTTGTATAAAAGCAATGAAAGATCAAGATACAAGAGGCCTGAAAATACTGAAATATTGAGGACAACATGTTCTTAGCACTTAAAAGATGGAATATTCATACCATTTTTTCAGCATCTTAATTTTTCTATAAAAACGCATAAGGTGACTTTTCTAAATCCTAGCCATTTCCAATTTGTGTTCTTCAAGCTTCTTAAGGGTGGTGATTGATATATAAAGAAAATGTGTTGATTTTAAAACTTTTTCAGTGGAACTTAATAGACTCTTGGACTTGGTTGCTCCTAGTTTCCAATAGGATGTTGTCGTTTCATATACTTTGAAAACTGACATGTAGGCTTCACCCTAAAGTATCTTATTCAGATACACATTTCAGTATTTGATTATTTCTAAGTGTTTATTTTTACCGAAGGTATAAAGTACAAGTAAAAGCCTGCCAATGTTATGTTAGTGGCACAAACCAAGAGAACTACGAAGAGTCACACGTGGGTGACTTTGAGCATGTCATCTTAACTGAGCGTCCGTTCCCCTCTTTGTAATTGATCCTGCCCACGTCACAGTGTTGGGCCAAAATGAGGTTAGTGCGAGTTAAATGTGGTGTCTGGCTAGAAAGACTAGCTCAGTACACTTAACGCAAGGAAAACCTCCTTTCCATGTTGGGGAACATCTCTGTTTCTGTGAATTAGCCTCATGTAATAAGAGAATACGTTAAACAACAGCAATCTATACAGAAAGGCACTCAGCAGTGATTATTTTTCTTTAATTATAGAGTACAAACGTACGGTGGTGTTTGAACAGGGTTTTTACCATTTCTCTTAGCCTTGTCATCTTTGTGCTTTGTGTTGTCTTGCTTTGTCACTTGTTTGTCACATGTGCTACTCATCATACATACAGAAGCGGAGTAGGACTTCTTAGATGAGAGTCTTAGTTTTGCTATGATATTCCCTGTGTGCTTTCCAAAATAAAAATTAGTGTTTTTAAATCTAGAATTTAAGCATTTACTAATATTTTACTTAGTGCTTAATAAACCTCCACTGATTTTAGTCATTGTCATCTACTCATCGTTTGTTAAAGTCATTAAAATTAGTCCAACTCAGAATGTGTTACTTGAGAATTTTCATTGTTCATCAAGAAGAGATGATAATGGAGATAACATCATGAACGCGTTGGATTGTGGAGGATTAATTTGTCTATTTGTCACATTTATTAGTTTAAATATATGGAATATAATTCCAGTAAATTTCAGTACTTTGATTTACATGTGCTCATAAATTCAAAGGTATTTAAATTGGTTGAGAAGACTTTGCTTGGGGTATCTTAAATTTTTCCTAATAGCTTTTATCACTTGCATCATAGTTTCCCCTCTGGTTACCGTTATGGTTACTTATCACAGGAAACTTTGGGCCCTGCTGCCTCCCAGGCCAGCTACAGTCTGGAAGCACAGTATTTTAAGTCATTTCAGGAATACATTGGTCACATATAGACTGGTGCATTCCTGCTGTTAGTGGCTGGAGAAATGGCATTTGGTAGTTAGAAGGCAGATAAGAGTTTCAGACAGTGCATGAGTAGATACTTGGCTAGAAGTTAGAGGGGACTCTCATGGAACCGCATGTAGGGTATATCAAGAAATGTAAGAGTCAGGATAGTTTATGTCCAGCGATTTAAATCATGATTAGCACACTTGTAATTAACGCAGTTGGATAGCATTGTGACTATGGTTTATAATTGATAGTACGTTAATACACATTTTGTTCTTTATGACCTAAAAAGGGATTTCTTTTGTTTTCTACTTTAGAGTGAAAACACAGCAGCTGTATCAACTTACCCTCCCGATGGAACTATAGATTTAAAATATTTTCCATATTATGGGAAAAAACTGCATGTAAGTACTTAGGAGTTTGTAAGTGGTTGTGACTCTTGGGAAATTGGCACATCTGTATTAAAATGTCGCTTGTCAGCAGATTCATGCTCTGTGTAATTTGTGTATCTTCTATTGTGGTCTTTGGTCTTTAAACGGTGATGCCAAGTAGAGCCGCCGCGCGGCCCCCCCCCCCCCCAGTCTACAGTTTGAAACAGAAGTCTTAAAATTTCAAAATACCATTTTCTCTTTAAGAATTCAGTTAGGGAGTGTATAGAAGTGAAAAACACAATGGATAGAATAGTACAAAGAATTTCTGTAGACCTTTTACCTACATTTCCCAAATATTAATAATTTACCTCATTTGCCTTATCAGTATCCATTTATGTCCAATTTTTTTCCTAAACCATTTGGGACTAAGTTATTGAAACATGTGACTCTTGCCCTAAATGCTTGACACCTTATATAACCATAATAGAGTTAGCAGAGGAAATGAGCATTGATAGAGTACTGTCTCCAGTCTATAGACCTTGTCCATATGTGTCCTTTATTGTAAAAGAAAATCTTTTCCTGGTTCACCATGTCACTCTTTCATATCTTTAGTCACCTGTAACCTGGAACAGTTCCTGTTTCACGTCCTTATAGTCTTCAAAAATGTTCATAGGCCTTTTGGGGCCTATTTTGTTTATATTCCTCCACTTGAATTTGTCTGATATTATTCATCATTACATGTAAATGTAGAATGTACTTTTTGCAAGAACGCCTCAGAAGAAATGTTGTTTTCAGAATTAGCGTATCAGGAGAGATGTTGTGATTAGCGGTGATGGTAACCTTGGACACTAACTTGGTTGGTTAAGATGGTATCAGCCAGGTTTTTCTGCTGTCCAGTTCATTTTTTTTTTTCTTTTGTAATCAGCAAGTATTAGAGTCTACACGGTTCTGTTTCTTCCCTAGCTTTAAGCCCATATCAATTCCCGCCTGGATTGTTCCAGATGTTTTCTAAATCCATCTTTTCTTCTCTCCATTTACTATGTGGCATTCTGCTCTGAGAATGAGCTTTGTCTTTCTCCATCATCTCTTTCTTTACATCCATATATTCTCACGGACTCATTATCTGTTCTGTTTCATTTGATGCTAAAGTTGTGCCAGATTTGGCCTTTGAGAGACCTTCAGGCTGGCTCCTCTGTCATTTAGGGATGCTTCCATGATTCTTTCTAGCACCGTAAGACATTCCAGATTCATCTTATACTTTCTCTGCCCCAGTTCTGAAATGAGCCCTAGTTCCTTTTAGTGAAGAAATATATCTAGAAACCATAGTGATAGTAATGTAGTCAGGAATATATTTGCATCAAATTATACAGCAACCATAGTAAGGATAGTAGTCCTTGGGTGAAAGGGGAAACTCAAACCAAGATTATAGTATCTCTAAAAAATGATCATGATTGACACTACCTAATTACAACCTTTGGGATACATTTTGAGCAATACTTGGCAGGAATACTCATAACCTTATGAACACTTTTATCCATAAAAATTAAAGTGAAAATTAATGAATATCCAGTTTAAAAGAAAAAATTTTCTAGAGTAAACCAACCCCTGAGAAAAGGCAGAAAATGTACATGAAGTTACTATAGGATTTGAATTAATGTGTTTTCCTTTATTTGCCAGGTGAGTTACCTGCAGCCATTAGTTGCTGTCCAGGTCTCCTTTAATGCTAGCAGCAGTACAGTAAAAGAAGTAACAGTCGAATGCAAGATTGATGGATCACCCAACCTAAAAAACCAGGATGATCGTGACAAGTTTTTAGGACGAGTTGTGTTCAAAATCACAGCACGTGCATAGTAGGAGTTAGGATGTCTCCACAGAGTAAATGTTGTGTTGTCTGTCTTCATTTTGTATCAGCTGGACCTGCCATTCTAGACTTACGAGACCACCTTGGAGAAAGGTGGGGTGGTACATGACACTGGGGTAACATCATAACGTGCTTCCAGATCATAGTGTTCAGTGTCCTCTGAAGTAACTGCCTGTTGCCTCTGCTGCCTTTTGAACCAGTGTACAGTCTCCAGATGGGGACCACGAACACCGATTCTGAACCTGTAGTACAGGGGGCTTGTCTTATTTTTATGTGGTTTAATTGCCAAGTGTCTAAAGCTTACTGTGCTGTGTAAATATTTTCTAGATTTAACACTGGTTAACTGTCCTATTTTGATGCCAGCAACGTTTTAGGGATAAATGGTACCTGAACAACATCAAGTGACTATAACAGCTGCAAGAAATGTGGTGTGAGGAGGAAAAAAGAAAATAAAAGTGTATTTGAAAGGTTGACATGGATGTTTTGTAAAATTATTTTTTACATGCTGAATTAGTCTGTGGATCTTTTTGATTAAGAGCACAAACTTTCTGTTGTAAAACATGTAAAAAATATATATATACTGATGGGTTTATTTTTAGTGCTGGAACTAAATCTCTTATCAAATATTTTAGACCATAGATGAAACAGCATTTTTAAGTTAGCCACTATGAATATGCACCTAATTTTTTATGGAGTTAAATTCATATGATTTAAATTGTATAATAGTTTGTGAAATATCTTGTTACTGCTTTTATTTAGCAGACTGTGGACTCTAATAAAAATATCAATTGTGAAATATAAAAACTTGGAACTTATTCAGAGCTTCAAACCAGCTTTATGTCCGCATTCTTTGACTAGTATTGTGAAATACTTTCTCCTTCAGTCAATGTGTACTGGTATGATTCCTTGTCATAACGTGAGTTATTTTCTCCTCTGCTAAAAAGGTGTTCTTCCTGTATGATCTGTGGTTTTTTTGAAGCCATTTTTAATTTTTGCCCTTAATGCCAAAGCTGATATTCTTGAGGTTTTCTTTGTGTTGGTGCAAGCCAGCACAAGTCGGTTACAACCCAGCTGGTTCAGGAACACCTTTCTGGCGAAAACATCAATGCTCCAAGTGGCCTTGGTGACCTGTTGGCAACCTCTCTGCCAAGAAGATCTTAGTGATCACCGATTTCTGTTTTAGAAGTTTTCTTTGCAACTGAAGAAAAATGATTCTTGGAGCTGTTAATAAAGGAAATGATTTCTGGGCTTTGATTTTCCTTTCTGCCCGCTCTCGTATGAGTGGGAAGCAGTTTCAAAAATGCTTCAGTGCTAGAGCAAGGCCATGGGCTACAGCTAGAGCATCACTGTAGCTGTTCTAGTGTGACCAGGTCTTCAGCTGTCGGTTGTGGAATTCATATTATTATGTATTCAGTTAAATTTATATTTTTGTGTCTTTGGAGTATAACCTAGATCAAAGTTCCGTTCTAATGAGCTTAGATATAAACAAACTAGTTCTTAAAATGTGAAACCAGAATGGAGATAACCAAAATGGGGAAGTGGGTTTTGTAGAGAATAAAAACGGGATATACACAGAAGTGACTAAATCGTATTTGTGCCTCCCTGGAATTGGGGGCGTGGCTCAGCCCCTGATGGCTGCATTAGCTCAGCTGACCTACCCAACTTTTTCTGGCTCTCTTCTACTGAAATTAGGAGTGTTTAACACTGTCACATGCCTGCTTTGTGTCAAGTTAATGATGTGCCAGACTGCGGATCTAGAGACAAAGACATGGTCCTGAAAACGAGAGGGAAATAGAAAAGGCTCTGGGACAAGATGTGGTATAATTACAGTAATGGCAATCTTGTGCAAGGGTCAAGGGAGGTGGCGTACGACTGCTCTACAAAAGTCCCTCTCAAGAGAGGTGTTTTGTGGAGGGGAGGGTTGGAAGGAGCTGGGCCAGTATGATGAAGATGAAGAGTTTGGGAATGGAAGGGACTCTGAATACCACCTGAGTTTGCATTTCTGCTTCATTTCACGTTTTCCTCAGAACTTCACCCCTTACATGCAGATTGATCCCCTAAGAGACTCTATTTGCAACAATTTCTAAGTCACGGCCCTGCTGCTTATTCATAGATCACAGTTTAAATAATAAAGAACCAAAGGACTACCGACAAGCAGATGTGCACCCTTGGTGAATGGATCTAGCACTAGTTTGACTAGTGGATGGAGAAAGTACTAAAAATTCAGCAAGTTAGAGGGACAAGGTAAAAGACCCTGAACTCCCCTCCACCAACGTAATCAAATCTACAGCTACTTATTGAGCAGTTTCTCCCGAAGACAGCTAACTGAACAGCTGCACAAGATACACCACTTAGAGAATGGTAAGAGGGACAAGACCGTAACAAAGGGAAGCTCCAACCCTGACACTTGCCATGGGGTGGAATAGTACTGAAAGGACAGATGTGTCTGAGGGCACAGAAAAAAGCTGCAATTTAAAAGGGCCACTAGAATATAAAAGTTCCCAGCACTACAACTCTACCAAATGAAGGGGACCTGTTGGAACTCTCAGGGTTGGAGGGACTGGTGATTGCTACCATCTGCATTCACCCTTCACCTTGATGTCAGATGGGAGCCGGGTCCAGGCACTGTTATCAGCCCACTGTCATTCCCGGACTACTTGGCACCCGTCAGCCCAAGGCAGCCCAGTGTGGTGCACACCACAACACTCGTGATCAACGCTCATGACATCACCCGTCTCAACAAGGTGATGAGTCTGAAACATCCTGGAACACTCCAGACTCACACCACTTAGGCCCCAGACAACTTGCTAGGACACTCCGAGTGCAGAGTCCCAGGACCTCCATGCTCCTGCTCATTTTGGCTCCTGCCACCCCACAAATACGCCCCTAACCTATGGCACAAAACAGCTCCAAGCTCCCCACGTGGACACCACCTAAGTGAAGCACCCTAGGACACCCTGGTGTGCACTCACTTTACCTACAGGTGTTCTGCTAGGGTGACTTCTAGAGAGTCCCACGTCTGCCATGGCCTGTGCCAACATCAGCTTTGGCTGCACTGTCAGGGCACTCTGGATGGAGATCCACGAGACCACCCCATCCCATGCCCACTTCGGCTTCAGCATCCCAAGGACAACCCCATCATGGAGTACTCCAAGAACCCGGCCCATGCCACCACAATTCTAGGCAAACAGCCAAAGTTGCCAGGCTTACAGCCTGCACAAGGGGACAACTACACACAAGACCAGTCCTTCAAATTTAGGAGAAGTAGCTATTCTAGTTCAGAGAAACACAAAGTCAAGCAAAACGAGAGGAATATGCTCCACATGAAAGAGCAAGACAAAATCACAGGGTGGATAAATGAAATAAAAAGGAAACAACCAATCTACCTGACAGAGTGTTCAAAATAATGGTCATAATGATGCTCACTGGACTGGAGAGAGGAGTGGATGTAATCACAACTTCAAAAAGAAAACATTAAAAAGAGCCCATCACAGTTGGAGGAGAAAATGAAAAATGCACTAGAAAGAACCAACAGTAGATTCGAGGATACAGAAGAATGGATCAGTGATCTGGAAGACAATCAGAACTAAACACCCCTCAAAAGAAACAAAAAGTGGAAGGAGTTAAGACGGTATAGTAGGAGGACCCTATGCTTGCATCATTCTTAACATCCAAGAACTCTATCTGAGGACTGACAGTCAAACTGCATAACCAGAGGGAGAAAAGAGGCCACACTGTGTTAGGTAGGAGGTGTGGAGACGTGACTTGGGAGAGAGTAAAGAATCTCAGGTGCTATGGACTGGAGGGAGCCCTGACCATGGAGAGGAGAGAGCAAGAGAGCACAGCATGCAGGGGACTGCACACAAGACAATCCCCCAAAACCACTGACAGGGGAAACGAGAGGGGCTGATTATCTCAAATTTTTACAAAGCAGCAGAGCTAAAAGTCTGAAGTTTTAGAGGTCTGCAGCATTGATGGAGTTGAGCCTGGTGGGCATAGCGCTGCTCCTGTGGAGAAGGAGGGCAGAGGCCCAGGAGTAGAGAGCATGGTCTGAGGATCCCCTGGGGTCCTGGGATAGACTATTCCCCTTCTTGGAGTGCTTTTGGTAGAGGTGGCACTGGTTCTTGGGACAAAAGAGGTGGCAGGTGCCACTGAGTTGCCCCATCCATGAGCATCTGTGCAGAGGCAACTACTGAGGGCAGCGAACCTGGACACCTGCTTTTTGCTGCGCTTTACCATAAACTCCAAGCCCCTGCACATTCCTGCAACTGCCTTTCTAAGACAAACCAGCACCAGGCACAGCATAGCAAGACCCTCTCCCAGTGGATCAGTGCTGTACCATGCCAGGTCCTAAACTTGAGTTTTGAGACCCAGCCAGTGCGCCTGAAATAAAACACAGCAGCACTGTGCTGCTGAGTGTGCAGATGGCTCAGATAACACACAGGGTGAAGGCAGTGATCTGAGGGATGCCTGGGACACATGAGGGGACATTGTTTGCTCTTCTGTGAGGGCTTTCTGAATAGTGGAGAGCACAAATTTCCCTCTAGGGGACCAGAGAGCCAGCTGACACCAGCCCATTTTTACCCCTGCCCATCAACATGGACTGTCTAGTAAGCAGCACAGCATCTACAGTGGAAGCTTGAGTCACTTACACAATGTCTCTGCACTCTACTGGTTCTTCTCAACCAGGGGCAGAAGGTTTATTTTAGCAAATTATAGCTGAAAACTTCCTAATCTGGGGAAGGAAACAGACATCCAAATCCAGAAGGCACAGAGAACACCCATCAAAATCAACAAAAGCAGGCCAACACCAAGACCTACCATAGTAAAATTTGCAAAACACAGAGATAAGAATTCTGAAAACATCAAGGGAAAAGAAATCCCTAACCTACAAAGGTTAGCAGCCATCTCTCCACAGAAATGTGGCAGGCCAAAAGGAAGTGGCATATTTTCAACGTGCTGAATGGGAAAAATATGCAGCCAAGAATACTTTATCTAGCAAGGCTGTCATTCAGAATGACAGAGAAATAATTTCCCAAACAAAATAAAGGAGTTTGTGACCATTAAACCAGTCCTGCAAGATATATTAAAGGGGACTCTTTAAATAGGAAAGAAAAAACAAAAGCAACAAAGACTAGAAAGGAACAAAGAAAATCTATGGAAACACTGACTTTACAGGTAATACAGTGGCACTAAATTCCTATCTATCAATAATTGCTCTGAATGGAAATGGACCAAATGCTCCACTCAAAAGACATAGGGTATAGAATGGATTAAAAAATAAAACCCATCTAGCTGCCTATAAGAGATTCATTTTAGGGGCGCCTGGGTGGCTTAGTCGGTTAAGCGTCCGACTTTCGCTTAGGTCGTGATCTCACGGTTCGTGGGTTCGAGCCCCGTGTCGGGCTCTATGCTGACTGCCAGCTCAGAGCCTGGAGCCTGTTTCAGAGTCTGTGACTCCCTCTCTCTCTGACGCTACCCTGCTCAGGCTGTCTCTCTCTCTCTCCTAGAAATAAATAAAACATTAAAAAAAATTAAAAAAAAAAAAAGATTCATTTTAGACCTAAGAAGACCTCCAGATTGAAAGTGAGGGAGGGAACGGAGAACTATTTATTATGCTAATGGACATCAAAAGAAAGCCAGAGTAACCATACTAATGTCAGACAAACTAGATTTTAAAACAAAGACTGTAACAAGTGATTAAAAAAAAAGGGGGGGGCGCTATATCATAATAAAGGGATCTATTCAACAAAAAGATCTAACAATTGTAAATATTTATGGCCCTAACTCTGCGACATCCAAATATATAAACCAGTAACAAACAAACTCATGGATAACGATACAGTAATAGTAGGGGACTTTAACACACCACATACAACAAGGGACAAATCATATAAGCAGAAAATCAATAAGGAAACAATGGCTTTGAATGACACACTGGATCAGATGGACTTAATAGATCTCTTCAGACAAATTCATCCTAAAGCAGAATACACATTCTTTTTTGGGTGCACATGGAACATTCTCCAGAAAAGATCACATACTGAGTCACAAATCAGGCCTCAACAAGTACAAAAGGACTGAGATCATACCATGCATATTTTCAGACCACAACATTATGAAACTTGAAGACAACCACAAGAAAAAGTTGAAAAGCCTGCAAATACATGGAGGTTAAAGAACATCCTACTTAAGAATGAGTGAGTTAACCAGGAAATTTAAGAAGAAATTAAAAGTATACAGGAAGGCAAATGGAAATGAAAACATGACAGTCCAAAACCTTTGCGATGCAGCAAATATGGTCCTAAGAGGAAAACATATAGCAATACGGGTCTGCCTCACAAAAGCAAGAAACTTCTCAAATACCCAACCTAACTTTACATCCAAGAGAGCTAGAAAAGGAACAGCAATTAAAGCCAAAAGCCAGAAGAGAAATATCAAAGAGTAGAGCAAAAATAAATGATACAGAAACAAAAAACAAGAGGAGCACGAAATCTGGTAGAACAGCTCAATGAAACTAGGAGCTGGTTCTTTGAAGAATTAATAAAATTGATAAACCTCTAGCCAGACTTATCAAAAAGAAAAGAGAAAGGACCAAATAAATAAAATCATGAATGAAAGAGGAGAGATCACAACCAACACCACAGAAGTACAACTGGTAAGAGAATATTATGAAAAATATGCCAAAAAATTGGGCAATCTGGAAGAAATGGATCAATTCCTAGAAACATATGAACTACCAAAACTGAAACAGGAAAAAATAGAACATTTGGACAGACCCATAGCCAGCAAAGAAATTCAGTCAGTAATCAAAAATCTCACATGAAACTAAAGTCCAGGGCCAGATGTCTTCCCAGAGAAATTCTCCCAAACACTTAAAGAAGAGTTAATACCCGTTCTCAAACTGTTTCAAAAATAGAAAGAAAAATTTCCAAACTCAATATATGAGGCCAGCATTACCTTGAGTCCAAAACCAAGCACCCCACTAAAAAGGAGAATTATAGGCCAATATCCCCGGTGAACATCGATGCAAAACTTATCTACAAAGTACAAGCAAATCGAATCCAACTGTACATTAAAAGAATTATTCACCATTATAAGTGGGATTTATTCTTGGGTTGCAAGTGTGGTTCAATATTTGCAAATCAATGTGATACACATTTTTTTTAAAAAAAATGAAGAATCATATCCTAATAGATGAAGAAAACAAATTTATATTTAACAAAATACAGCATCTATACTTGATAAAAACCCTCAAGAAAGCAGGGATAGAGGGAACATACCTCAACATCATAAAGGCTATATATGAAAGATCCACAACTAATACCATCCTCAGTGGGGAAAAACAGCTTTTCCTCTATGCTCAGGAAGAAGACAGGGATGTTCACTCTCATCACCGTTATTTAACATAATACTAGAAGTCCTAGCCTTGGAAATCAGACAACAAATAAAAGGCATCTGAATTGGCAAGAAGTCAGTCAAACTTTCGCTATTTGCAGATGAAATGATACTCTATGTTAAAAAAAAAAAAAACCCTCAAAAGACTCCACCAAAAAATTGCTAGAACTGATACACAAATTCAACGAAGTTGCAGGATACAAAATCAATGTAAGAAAGCTTGCATTTCTCTACACCAATAATGAAGCAGCAGAAAGAGAAATCAAGGAATCAATCCCATTAACAATTGCACCAAAACCATGTAAGATACCTAGGAATAAGCCTAATCAAAGAGGTAAAAGATCTGTACTCTTAAAACTATCAGTTATGAAAGAAAGTGAAGATGACACAAAGAAATGGAAAACCATTCCATGCTCATGGATTGGGAGAAAAATAGTGTTAAAATGTCTCTACTACCCAAAGCAATCTACACATTTAATGCAATCCCCATCAAAATACCAACAGTATTTTTCACAGAGCTAAAACAAACAATCCTAACATTTGTGTGGAACCATGAAAGACCCTGAATTAGGCAAAGCAATCTTGAAAAAGAAAAGCAAAGCTGGAGGCATAATTCCAGACTTCAAGCTATATTATACCAAGTTGTAGTCATCAAAACAGTAATGATGCTGTCTGGCACATAAACAAGACACACAGATAGATGAATGGAACAGCATAGAAAACCCAGAAATGGACCCACAACTACTCTTTGACAAAGCAGGAAAGAACTAATCTTCGGCCAATGGAAAAAAGTCTCTTCAGCAAATGGCGCAGGGAGAACTGGACAACAACATGCAAAGAATGAAACTGGACCACTTTCTTACACCAGACACAAAAATAACTTCAAAATGGATGAAAGACCTAAGTGTGAGACAGGAAACCATCAAAATCTTAGAAGTAACATAGGTAGCAACCTCTTTAATTTTTTTTAATGTTTATTTTTGAGAGAGAGAGACAGCACAAGCAGGGGAGGGCCACAGAGAGACACAGAATCTGATGCAGGCTCGAGGCTCTGAGCTTCAGCACAGAGCCCCATGCGGAGCTCATCATAAGCTGTGAGATCATGACCTGAGCCAACGTCAGATGCTTAACCGACTGAGCCACCCAGGTGGCCCATGACAGCAACCCCTTTGACCTTGGCCATAGCAACTTATTACTAGACACATCTCCTGATACAAGGGAACTAAAGCAAAAATGAACTATTGGGACTTCATCAAGATAAAAAGCTTCTTCAATGCAAAGGAAACAATGAACTAAACTAAAAGGCAACCTACAGAATGGAAGAAGATATTTGCAAACAATATAGCCGATAAAGGGTTAGTATTCAAAATCTATAAAGAACTTATCAAATTCAACACCCCCCCCAAACAAATAATTCAGTGAAGAAATGGGGAGAAGACATGAATAGACATTTTTCCAAAGAAGACACTCAGATGGCTAACAGATACATGAAGAGATGCTCAACATTACTTATCAGGAAAAAACAAATCAAAACCATGATGAGATACTACCTCACATCTGTCAGAATGGCTAAAGTTTACAACACAGGAAACAACAGATGGGGAGGAGCTTGACAAGTCAGCTGACTGAGTACTGGGCTAGCCAGGAAGGCCAGTGATAGTTTGATTGTGACCCTTAAAGAGAAAGCAGCCTGAGCAGTGGGGCAACATAAAAACAGCAGTTTACACAATGCCAGGTACAAATGAGAGGTCTGTTCATACTGATTTTGGAGCGTGTTGGGGGACTTCTTTGAAAACAAGGGAGCTGGCAGCCACCATTTCCCTCCCCCGCCTCCCAGCATCAATACAACCATCTGCACACAGACTTGTAGCCTAGACCCAGGGCTCAGGGCTAATTTGGCTAAAGCTGCACACGTACCATGCCCAGACACTGGCTTCACAGCTATCTCTGCACACCAGGCCCAGCCACACCCAGCAGTGCACTGCATCCAGCCATGTGCCCCCAGCCACCATGGTGCACTGCGTCCAGCTGCACCAGCCTCACAGCCCCCAGCAGCTGCAACACTTTGGGGATTCCAGCATAGGACTAGTGTCCCAACGCAGATTTTGCCACCACCACTGTCCAGCTCCCAAATTCTCTGACAGGCACACCCTCTCAGTGCTGGCCTCCTGAGTCCCACTACCACCACAGAGAAGCAGCACAACCCAAAAGAGGCAGAAAGGAAAAGTGACTCAGACTCAACAGCAGGGTGTAAGCAACACACATAGGATATTCTCCTAAAGCAGCAGGTTCTGGTGAACAGAGGATACTTCACTGCAGAGCACTCCAGGACCTCTTCTTCTACAGTTATTACTTTCAAGAAAGAAGAAACAGCTGACTTTCTTAACACACAGAAACAGACACAGAGAGGCAGACAAATTGAAGATACAGAGAAATTTATCCCAAATTAAGAAAAGGACAAGGTTACATCCAGAAATCTAAGCGAAACAGATAGAAGTAACATGTCTGACAGAGAATTTAAAGCAATGATCCTAAGACTATTCACTGCACTTGGGAAGAGTAGAAGACATGAGTAAGACTCTTAACATAGAGATAAGGAATAAGGTAGCAGAGATAAAGGACTCAATAAACAAAATGAGAAACACACTTGATGGAATGAATAGCAGATAGAAGAATCAGAGGAATGAATGAGTGACCTAGAAGACCGCGTAATAGAAAGTAATTAAGCTGAATTAAAAAGAGAAAAAAGAATTACAGAAAACAAGAATAGACTTAGGGAACCGAGTGACTCCATCAAACATAATAACGAGGAGTCCCAGAAGAAGAAGAAGAGAGAAAAGGGAGCAGAAAACGTATTTGAAGAAATAATAGCTGAAAACTTCCCTGATCTGGGAAAGGACACAGACATCCAGAGCCAGGAGGCACAGAGAACTCTCATCAAAATCAACAAATGCAGACCCACACACCAAGACATACTGTAATTAAACTTACAAAATATAGTGATAAGAAAAAATTCTAAACGACAAGAAGTCATTAACTTACAAGAGAAAATCCCTAAGGGTAGCAGATTTGTCAACAGAAACTTTGAATATATCATGCTACTCCCTTCTGGCTTGCAAAGTGCTGAAAGGGAAGAATCTGCAGCCAAGAATCCTTTATCCAGCAAGGCTGTTATTCAGAATAGAAGGAGAGACAGTTTCCCAGACAAAAACTAAAGGAGTCTGTGACCACCAAACCAGCCCTGGAAAAAAATGTTATTAAAGGGGACCCTTTGAATGGAAAGAAGAGACCCAAAGTGACAGTATAAAGGTAGAAAACACAAAAGCAGTAAAAATAAAGATTTTTTGCCCCAAAAAAACTGGTCAAGCAATTCATCAAAAAAGAATATAAAATGTAATAACATATACCAAAAATCTGAGGAGGAGGGAAGGGATTCAAACCTAAATTATCAACTTATTGACTGCTACGTGTATAAGAGATAATATACAAACCTAAAAGCAACCATATGTCAACAACTAGTAAATATGCAAAGAATAAAGAAAAAGAAATCCAAATATATCACTAAAGAAAATCAGCAAAACATGAAAGAGAGAGAGAGATAACCAAGAAACAGACTCTTTAACTATAGAGAACTGATGGTTACCACAGGGGAAGTGGTAGGAGGATGGGTGAAATCGGTGATGGGGATTAAGAAGTACACTCTAATGATGAGCACTAGATGATGTACAGAAATGTTGCATCACTATATTGTATACCTGAAACTAACACTAAAAAAAATAAAATTAAAAAAAAAAGAATTTTTAAAATTAGAATATGATAGGGGCACCTGGGTGGCTCAGCCAATTTAGCATCTGACTTTGGCTCAAGGCATGATCTTGAGGTCTGTGGGTTTGAGCCCCATGTCGGGCTCTGTGCTGACAGCTCAGAGCCTGGAGCTTGCTTGGGACTGTCTCCCTCTCTCTCTGCTCCTCCCTCTCCTCCTCCCTCTCTCTCTAAAAATAATAAACATTAAAAATATTTTTAAAAATAAAATTAGGATATGACAGGTTAAGCAGTATCTTTGACAACCTTCAGATTATATGGGACCCAAGATGAGAAGATGAAAAGAAAGGCTAAGAGAATTTATTTGAAGAAATAACAGCTGAAAATGTCCTTAACCTAGGAAAGGAAACACATGAAGTTTCAAAAAGCACAGAGTTCCAAAAAAGACAAACCCAAGGAGATCCACACATGACACATAATAAATAAAATGTTGAAGATTAAAGATGAGAGAATTTTTAATGCAGCAAGAGAAGGAACTAGTAATGTACTTAAAAAACCCCAATAAGAACAGGGGTGTACATGGGTGGCTCAGTTGGTTGAGCATCCGGACTTCAGCACAGGTCATGATCTCACTTACAGTTCATGAGTTTGAGCCCCACGTTGGGCTTTGCACTGATAGCATAGAGCCTGCTTTGGATTCTCTGTCTCTCCCTCAAAAAATGAACAAACATTAAAAAAAAATTTTTTTAAGCCAATAAGGCTAACAACAGATTTTTTTTTTTTAAAAGAAACATTGCATAGCAGAGGGAATGCCATAGTATATGCAAAGTATTGAAAGGAAGAAAACTACAACTAAGACTATCCACTCCGAAGGATTATTATTCAGGATTGAAAAAGTTTCTCAGAGAAACAATATGAACAATATTATACTTATTGTCACTTAGGTGACCATCAACTTAATATTCATGTCAATATGCTTTTAATATATATAAACACATATATATGTGTGTATATAGTGTGTGTGCATCTGTATCCAAGCATCACGTAAGTCACCAATAATAATGAGAGCAAGAAAGGGACAGAAATGAGCTACAAAAATAATTTTTTAACAAAATGGCAAAAAGTATTCAAGTATCAATAAAAACTTAGAATGTAAATGATCTAAATATTCCTGTCAAAACCATAAAATAATCCAATAGATTAAAAAAATCGATATGGAGCCTACAAGAAATTCACTTCATACCTAAATACATATACACATAAAAAGAAATGGAAAAATATTCCATGGTATGGATTGGGGAAAAAAAAAAAGGAAGTACCGTTATTTATACCAGATAGTAAGAGTTTTAAAAGAAAACAAATATAAAATGAGACACTGATGAACAATACATAGTGATAAATTTTAAAAAGTCCTTAAAATATTACAGAGACACACTGAAAAATGTTCAAAAGTAGGAGGGACACTTATAGCAAAAAAGACTTAACTCAAAAACAGTAAAAAAAATTCAACCCATCCAACGTTATGCTGAAAAGTACAAAGAGAAGAATGAAAAAAGCCCCAAGTTAGCCGAAAGAAGGAAATCATAAAGATCTAAACAGAAACAAAGATCTTGGTTTTCTCAGTGAAACCAAGAGTTGGCTCTTTGCAGAGACAAACAAAAGTGATAAATTCTTAGGCCAGAAAACAAGAGGAAGGACCCAAATAAAATCTGAAATAAAACAGGAGAAGTGAGAACTGACATCACAGAAATACAAAGAATTAGAAGAAATTACTATGAAAAATTATGTGCCAACGAATTAGACAACCTAGAAGAAATGGGTCAATTCCTAGAAGCATACAGTTTTCCAAAATTGAATCAAGGAGAAAGAAAACCTGAACACACCAACTACAAGTAACAAAATTTATTCAGCAATCAAAAAACTCCCAACACACCAAAGTCCAGGACCGGATGGATTCACAGCTGACTTCTACCAAGTACTGAAAGAAGAGTCCAAGCCCTTTCTCCTCAAACTATTCTAAAAAAATACAAGGGAAGGAAAGCTCCCAGATATAGTCTAATGAGACCAGGATTACCCTGATACCAAAACCAAAGACATTTCAAAAGAAGAGGGGGAAAAAAGGACTAAGAAAAAGAGGAAGGAGAAGATAAAGGAGAACATAGGAAGAAAAGGAGGTAGAAAGGTAGGAAGAAAAGAAGGCTCAAGAAAGAAAGAAAACTACAGGCCAATATCCCTGATGAACATAGATGCAGAACCCCTCCACAAAATATTAGCAAACATCATTCAACAATACACTTAACAGATCACTGCACCACCATCAAGTGGAATTTATTCCAGGGATATATAGATGGTTCAGTATCCATAACCCAGTCACCATGATATAGCACTTTAAGAAAAGGATAAAAATCATATGATCATCTCAATAGATGCGGAAGAGCATTTCACAAAACACAACATCCATTCATGACAGAAAACCTCAGCAAGGTGGATTTAGAAGGAATCCATCTAACAAAATAAAGGTCACACACGACAAACCCACAGCTAACATCATACTCAGTGGTGGGAAAACTGAGAAGTTTTCCTCTAACATCAGAATGGGACAAGGATGGCCAGTCTCACCATTTTTATTTAACAAAGTGCTGGAAGTCCTAGCCACAGCAATGTGACAAGAATTCAAAGACATCCAGACTGGTAGTGGAGGAGTAAAATTTGTCACTATTTGCACATGCCATGATACCATATATAGAAAACCATCTGGATGCCACCGAACACCTATGGAAACTCATAAATGATATCAGTTAAGTTGCAGGACATAAAATTAGCATACAGAAACCTGCTGCCTTTACACACACTAAGAACAAAGTGGCAGAAAGAGAAATTAAGGAAACATTTGTAATTACACAAAAAAAAATAAAATATCTGGGGACAAACTTAGCCAAAGAAGTCAAAGACCCGTGCTTTGTAATCTTTAAACACTGATGAAGGAAATCGAAGACGACACAAAATGGAAAAGATGTAGCATGCATGCTCATGCTTTAGAAGAACTAATATTGCAGACATGCCCATACTACCCAAGGAAATCTACAGATTCATTGCAAAACCCATCAAAATACCAAAAGCATTTTTCACAGAGCTAGAGCAAATAATCCTAAAGTGTGTATGGAACCACAAAAGACCCTGGATAGACAAAGCAGTCTTGAAAAGAAGAACAAAGCTGGAGGTATCACAACCCCAGATTTCAAGGTATATTACAAATACTCAGTAGGGTATGGACACAAAGGTAGACACACAGATCAGTGGGACAGAACAGAGAGCCCAGAAACAACCCCAGGCAGATGTGGTCAATGAATCTATAACAAAGGAGGCGAGAATATATAATGGGGGGTGAGAGGAAGACTGTCTCTTCCACAAATGGTGCTGGGAATTCTGGACAGCCCCATGCAAAAGAATGAAACTGGACCACTTTTCTTACACACCATACACAAAAATAAACCCCAAATGGGACCTAAATGTGAGGCCAGGAACCATAAAGCTCCTAGAAAGAGACATAGGCACAAATGTCTTTGACACTAGTAGCAACATTTCTCTAGAGATGTCTGCTCAGGTAAGGGAAACAAAAGCAGCAATGAAACTATCGGGATTACACCAAAATAACATTTTGTGCAAACTAAATGAAGAGGCAACCTACCAAAAGGGAAACAATGTTTGCAAACGATATATCCGAGAAGGGGTTAATATCCAAAATGAAGAACTTATTCGACTCAACAACAAAGAAACAAATAGTCCAATTAACAAATGAGCAAGGGACCTGAATGAACATTTTCCCAAAGAAGACATACAGAGATCCAGCAGACACAAGAGCATATGCTCAACATCACTAACTGTCTGGGAAATGCACATCAAAACCACCATGCAATATCATTTCACACCTGTCCAAATGGTTTGAATAAAAATACAAGTGACAAGTGTCTGCTTAAGACATGGGTAAAAAGGGACCCTCGTGCACTTGTTGGTGGGAATGTAAATTGAAGCAGCCATTGTGGAAAACAGTATGGAAGTGGTTCTTCAAAAAATTAAAAAGACCCAGTAATTCCACTACTGGGTATTTACCCAGAGAAAATGAAATCACTGATTCCAAAAGATATATGCACCCCTACACTTACCACAGCATTATTTACAACAGCCAAAGCATGGAAGCAACCTAAGTACCAATTGAGAGAGGAGACAAAGTACAAGTTTACATATTCCAATGCACATGTGCGCGCGCACACGCACACACAGGCACAATGGAATATCACTGAGACATAGAAAAGAATGAATTCTTAACATTTGCAACAACATGGGTGGACTTACTGGGTATTACGCCCAGTGAAGTAAGTTGTTTTTGCTTG
This sequence comes from Hyaena hyaena, assembly GCF_003009895.1. Lineage (NCBI taxonomy): Eukaryota > Metazoa > Chordata > Mammalia > Carnivora > Hyaenidae > Hyaena > Hyaena hyaena. The sequence continues at coordinate 1,784,084 of NW_024080944.1, forward strand.
CAGAAGGGGATGCAGACAGGGAGAGAGTATGGGAAAGCACTTTCCCCCCACCCCTGATAGCAGCTGGAGAGAAAAGGAAGAGTATGCAAGGGACTGAACAAGAGAACGGGAGAAAGGAGAGGGCTTAAATTCCATTAAGGCTCTATAAACAGGGGGAGTACAGAGTCTGAAACTCCGTAGCTCAATACTGGCAGAGTTCAGGTGGGAAGGGTGAATCCCCAGGACCAGAGAGCAAGGTCCTGGGGCTCCTCAGGCCACATGGGGAGAGGCAGCTCCCCTGATGGGAGGACATTTGGTAGAAGCTGTGCAACCTCCCCACAGGCAAAGGTCCCAGTGGACCATGGAGAACAACGACATTCGCTGGTGTTGGAACAAGGACGTCAAGGGGGATGCCTGGTGCCAGACGCGTGTTAGGATTTACCACCATCCCTGAAATGCTGCTGCTACATGATTGTGTGAACTTCTTCTGGGGTGGGGTGACACCCAGCTAGAGTCTCTGGGCATTGGCAGCAGCACGGTCTCACAAATGTTCCTGGGAGCAGGTGGGCCCCCAGCCATTGCTCAGTGAGACCATCCCCCAGAGGGTCAGAAGGGGGTCAAAGACGCAGTCCCTCAGAAGTGAGGGGTTGGGAAACACAGCCGCATCTGAGATAAAACTCAGGAGGGAGGTACCACATTGCAGCCTGGTCAGACAGTGTAGAAGCAGAGAGTGGACGGAAGCCAGAGACAAAGGAGGGGTGCTTGATTGCCTGTCAGGGAGAGCACAGAGTTCTGATGCAAGACACTGGGTAGCTGGGTGACACCTTTGTTACCTCTCCCGCGAATGCACATACACACTACATACACCACAACAATTCACTCCAATAAGCTAAGCAGCACCAGCTAGTGGAGAACGAAGCCATTACACTAAACCCCACCCAACTGAGCCAATAGCACTCTTAAGGAACACATGTCTCTGTGCCTTAGCTTACAGACTATAAAGTGCTTCATAGTTTGACTTCTAGGTGAAACCGATATAATTTCAATCGTATTTCAGTCTGTTCACTGATCCATCTCTTCAATTTTTTTCTTTTTTCCTTATTCTTGAATAAAGAAAGATAAAATATTTACTTTTATTTTCCATTTTGATTAAAAAGATTTATTGTTTTCTACTACATTAAAAAATTTTTTTATGTTCATTTATTTTTGAGAGACAGAGAGAGAGAGAGCAGGAGTCGGGGAGGGGCAGTGAGAGAGGGAGACACAGAATTTGAAGCAGGCTCCAGACTTTGAGCTGACTGCACAGAGCCCGATGTGGAGCTCAAACCCATGAACCAGGAGATCATGACCTGAGCCAAAGTCAGATGCTTAACCAACTGAGTCACCCAGGTGCCCCTCTACTATATTTTTTTGTTAATTTTTAATTTTTTACTTTCATCATTTCACTTCATTCTATTTTATTGTATTCAGTTTTTTCAAAATTTCAAGCATTTTTCTTTTTCTATTTTCCTTTTCCTTTCTTTTCCTATCTTTACCTTTTTCCTCTAATCTACCAAGCTCCTTTCAACAACCAGACCAAAATACATCTAGGATCTAGCATCCTTTATTTGATTTTTGGTGTTGTTTTTAATTTTTCTTTTTTACTTTACTAATTCCTTTTCTTCCTTCATAATGATGAAACAAAATAATTCACCCCCACCCCCCAAAAAAGAACAGGAAGAAATAACATCCAGGGACTTAATCAACACAGATACAGCAAGATGTCTGAACCAGACTTTAGAATCACGATAATAAGAATATTAGCTGGAGTTGAAATGGATTAGAATCCCTTTCTGTGGAGATAAAAGAAGTAAAAGCTAGTCAGAATGAAATAAAAAATGCTATAACTGAGCTACAATCTTGAATGGATGCCACAGAGGCAAGGATGGATAAAGCAGGGCAGCAAATCAGTGATAGAGAGGACAAACTTATGGAAAACAATTGAGCAGGAAAAAAGAGGGAGACTAAGGCAAAAGAGCACAATACAAGAACTAGTGACTCATAAGAAACCAATAATACCTGAATCATAGGGGTCCCAGAAGATGAAGAGACAGAAAAAGGGGTAGAAGGTTTATGTGAGCAAATCATAACAGAAAACTTTCCTAACCTGGGGAAGGACACAGACATCAAAACCCAGGAAGCACAGAGGACTCCCATTTAGATTCAACAAAAGCCGACCATCAACAAGGCATGTCACAGTCAAATTCACAAAATACTCAGGCAAGGAAAGAATAATGAAAGCAGCAAAGGAAAAAAAGTCCCTAACCTACAAAGGAAGACAGATCAAGTTTGCAGCAGACCTATCCACAGAAACTTGGTTGGCCAGAAAGGAGTGGTGGGATATATTCAATGTACTAAATTGGAGAAATATGCAGCCAAGAATTCTTTATCCAGCAAGGCTGTCACTCAAAATAGAGAGATGAAAACTTTCCTAAACAAAAATTAAAGGACTTCATGACCACTAAACCAGCCCTGCAAGAAGTTTTAAGGGGGACTCTCTGAAGAGAGAAAAGACAGAAAAACAAAATCAAAACCAAAACAAAAAAACCCCAAAAAGACCAAGAGCAACAGAGACTAGAAAGGACCAGAGACCACCACCTGAAACTCCAACTCTACAGGCAACATAATGGCAATAAATTCATATCTTTCAGTACTCACTCTAAACATCATGGACTAAATACTCCAATCAAAAGATATAGGGTAACAGAATGGATAAGAAAACAAGATCCATCTACATGCTGTTTACAAAAGACCCATTTTAGGGGCGCCTGGGTGGCTTAGTCGGTTAAGCGTCCGACTTTCGCTCAGGTCATGATCTCGCGGTTCGTGGGTTCGAGCCCCGCGTCGGGCTCTGTGCTGACTGCCAGCTCAGAGCCTGGAGCCTGTTTCAGTCTGTGACTCCCTCTCTCTCTGACCCTCCCCTGCTCGCTCTCTCTCTCTCTAGAAATAAATAAAAAAAAAAACCTTAAAAAAAAAAATTAAAAAAAAAAAAAAAAGACCCATTTTAGACCTAAAGACACCATCAGATTGCAAGTAAGGGGATGGAGAACCATCTATCATGCTAATGGTCACCAAAAGAAATCAAGAGTAACCATACTTATATCAGGCTATCTATACTTTAAAATAAAGATTGTAACAAGAGATGAAGAAGGGCATTATATCATAATTAAGGGGTCTATCCACCAAGAAGGTGTAACAATTGTAAACATTTATGTTCCAAATGTGGAAGCATCCAAATATATAAATAAACTAATCAGAAATATAAAGAAACTCATTGATAATAATACCATAATGGTAGGGGACTTCAACACCCCACTTACTGCAATGGACAGATCATCTAAACAGAAAATCAACAAGGAAACAATGGCTTTGAAGGACACACTGGACCGGATGGACTTAACAGATACATTCAGAACATTTCATCCTAAAGCAGCAGAATACACATTCTTCTCTAGTGCACATGGAACATTATCCAGAATAGATCACATACTGGGACACAAATCAGCCCTCACAAGTATAAAAAGATCAAAACTCAAAATCAACCACAAGAAAAAATGTGGAAAGATAACAAACACTTGGAGACTAAAGACCATCCTACTAAATAAAGAATGAAGGGGATAACCAGTTAAAGAAGAAATTAAAAAGTACATGGAAGCAAATGAAAATGCTAATACCACAGCCCCAAACCTCTGGGACACAGCAAAGGCGGTCATAAGAGGGAAGTAGATAGCAATCTAGGCTTTCCTAAAGAAGGAAGAAAGGTCTCAGATACACAACCTTACACCTTAAAGAGCTGGAAGAAGAACACCAAATAAAACCCCAAACCAGCAGAAAACAGGAAAGAATAAAGATTAGGGCAGAAATCAATGCTAGTGAAGCAAACAAATAAAAACCAAAAACAGATCAATGAAACCAGAACCGATTCTTTGAAAGAATTAACAAAATTGATAAACTCCTAGCCAGTTTGATTAAAAAAAAAAAAAAAAAAAAAGGAAGGACCCAAATAAACAAAATCAAGGATGAAAGAGGAGAGATCACAACCAACACAATGGAAATGCAAACAATAATAAGAGAATATTATGAGCAATTATATCCCAGTAGAATGGGCAATCTAGGAGAAATGGACAAATTCCTAGAAACATATAAACTACCAAAACTGAAACAGGAAGAAATAGAAAATTTGAAAAGACCCATAACCAGTAAATAAATCAAATTAGTAATGAAAAATTTCTCAAAAAACAAGAGTCCAGGGCCAGACGGTTTTCCAGGGGAACTCTACCAAACATTTAAAGAAGAGTTAACACGTATTCTTTTGAAGCTGTTCCAAAAAATAGAAATGGAAGGAATATTCCAAACTCTCTCTATGAAGCTAGGATTACTTTGATTCCAAAACCAGACAAAGACCCCACTAAAAAGGAGAACTACAGACCAATTTCCCTGACGCGCATAGATGCAAAAATCAATAACAAGATACTAGCCAACCGGATCCAACAATACATTAAAAGAATTATTCACCATGACCAAGTAGGATTTATATCTGGGATGCAGAGCTGGTTCAAGATCCACAAAACAATCAATGTGATACATCACTTCAATAAAAGGACAAGAACCACATGATCCTCTCAATAGATGCAGAGAAAGCATTTGTCAAAATACAGCAAACTTTCTTGATAAAAACCATCAAGAAAGTAGGGATAGAAGGATCATACTCAAGATCATAAAAGCCATATATGAAAGACCCGCTGCTAATAGCATCCTCAATGGGGAACAACTAAGAACTTTTCCCCTAAGGTCAGGAACACAACAGGGATGTCCATCCACTCCTGCCACTCTTATTCAACATAGTATCAGAAGTCAGCCTCAGCAATCAGACAACACAAAGGAATAAAAGGCTTCCAAATCAGCTGGGAGGAAGTCAAAGTTTCACTCTTCACAGATGACATGATACTTTACATGGAAAACCCGAAAGATTCCACCAAAAAAACTGCTAGAACCGATCCATGAATTCAGCAAAGTCGCAGGGTATAAAAATCAATGCACAGAAATTGGTTGCATTCCTATACACCAATAATGAAGCAACAGAAAGTGAAATCAAGGAATCAATCCCATTTACATTGAACCAAAAACCATAAAATACCTAGGAATAAATCTAACCAAAGAGGTGAGAAATCTATACACTGAAAACTATTGAAAGCTTATGAAAGAAATTGAAGACGACACCAAAAAATGGAAAAACATTCCATGCACCTGGATAGAAAGAATATTGTTAAAATGTCAATACTACCCAAAGCAATCTACACATTCAATGCAATTCCTATCAATATAACAGAAGCATTCTTCACAGACCTAGAACAATCCTAAAATTTGCATGGAAGCAGAAAAGACCCCAAATAACCAAAGCAACCTTGAAAAAGAAAACCAAAGCTGGAAGCATCACAATCCCAAACTTCAAGTCGTATTACAAAGCTGTAATCATCAAGACAGAATGGTACTGGCACAAGAACAGACACTCAGATCAACAGAACAGAATAGAGAACCCAGAAATCGCCAACTAATCTTTGACAAAGCAGGAAAGAATATCCTATGGAATAAAGACAGTCTCTTCAGCAACTGGTGCTTGGAAAACTGGACAGTGACATGCAGAAAAATGAACCTGGATCCACTTTTTTTTTTTTTTTAACTTTTAAAAAATGTTTTATTTATTTTTGAGAGAGAGAGTGCAGGGGAGGATCAGAGAGAGAGGGACACACAGAATTTGAAGACAGGCTCCAGGCTCTGAGCTAGCTGTCAGCACAGAGCCCGACGCGGGACTCGAACCCATGAACTGCGAGATCATGACCTGAGCCAAAGTCGGACGCTTAACCGACTGAGCCACCCAAGCGCCCCTGGATCCACTTTTTTACAGCATACACAAAAATAAGCTCAAAATGGATGAATGTCAGATGAATGAATCTAAATGTCAGACAGGAAGCCATCAAAATCCTCGAGGAGAAAGCCGGCCAGAATCTCTTTGACCTTGGAAGCAGCAACTTCTTACTCAACACATCTCCAGAAGTAAGGGAAACAAATGCAAAAATGAACTACTGGGACCACATCAAAATAATAGGCTTCTGTACACTGAAGGAAACAATCAGCAAAACTAATAGGTAAATGACAGAATGGGAGCGGATATTTGCAAACGGCATATCAGATAAATGGTTAGTATTCAAAATCTATAAAGAATTTATCAAACTCAACACACAAAAAACAAATACTCCAGTGAAGAAATGGGAAGAGGACAGGGGTAGACACTTCTCCAAAGAAGATATCAAGATGGCCACCCGACACGTGAAAAAATGCTCAACATCACTCATCATCAGGGAAATACAAATCAAAACCACAATGAGATCCCACCTCACACCTGTCAGAATGGCTAACATTAACAACTCAGGCAACAACAGATGTTGGCGAAGATGCGGAGAAAGAGGATCTCTTTTGCACTACTGGTGGGAATGCAAACTTTTGCAGCCACTCTGGGAAACAGTATGGAGTTTCCTCAAAAAATTAAAAATAGAACTACCCTCTGACCCAGCAACTGAACTACTAGGTATTTATCCAAGGGATACAGGTATGCTGTTTTGAAGGGGCACATACACCCCAATGTTTATAGCAGCGCTATCAACAGCCAAAGTATGGAAAGAGCCCAAATGTCCATCGATGGATGAATGGATAAAGAAGATGTGGTGTATACAGATACAATGGAGTACTACTTGGCAATCGAAAAGAATGAAATCTTGCCATTTGCAACTACATGGATGGAACTAGAGGGTATTGTGCTAAGCGAAATTAGGGAAAGACAAAGATATGACTTCACTCATATGAGGACTTTAAGGTACAAAACAGATGAAAATAAGGGAAGCGAGGCAAAAATAATATAAAAACAGGTAGGGGGACAAAGCAAAGAGACTCCTAAATATAAAGAACAAAGAGAGGGTTGCTGGAGGGGTTGCAGGAGGTGGGAATGGGTTAAATAGGTAAGGGGCATTAAGGAATCTGCTCCTGAAATCATTGTTGCACTATATGCTAACTTGGATATAAATTTAAAAATAAATTTAAAAAAAAAGAGAGACATCCTGTTTAAAAATGGCACATGCCAGGTGCCTGGGTGGCTCAGCTGGTTAAGCATCCGACTTCAGCTCAGGTCATGATTTCATGGTTCGTGGGTTCAAGCCCCACGTCGGGCTCTGTGCTGACAGCCAGCTCAGAGCCTGGAGCCTGTTTCAGATTCTGTGTCTCCCTCTCTCTGACCCTCCCTTGCTCATGCTGTCTCTCTCTCTCTCAGAAATAAACATTAAAAAAATTTTTTAAATAACATAAAATGCACATGCCGATTCTGCAGTATCTGGAGTGGGGCCTGAGATCTGCACTTCTAACAGCCTTCCACGCTGCTGTTGCTCTGAGGAGCACAACTGAGACCAAGGCTCCTGTGTACCACCATGGCCAGTGCAGTGAAGCTGTGAAATAACATTCACAAGGGTTGAGAAGGAGAGGTGCCCTGGGTTGGTGGGCCTCTGGCTTTTGCACCTTCAGGTCCTTGGCCTACAGCACTGTTATGCTCGGCTGTTCAGCCCAGCAGGCAGGGCTTGGCTATGGATGGGGGATTTTCATGTCCTTTGCTCTTTTCTGTGTCCCTTTGTAGGGACAAGGGCCTGTAACTATGGGTCCAACTTCCTAAGTATAGCATGATGTAGACCTCACTGTTAACAAGATCTTTGCCAGCATCCCCTTTCTCCTAACAGAATAGAAGGTAAGCTTCTGGAGGCTACCAACTGGGAGACGAAGGGAACTCCGCTCATTGACCAAGACAACTGTGCAAAGTTGAGATCAGTCCTCTGTGAGAAGGAATAGACACATTCATGAACAACAACTAAGGTTAGTGAGCACCCAGTGTCTGTCAGTACCACACTAGGAGCTTGGGACACACCGGGGATCAAAATAAGATTCCTGCCTTTGTGGAGCTGACAGTCTAGCAAGTACAGCCACCCACTACTTCCGGTGGGCTGAGAGGTGTCCGCTCTGCTCTTACAGGAGGATGATGGTCTCTGGAAGCTATATGCTGAGGTCCGAGTGGGCTTGATGTGCTTGCCCTTGTGCTCTGCTCACCTCCAGTCACCAGGTAGGCTGGTCTGACCCTCAGCCAGCACTGAGTAGATCTGTGGAGCCTCCTTCTGAAGAGAGGTGTTGGAATGGATTTTAAATGCCTTTAATGTTTATTTATTTTTGAGAGAGAGAGCACAAGACGGGGAGGGGCAGAGAAAGAGAAGGAGATGCAGAATCCGAAGCAGGTTCCAGGCACTAAGCTGTCAGCACAGAGACTGACGCAGGGCTTGAACTCACAAACCGTGAGATCATGACCTGAGCTAAAGTCAGATACTCAAACAACTGAGCCACCCAGGTGCCCCTAAATACCTTTAAATCCAGGACCACCCAGAGGGACGGCAATAACCATACTGACACACACACACTGTCTTAGGAATCCTGGACTTTTATCTTAAAGACAAGTTTTACTCTAAGACAATAAATGACTGTAGAAGATTCTACCAGATCCTTAACAAATAACTGCAATGGATAAGGTTAGCCTATGTAGCAAGCATAAGTTTAAAGTCTCATGAATTAGAAAAGAATACTGTAAAGTGTTGTTGGTTTATAGTCTCAGGAGCTTCCTGGGTGAAATCTGAAACTGGCTACAGTAGGTGGACTGCAGGGAGAGGCTGGAGACAGAGGCAGCCCATTCCAGGTTGGTAGGTGGCAGTTCTGATAAGCAAAGGGAGCTTAAATTTAAGGCTCATCCTGGGTGGCAGCAAGATGAGTGAATCCCCACACCTGTGTGCCAAATCTTCAAGTTTATATAAGGTAAAGGCCTTAACTAGGATCAGTCGTGTATACCACGCAGGTGTTTTCAACAGCACATCATTATCTCAAGGTTATGTCCCTGCAGCAGCCCCTGGGAGCAGAAAAGGCAAATGGAAACCTTACATTTAAGGGGGTGAGGAGCCCAGGCCCAGCTCATGGGCCAACTGGTGGTCATGTCTTTTCAATGAGCTTCCCCAACATGTTTACAGGTATGTTGCAAATACATGAAACCAAGATTTTATGGTTTAAAAGTAGTGCAAGGGCTCTTTGAAAACTTCACATATGATACTCTTCATCTGGATCCTTCAGAGAAGCAGCTCTTTTATTTTTTTAAATCTTTTTTTAATTTTTTATGTTTTTATTTCTGAGAGAGAGAGAGAGAGAGAGACAGCATGAGTAGGGGAGGGTCAGAGAGAGAGAGACACACACAGAATCTGAAGCAGGCTCCAGGCTCTGAGCTAGCAGTCAGCACAGATCCTGATGTGGGGCTCAAACCCACGAACTGTAAGATCATGACCTGAGCCGAAGCTGGACGCTTAACCAACTGAGCCACCCAGGCGCCCCGAGAAGCAGCTATTTTTAAAGAGGGTTTTCCTGCAGAAGTAAAGTGGTTCCAGAACATAGACCCCCAAGCATCAGCCAGAAACTGGGAGGCGCCAGCCCCTGTGGCAGCCTCACTAGAGGAACCCCAACTGGTGGTTCCCTCCTGTGGTGAAGAAACTGCAGATGCAAACCGTAGCCACTGGCCTGTGTTCTTTTAATCTGAATGAGTTTTCTTGGATGTCTGTTCCTCAATGAACCTTCAGGTTAGGGCGGGCCAGGGTGGCGGAGGAGATGGTCACAGTCTGTGCTCTAAGCTCTCACAAGGCCCAGTACAAACACACCCAATCCAGTCTTTTAGATCATGTCCTGGCACCCTTTTAACTTCTCCAAGTACTCGGTTGCCATCATTTGTGGATCTCTTATAATTATAGGGTCCCAGAAATGAGCGGTCCCTTCTGAGGGAGCACCCCATGTCCACCCCCTCTGCTGGGGCTGCAGCTCTGACTGCCCCCTGCCTGCTAGCAGCAACATGGCTGTCTCTCCACCATGCTGTCCTGCCCCAGGGACGCGGCTCAAAACCATCCGTGCTGTTCCGAGGCCTGCCTAGTGCAGGCGGTGGACCTTTTGCTGGTAGGTCCTTCTCTGTGGAGTTCAGACTTGATCATTCCTACTGTTTTGTGACGCCAAATCGCAAGTCTCCAAAGTGTGAGACTTTCTTAGCTGTGACTGTCAAGCCGTCAAGGGCAAAAGCTTGCGCTCTGGTGGCCTTTGGTCTCCCCCTCACAGACGGTGCTGACTAGAACATCCCAGCATCCAAGGCACTCAAGGCTTGTGCACTTGTCACCTGTTGTACTGACTTCTGGCCATGTTAGCTTAACCCTAGTTCCTTAGGGATTTTCCTCAGAATTCAACGTTCCACTCTGGCACCAACCACTTTCACCTGAAAGGTGTGTGAGGCGAGGAGGCAGAGTTGAGGCTGCCCTTCTACAAGGGTGGAAACTGAAGCTAGCAAGAGATAATCACAGCCCAGGACCCTCTCTGACTTTTCACTGGAGCCCACACTGGAAATTCTGGTCTTTGCTCCAGACCCACTGTCCCATAAATTCCAGCATTTCGATTTGACATTAGAAAGTATGCATACCTTTATAAGCACCTCCCTGCCCCTCCCCCCGTGCACCCCGCTTTTTAACTCCTCCACTTTTCTCTATCCTGTGCAACTGTCCAAACTGCACAGATTTTCAGACTAGTGACTCCTTCAAGACCCAGAGAACTGACCACCAACCTGTCACTACCACCAACTCTGTGCCAAATGACAGACAACCTGTTTGACCCAGATTGTTTTTGTATAAAACGTAAGCAGTACACTTACCAGATTCGAAGACTGCCTTGGAGGGGCTCGGAGCGCAATCTGGAGCGGGGCACCTTGCGGCTCAGTCGGTTTAGCGTCAGATTTTGGACTTCGGCTCAGGTCATGATCTCTTAGTCCTTGAGTTCTGGCCCCACATCTGGCTCTATGCTAACAGCTCAGAGCCTGGAGACTGCTTCAGCTTCTGTGTGTCTCTCCCCCACTCATGCTTTCTCTCAAAAATTAACATTAAAATTTTTTTTTAAAAAGTACAATCTAGAGCTAGATGGAATTAACCTTAAACATAAAACTGCCAGTTATTTTATCAACAAAAATGGGTTTATTCAGGGGCACATGAGTGGTTCAGTAAGTTAAGCATCCGACTGTGGATTTCAGCAGAGGTCATGATTTTGCGGTTAGAGGGTTTGAGCCCCATATCAGGCTCTACGCTGCTAGCTAGGAGCTTGCTTTGGATTCTCTTTCTGTCCCTCCCCTGCTTGTGCTGTCTCTCAAAAATTAAATAAATAAATAAATAAATAAGCAAGCCTTTAAAAGGTGGGGGGGGGGGCGCTTATTTGGAATGGAAATAGCAAAGAATTGCAACCCAGGACACACTGGCAATGGCAAAACCATAGGGAAATTTAGAGAACACAGTGGAAAGCTCTTCTACGGAGGAAGGGGGACAGCTGGGAGACGCTGTTGCAAACAAGTCAAATAAAGTAAAATGGGAGCTCCCAGTATCGTGGCTTCTCATTGGCTGAGATGCAGCAGTCTCTCATTGGCTGGGCTGTTGCCGGGAGGAGGAGGAAACTTTTCCTTAAAGGTTCTAAAGGGTAGTAAAGTGGTATCCACTTGCAAGGAGCCTCTCTTTCTGTTTGGTCTCCAATCTTCAGGAGTGGTAGGGCATGAGAGCTACCCCTCCTGGCCTCCCAACTCCATTCTAAATGAGTTTTCTTTTTATTAGTTTTCACAGCTGCTTAGGTTTAAATCCTTTTTCAGCCCCTTGCTCAGGCTCTCTGTTTCTCAGAGTTTTGGTTTGTAAAATAAGGCTAAGTGCTTGGAACAGTGCCTGGCAATTAGTGCTATCTGTCTTAGCTATTTATTATTGTTAAAGATTAGTTATTTGGGAAACAAATTACTTCTTCCTTCTGTGCTTCATGCTCTGGCCACAGGGGTCCTCAGTGTGGGGAAGCAGATCCCCTACACTCATCACCCGACCATTTGGCACCAGTGCCAGCCCTTCAGCTTATGAGACCTGCTCGGGGTTTGTGGCAGTTCCCTGGGGAGTGGAGAAGCACTCAGCCAGTCAGATTAGTCACTAATTCTATTTACATACTAACAGCTAAAAGAGTTTCCAAAAGAAGTACATCTCTGGCCTACTTTTTTTTTTTTTTTAAAGTTTATTTTGAAAGAGTGCACAGGATGGGGAGAGACTGAGAGAATCCCAGGCAGGCTCTGTACCATCAGCTCAGGGGCTCGAACTCATGAACCATGAGATCAGGACCTGAGCTGATACCAAGACTCAGATGCTTAACTGACTGAGCCAACCAGGTGCCCCTATCTCTGGCCTGTTAATGCACTTATGGGTGCAGAGGATAGGAGGCAAACAGGCTGTGTGTGATCCAGGAGGCCTTTTAAAATGGGCATCTGAGTGAATGTCACTGGATTCAGTTCACCTTTTAAGCCAGGGAACTAGAAGGGACTGTTTTTGAACTTAAGAATGGGAGCAGGGTGAATGTTTGACAAACCTCTCAGAACTCAGTCTTGGGGCAGTAGCCTGATGCCATGTGTTGGCCCCTCTGGTATTTAAGGCTTTTCCCCTCCCTGGATGCAAAGATTGGGTGTGGAGACATCTCTGGCAGGAACACAAGAGTTGAGATCCAAAGTGATTTGGTCTCTTCATGAACTCTGGGATGGTCACTCACCTTCTCTACTGCTAGAACTTCTCTTGGGAAGCTATAATAGATGAGTTCACATGGAAAGCAGCTGGAGGTATTACGGACTTCTGGATGTAGTTCTTAGTCATCTGTTTTGAATATATAAGACGCTCATTCCCTCCCATGTGCTCTTCTCTAGGCAAGTGTTCTCTTGTTAGCAGCTGCCCACACTTAGATATGGAAAAATCCCGTGGCTGCCGGTTAGAACAAGTGTGTTAATGGCAGCAAGTAGACAACGAGCTAGTAAAGGACTGGGGGAGGGGAATGAAGCAGGTGTTTCAGTTTTGAAATATGGACCATACTGGCCTGAGACTTACCAAAGACATGTAGCCCTCATACTTCCATAGTCTCTTCTTGGCTTATGGCAAATAAACTACTAACTTTTCCAGGCAGGAGAAAAAGGGTACAGTATGCAGAAGCCTGGGTTGGTAGGAAAAGCAGCTGGGTTGGTAGGCAAGTGCTAGAAAAGATGAGGCAATCAGTCTCTTAGGAATCAGAGCCAGGGTCGCTGAGGCCCGGTGCTCCCTCACGCTTCCTCCCTAGGAGTTGGGGTATTTTTTCTGCTTAGATCAGCTTATTCCCTACTACTACCAATCGCTCCCAGAGCTGGGCAAATACTTCACCTTTGCAACCTTCCACTCTTTTCTCTGTCCTCTCCTCTCTTGACTCAATCCAGCGGAAGCAGGAATACAGGGTGGTAAGGGGACAATTGTTCAAATCCACCCAGGGTTTGGCCAGATCATCTGTGCTGAAGGGGAGAGAATTATTTGTTTACTCAAACTAACCAAAAGGTCAACATACTTTGAAAGAGTATATAGGTCACTTTTTTCTTCATTTACATATTCAGTAAAGACCAAGACCTATCATTACATATCTGCTGCTGTACCAGGCCCTGAATTTACAAAGATGAAAGTTCACGTGTAACAACTTCGTGATTATAGGTTGTTGGTAGAGAATTTCTAATTTCCAAGGAAATTAGACACATTTGACAAGTGAAGCTTGAGTATTCCCAAGTGGGTGGGCACGGGCTTATGATTCCTGAGCTTATGAGCCACAGTGACCTTTCCACACTCCTCTTCCAAGCAAGTCTTCCCGCCATGGAGTTCCTTCACACCCCCAACATCCCACAATGGCTGTGTGCACACATTATGCACAGTACCTCGTAGGAAAGAGGAAGGCCGGCAAGGGTGTGTAAAGTACACTCCCTACTTTCTCATATTGAGGGTGTCTCTGTACTTAGAACTATGCCAAGAAAGTTAATAGATTGTCAACTGCAGAGTGTGTTCTAATACCACTTATTGAACATGACAAAATCCTATAGAAAATTTGGAATTTGGTTATAGGATTATGCATTATTTTATGGGCTCTGAAATATAGATACATATATGCAAGGAAATGTCAACTAACGTTTCTCACATGGCAGCCCGTCCAAGGTCATCAAATTGGGTTAATGGATGGTCTTGTCCATTCATTAATTTACACTCAGCATGACTTTAACCCAGTCAGGGACTCCTAGTGCAGTAATTAGTATTGTTGAGTCTTGCAAAACCCTAAAGAAAACACAACAACACAAAGGGGATTGTGCTCCTGTTTACAAACCACTGCAGCTGGTGATGGTTTTCACAGCCTCCCCACCTGAAGGAGGAAACAGCTGCTGGTTGCTGATAGGCCATTGACCTTCAGCACCTCTGTGGTCTGCATGGCAGATGATATACGGGTGTTGCAATCTTTAATTCCTATGTTTATTATGCTATAGTAGTCAGTTGGGGAAGGTCATCCAAAAGACATGACCACCAGTTGACCCATGAGTTGGACCCTGGCATTCAGAGGCTCCTCATTGCCTCCTCTGTCCTTGGAATGGGGGTTCCATTTGCCTTTCCACTCCCAGAGGCTGCTCCAAGGACACAGTCTTGGTCTAGTTGGAAACACCTGCAGTGTGCGTGACTAAACCCAGTTAAGCCCTCTTTATATGAAGTTTTAAGATTTGGTGGGTGTGTGTGTGACCCATTCACCTTGCTACCACTCAAGACAAGCCTTAAATACAAGTCCCCTTTGCTTATTAAAACTGCCACCTACCAACCTGGAGTGGGCTCCCTCTTTCTTCAGCCTCTCCCTGCCCTGCAGCTATGGGGGCCAGTTTCTGATTCCATCTGGGAAGCCCCAGGGGTTGTGAACCAACAATATCTCCCCAAACTTTTTCTCCCATCAGTTTCTTCATCTGTCCTTTGTCATGATGACTGGGAGTGGTCATAGCCTGCCCTAGCAGGCTCCTACCTCCCTGGCCAAACCACAACCCAGCAACTTGCTCATGTTTTTGCCCTCCGGGCTCTGAGAAATCTTTCAGAAGGGATTCAGGATGGAGAAGAGATGGGCGGGAGGGAGGAACTTTCCTTAGGAGGAAGAGTCTGGCCAGGCCTGTCTTTAAACTGTACAATCAATGCATAGACAAGTTTTCTGGCACAGGTCCAACAAGGAGGTAATGGCTCCCCTTGTGGTAATGATCTTTAACCAAGAGGTTTTATAAATGTTTTTTGAGAAACTGTTTCTGGAAGCCCTGGCATCAGTGCAGTCCATTAATAAGAAATGTCTATCTCTGAAGACTCCTTAATATAGGTTTGCATCCTTGAATCCAAGGCGAGGAAACCAGAGGCCTGGGACCTTACAAGCTGCCTGCCTTCCCCACCCTGCTGCCAGGGTCTGAATCAATACCACAGTGAAAGTAGCAGGTGGTGTCTCATGCTCTGCCCTGGCTTGTCCGCCTGAAGCAGGTGACAGGATCTTGGAGCCTCCAGTAGGAAATGTGGTTTGATGACCTGCGTCTTTTTGTACGCCTTTAATCTGACTTTCAAGAGGGTCTCCTAGGCTCATTTGGTTCTTGTTCTTAAAAATAATTTTCAAAAGTATTCATTAAAATAACAATCTGTCATCCTTATTCATTCACATCTTTAACTGTGAATAGTGATTTATAAGCTGAATTTTGATAAAACTTGAGCAAACTGTTAATCTTTTAGATGACTGATAGGCAGGCATGAGCCCTTCATGAACAGCTGGCCACTGCTCTGTGGGGCAAGGCCTTGGCTCTACTTCAGGGACACATTACAAAAAAGCAGACATTACCTAGATGTTTTAAAAAACACATCGTGATGGGGCACCTGGGTGCCTCCGTCAGTTGAGCACCCAGCTCTTGACTTCGGGTTAGGTCATGGTCCCAGGGTCATGGGATTGAGCCCCACAACAGACTGAGTGTGGAGCCTGCTTAAGATTCTCACTCTCTCCCTCCCTCTGTTCCCTTCACCCAGCTCGAACTTTCCCTCTCTAAACAAAAAGAAAAACCATCCTGTGAAAACACTTTTTGTTGTGTTCAGATTTAAGATCCAGTACAAATCTTCATCCACTGGAGGTTTAAAAATAAGTCTATCATCTATTAGCACAACTCGAAAATGATTCCCAAGAAGATTGCACCTTTCAGGATCCTCATTTTCTTCTTCTTTTTTTAATGTTAATTTATTTATTTGAGAGAGAGAGAGAGAGAGGGAGGGAGAATCTCAAGCAGGCTCACAGCTGTCAGCACAGAGCCCAGTGCGGGGCTCAATCTCATGAACCATGAGGTCATAATCTGAGTTGCGATCAAGAGTCAGAAGCTTAACCAACTGAGCCACCCAGGTGGCCCAGAGAGCACTCTCTCATTTTCAAGCCTGAGTGCACATTCTTCTCAACATTTCTAATTGAGTCCTTGCCCCAGCCATGGCCAAGTGCTGGGGCATGAAAGAGGAAAACAAATCTCTTGGCCTTAGTATGGTTGGCTTCTTGAACAAGGCAGGAGATAAGCAAGCGAGAAGGAAATGATTGGGTGATAGTCGCTGTACCTGGTGGCGAAAATGTCATAACATGATTTGCATGAAAGTGAGAAAGTGGTTATGATAAAGCCTACTTTGCATTAAGTAGGATTGGTTTCACCCACTCTGATACAGTTCTTCACCACAGTGCATTTTATACTATGAGATTTCCTGAAACAAGTTTTAGCAAGGAGCTGGAAAGCTCTCTCAGCAGGAAGGTCGAGCTGGCAGTGTTCAGGGAGCTCCTGGGCATTTGGCAATTGTCCACACTAAAAACAGATGAAGACCTCCTGGCAGGCAAGAAAGCTGGGAATGTTGGCAGTGTCTTTGGGTGTAAGCATTAGTAAGCAGAGCTAGTGCTCAAATTAAGACGCAGAAATGGGAGGTATGGAACTACAGAAGTAGTTCATCTGTCAGAAGGAATGGGGGAACAATAGCTTCTATGAATAGGAATCTAAAAAGACCAGTTGTCAGATGGTTCTGACTCTGGGAGAAGACTCTCTTGGTTGAGGCTGTCTTCACTCTGATGCTTTGTCCCCTCAGGCAAGCCCATCTCGTCAAATGCTGGTTTTGATGAACCAACTTTTGGGCTCTGCAGACATCTTCCCTGGTCAGCAGTGTGTCCAGTGGCTGTGTTGCTGGTTACCAACAACATTCCCAGCAGTCCTTCACAAAATCCCCGACGTGGCCACAACAGCGAAAGCACTTTCTCGTGGCCAAAAAATCCAGTGGTTACTCCTATAGGTCCTTGGACACATTAACCAAATAGCTCCAAGAAGTGGCTACTAGGGGGTGGATAGGAGGAGCAGAGGGCATCCCAGCTTGGGGTTACCACTCCAGGAAATTCCTGGGACAAGTGGGCACTGGAACTGGGGGTTCCACACCACCACTTACTTGGTCTACTGAACTCAGGTGAGTCTTTATAGGAAGATACCTTCCTTTCTGGGCATTAACATTCAAGTGAATGCTTCTGAGCCATCTCCTACTGTCTTAAGACATGGTGCCACTGTATGGTCTCCAAGTTGCTCTGAACCCTTTGGTACCTTCTTCCTGTCCATGTGCCGACCATGTACTCTGCTTAGCTTGTTGAAACAAACAAGACAAACATTACTGAGAGCTCCTGCCTCTCCCTGAAGCAGACAGAGATTGCTTGAATAGGTGCCGAGGGGCTATTATGGTTCCTGAGGCTCTGACCTTGACATTCTGCTTGAGGCCTGGGAGCACTGCATTTTGTACTCTTCAGTGCAGTTATCACTGACACTAGTTTGGTGTAAAGAGAAGTTAAGAAAGCAAATTTTCCCCTCAAAAAACTGTATTCAGGTCAATAATTTCCAGCACTTTGAAGACCTTATTCTTTAGTATATGTGCTACCGAAGCGAGCACAGAAGACATTATTCTTTATGCTATAATCTCAAGTGACCTTAAAAAAAAAAGTACAATCATAGAAAAACCTTTAAAATATCTGACATATTGGGGCGCCTGTGGCTCAGTTGGCTAAGTGTCCGACTTTGGCTCAGGTCATGATCTCACAGTTCGTGGGCAAAAGCCCCATGTCAGGCTCTGTGCAGACAGCTCAGAGCCTGGAACCTGCTTCAGATTCTGTGTCTCCCTCTCTCTCTTCCCCTTACCTGCACATGCTCTGTCTCTCTGTGTGTCAAAAATAAATAAAACACAATAAAATTAAATAAATAAATAAATAAATATCTGACATATTTCCATCATGGGTGGGACAGGCAGTGTCCATGTACTGAAGAGTGCTCCTGGGAACACCACCTGCAGAGTGGGGAGAGCAGGATGGGCAAAGGGGAAGCTGAACCATGATACAGTTGTTGGAAGAACTGCCCAACTCCATGAGGGATTCTGTAGTTGTGAGGACGCTTCAGATACTCCAAACTGTGGCAAGGAGGCTGGGCTTTAATACCCTCACTGGTTGTGTGTGGGCATCGCTTAGGGAGAGGTAGCTCTCTCCTGAGGGCACTTCCTGGGGTACTCAGAGAGGGGAGGGAGTGTTGTGGTCTAAAGGAGGGGAGCTGGGCAACATGCAATACCCACTAGTCCCCCATGGGTCCACTAATAACAAGAGACCAACATTATTTAAATTATTTATTTTTTCTATAGTACATCTCATTCAAATCATAGAATAGTCTGATCCATCTTTTCTTTTCTCTCAAGCACAACTTATACTCATCTCAGATGTTTTTTCTTTCTTTCCTTTTTTAAATCTTACAGGATGGATAAAGATACACTTTAATGGACAAAAACCATCACTCAGAGATTATGAAAAATACAGTTTCCCAGGGTCCACTCCCAGAGCATAGGAGTATCTGGGGTGGGTCCTAGGGATGCAAAATTTTAAAACTCTCCCCATGAATTCTGCTGCAGGTGGTTCTTGAACCATCCTTAGAGGAACACTGCCTAGGACCTGTCTGTTATCTATTGGAAGCAATTTCAGGAAATCCAGGAATAATTAAGTATACAGAAATAGCTCTTCTATAAAATTTCCATATAAAAATAACAGTATTTATTTACAAAGTTTGAGATGCTATAAAATAATACATCATATTAGGTTAGGTACTTCAGTCTAATAAAGTCTACATTAGGCAAGTCCGATGTGGTGTCTGCATTTCCCCCTTACTTCTCTTGTTTAAACTGCTTAAAGCATGTGGCACCACAGTGTTTCCTTCATGCAGAAAAAAAAGCAGACCCATACTTTCTGGAAATAAAACCCAACAGCACATGATCAGAGTAAAGCATCTGCAAATAAAAAGTTGAGTCAACTTGCAATTTGGGCTCACAGCCTCTTTTTTTGTCTAAAAGTCAAGTGTGGTGGTGGTAAACCAGATACCTCCAGGAACTCACAGTGCTGAACCATGGTCCTCAGAGCTCAGGCCTACAGAGTAGCCAGCGCAGTTGGCTGGTTTCAAGTTCTGCTTTCAGGACACTGAAAGGCTGAACCCGCCATGGTGCTACGAAGAGAAAGAGAACTACGATGTGCTCAGAGAAGTCTTCTGACTTCTAGAGAAGTATGTGGGTCCTCTACTTTTTAGTATAAAAAAAACTTTGACCTCAGTCATGAACAAGCAAAATAAAGCATCAGGCCATTTGTTATTAGGTGGTGCTTGGAACGTTGATGATAATGCATGGTAAGTGACAACATGGTGAGTTTAAAGTGATAAGCGGTTTTCAAACCCACACATGATCTGGGGAAGTTTCCTGGTCATGCTGAGCGACATGGACAGAAACAAGCAAATGTGATACAGAAGGGTCCACTGATAACCCAACCTCTCAAGCCTACCAATGATCAACATGCAGGACGGTCTTTGCTCATGGAGGAATGAATTTCTTCCCAGATGTGAGGTCTAAACCTGGAGTGTTCCAAGTTGAGAGGCCCAAAGCTTGACACCACGGCCTCCTGTTGAGGACTCATGGGTGGAGTCCCACCTCTCCTCAGCTGATTAGCACTTGGAGTGACAAAGGACTGATGCTAATCCAAAGGCTGTTTGGAAGGACTACGGTGACAGTGTGGTTTTCAGGAGGCCATGTGGCCCTCAGAGGAGGAAGAAATTCTGTGTTGTGGTGCAGACTCTGCCAGACAAGCTGAGGGATGTTAGGCAAGTCAGGCTCTCAGCTTGTCTCTATGCGTGGGGTGGAAGAGATATTCTCTTCCATTCTGGAGAAAGAGGAAGTCTGGCTCCTCTGTTTCATCTACACTGGCCTCCAATGCAGCTATAAGCTGGGAGGCCCTTGCACTAACAAAGGGTCAAGACAGCATTGAATTCTATAGCCCTTTACGTAAACCAAAGGGTAAAGAACAATGTAAGATTTCACCTTGGCTGAGAGAATGGCTGCACAGAATGCACGTTAAGAAACGACTACACTTTCTGCTGTCTTAGTACTATAATGAATGGACATTTGCTGCCATTTAAGTTTCCGTACTTGTCAGAGATCCCCCAGGCATAACAGGAGGGTCAAAGTTTTGTGTTCCCCACTTTTCTTCTTTAGCATGGAGCGAATGTAGATGTGTCTGGGGAAACTGGATCTCAAAGGTTAGGTGGGTGTAACTTTTCAGAGATACCTTTGAGGGGCTAATTCCTGAGAAAGGTTATAATTTATGTGGGCATTTAGTTTGAATTTTTCTTAAAAAGATAAGATCTTAAGCAAACATCAGACTTTTCCCTTTGAATAATAGTGTGGCTTGAATGGAAGTGAAACTGACTGACTGCTGTACTGACTGTGATTTAGAGGGCAGGGAGGCACATTTCTGAGGGTCAGAAAGCATGGCACAGGCCCCTGACACAAACCCTGTGGGTCTTTGATAAATAGACATTTATGATCATCAGTGCCTGGGGATCATCACCTTGGGTCATGAAAATGGGGAACCTATTTGTGAAAATATCCTCAGAGAGTTGTGGCTCCACTAAAGCCAATCCATATGCAGAGTAAAAGATTATCTTTTATCTATCTAAGAAGTAGATCTTTATGTATCCAACAACTTGAAAAACTAGAAGAAAACACGCAGAGAAGTGATTACTTTTTGACGGGATAGGTTCCATTGCAAGGTGATGGAGCTAATGAGAATGTCCTAGATTAGTCAGAATCTTCTCTCGGTTTATGGATACTGCTGGTAGCTAAGGTTGGTTTTCTTTTAAATCTTAAAAATTCCTTAACAAACCCCAAAGTGTACGCTTAAAACTGGAACGGTGTGACCTTTGGAATTTAGTAGCAATTCCAAGTGCCTGTTAGAGTGGTGTGGTAAGAACATACAGAGACATCAGTCTTTTTGAGTGTCTGACTCAGGACAAACATCACTTTCTCAGGGGGGCATTCCCTGGCCACCCCCAGGCAAAGTAGCCTTTCCCCCACTGTCTCATTACCCTGTCCTATTTTCCCTCAGCACTAATCATTCTCTATGTTTTGTTTTGTATTCACTCAAAATACTTACTGGAGGATTCAATCTTGACATTCACTGTCCCAACTCCCAGCCCATACTCCCTGCTAAGGAGGCACAATCTTTACGTCTACATCACAGATTTGTTGGGTAGAGACCCTTCTTCCACAGGCCTGAGGATAGGGAGCTGGGAAGGTATTTAAAGGGCCTTCAAGTGAATCACTGATAAGCAGGCTTCTCTCTCTCTCTGAGTGGGGTTATGAGAGAAACAGCTCTGGCAGCTCCCTTCCTATGTAACTCTGCCCCCAGGAACACGCACAGCCACTATGTTCTGACTGTCCCAGGGCCGAAGTGACATCTGTACTTGGAGCAACTCTGCTCTTTTATAAAGAGTCATGGCTTAGCAAATAGCCGAGTGATAGATGGCTAACGTGAGCCATGTCTTTGTGAAATACTTCCATTTTAATTTTCCGGTAGGTGCTCATTTCCATTTGAGGACTGACCCTGGCTTGACTTTTCAAGTATGGCAGGGTTATGATTGCAAGTGTAAATTGTGCTAATGAAGGGAGTTATCCTCTTTCATCCTGGTAAAATGGCAGAAAGCACATAACGTTTTTTTCCCCATCATTTCTATAAAAAATTAAATTGAAGGAAACAAAACATGTGGACATGATCTGTGAAGTTTTCCAGGGACAGTGCACATCACCGAGGTGAAGAATCACTGTGTTCGCACCTCCATTCCTGCCCCTCCCTGACGCCCTCTGTGATCATAAGGCACAATACACATCAGCACTTACTGAAGCTGTTTTTAACACCTTGTCATCGCCATGAAGAGTGTAAATAGATGAGACAAACTCTCAGTGGATAGAAGGGAAGCTGGGGCAGGCGCCTGGGTGCCTTCAGCACCGCCATGGACTCTGGCAGTGTTGCCTTCCCACACAAGGGTCAGACGAGGCAGGTCCAGTGCCCCCTGTTCAAGTACTAAAGGGAACAGGAATTTACTGACCCAGTGATACTATGCACTTGAAAGGATTAATTGCGAAAATGACCCTTGAGGGGGAAAACGGACTCTTAAACTCCCCAACAAGTAGCGTGTGACCAGCACCTTTGGGAGGTGTGTGAGTGTGCAACTCCCAAGTGCTACTCCTATAGAGAATCCTGGAGATCATAACCATCATTTCCTAACGTTTTGTTACTTTGATTTCTACATGGAACTGTGATTAAGTGTTGAACTTTTCAAAAATCTGTTTGGGGGAGACACAGAAGAATAACAGAATTTATCTTTCTAAACAGGTCAACCGCCTTTTCTGCTCAGGCAAGGCTTTACACCAACAACATGTACTGGTGACCACAGTGCGACGCCAATAGATGTCCCCAGCAGTAACTGAAACACACAGCTGAGGGATGGAGGCCGCTTCCCACAAAGAGCACACACCTACGCTGGGATGGCCAATGATGGGGCACTAATAACATTAAGAGTCTTTGGTTGCTTTTAAAAAAAAACAAAACACCTGTATTTTATCAGTTTAAAACACTACTGCAGCAGAGAGAGAGAAAACAAAGAAGGGGGTGGCACCCCAACAACTCCAACAAGGACTTTGCCATTTGGTGGAGGAATGATTAGTGTACCTATCACAAATGTTGCTGCACAGGTCTTGGGACCTGAATGCAATATCTTGAAGACTGCAGGGCTAGTTGTGGCCCTTTGCTCAGGGGCCCCTCAAGTATAGGGATGCGGATAGTAAAGGAGGTCAGTACTGGGGTCAGTAAAGGAGGCAGCAGTTTGGAAGGAAACTTGGTTTTAGCCGCCTGTGTAGCTGACAATCTTCAAATCAGAACTGTCCTGGAGGCCCTCAGGGATGTGCAGCAACCACAGCAGGATTTCGGACCCTCCCGTCCACCCAGTTGAAGACGTGCCCCAGAACTCGGGCTGAGACACGATTCTCTAAAAACTGCCTCAATCTCTGCACTCTTGACCACTCTGAGTCTGCACTATGGCTTACTTCTGACAGAATGAGTGCTGTCTCAAAGAACTTACGTTAAAGCTGTATGTCCTTGTGTCTTAAGTTTCATGGCCTTAATAACAAAATT
Organism: Hyaena hyaena; assembly: GCF_003009895.1. NCBI lineage: Eukaryota > Metazoa > Chordata > Mammalia > Carnivora > Hyaenidae > Hyaena > Hyaena hyaena. The sequence goes on from NW_024080944.1 coordinate 1,807,634, forward strand.
TTAGGTCAGCCAAATCTTTCACCCCTGGTTTACTCTAAGCAGAGTGGCAGAACTTTAAAAAGGCATCAAAAGGCACCTGCACTTTCTGCATGGATTTAGGAAAGAACTGATTTGGGATGAGCTTGGTGATGGGCCCAAAGGTGTCAGATGCATAATCCAGAGGCATATCCAAACGAGTTGAGTCGAAGAGTTATTTTCCATGATTATTTGCTCTTCTCAAGGCGTTAATGTGAAATTAAATCAAGGTTAGGCCATGCTGGCAGAAGTCACCACACTCCCTGAATATTCAGAGGGGCAGGGGCTGTGACCACACCAGTGCAGTATGCCCAGCGGCATCTTTGGCTATGAAATAACAAACTGTAGAAAGCACTGCTATAAATCCAATCATTTGGAGTGATCAACATTTTTCAGTGTTCCTGTGAAATGTTGAATTATTGGGTTAATCTGAAATGCAATTTACCCAGGAATAAACCCAATAAGGTGATTTTGGTGAATGAAAATGTACAAATGGTGACATGTAAAGGAAAACACTGATGTTCATATTCTTGAAATAGACTTTAAAGACAGAAGTAATAACGTTTGGTTCATGTTTACAAATTGCACACCAAACGGATACTGCAGGGGACTGTAAGCAAGCAATTCGGTCACAGGAATTTGTCTGTTCTGTTTTAAATGAAAAAGCTATATGAAATGCATAGCTTTGATTAAAACTATAGGTACAATTTCTTTCTCTGTAAAACTCCAGATTTAGAAGGCTGGCAAAGGCAGTGCTGGCAAAGTAATAATGCACGTGGAAATGCTGTTCTATTTCGGCTTCCAGAAGTAGCCCTAAAAAAACTATGCACCAACGCATTGGCTAATAATGATCATTTCAGTTTTACTATAAATTATCCTAAATGTCACGTAAGTACTTCAGGATTAGCGCTTGCTCCTTTCTAGAAGCCATCTAAGGCAGCTGATGCAGAAAGCACATCAACCAGACTTTCAGCTAGTTAGGCAGTTCAACCCATGCTCCTCAGCCCACAAGAACCACCGTCTACGCCCCGCGCCGTCCCACTCCCCTGCACTGGGATCTGACGCTCACTTCTGCTTGTAAAAGGCAGCCCAGGCAAGGAAGAGAAACACGACACACATGACGTCAAGGACTGTTCATGACAGCAGCCCTGATTCTAAGGAGGGTTACGTGGGTGTGGGGGAACACAAAGATCCCACCTCGTGGAAGATAAATGAGCTTCATTCATGCTGCCAATTCCTTAGGGACTGTCCCCTCTATCACCCCAGAAAACCGCTTTGTCTGTGGTGTGATCTATTGCTCTGTTGTTTAAAGTTCTCATTCAACTATGTTAGCTTTTTTCATCTCAATCATCTCAGCCTTCACAGAATCTGCTTATTGTGTTTCCCTAGTTTTCACTGAACACACAGTGCAAACAAAGGCAAAGACTGAAGCAATCATTTCAAAAACAAGAGCTCACACTAAAAACACACATGAGCATCAACTAGTAAAACGTGGGTTTTCTCCTGGCTTTATTCTGGGGAGGAGGAATCCTCCTCGTCATCTTCCTCGTCTTCGTCGTTGAAGGAACAGGGGGTCTCGCCTCGGGACTCGGAGCAGTGAGAGGCCGCACTGCTGGACTGGTGGCTGTTTGGGGCAAGGAGCTGCCCGGTTGCTAAGGCCACTTCAGCATCCAAGCACAACCCTTGGTTTATGCTAGCAAATAATTAGAAACACACAAGCTCATTAATGTGGCGAATGTTTTAAGCATCATAAAGTGTAGGAATCAAAACATGGGAAAGGAGGTGGCACTGGGGAATTGTGCCAAAATCTGTGCGAGACCTGAGACGGCAGTGACACCTGGCTCTGCCCCGCAGAGAGGGTCAGGGCTGCGTGGCTTCTCTTCCTGGCCCTGAAAGAATACGTACCTTGATTGGGACAAGGTGGCACCAGTGGTCAGGTCTAAATTTGAAACTGATTGGGTAGAGTTCAAAAGTAGTCCCTGATTTAACCAAGAAGGTCCTGTGGAGATATCTACAGGAAAAAACAAAAACAGAAGATGTAGGCGCGCTGAGGGCTCTGTGGCTGCTGCCGTTACGGTCTCAAGGGAGCACAGACAAGTAAGGAGATGAGCCTGACTTAAAAACCACAGCTAGATGAGTCTCCTCCCTTGGGGAGAACCCACGTTTCTTCAGAGTGGAAAAAAAGAAATCTCTAGGACAAAAGAACAGGAAAAAAAATACAGGAAGGCAGACTATAGAGAGGAAGAATTCAAATTAAACCAATCACGGACTCCCATTCTTTTTTCTTTTTTTATGTTTTTTTAATTTATTTCTGAGAGAGAGAGAGAGAGAGACAGACAGACAGACAGCATGAACAGGGGAGGGTCAGAGAGAGAGGGAGACACAGAATCTGAAACAGGCTCCAGGCTCTGAGCTAGCTGTCAGCACAGAGCCTGATGCAGGACTCGAACTCACAAACTGTGAGATCACAACCTGAACAGAAGTTGGACGCTTAACCGACTGAGGCACCCAGGTGCCCCTCCCATTCTTTTTTCTTAAATAACACTTGGAGAGGGCAGCTCAGAGTAGAGATTGCTGAACTATTCCTGGACACCTAGTGTCCTCACCACCAAAGACTCTGGTGTTAAAAGCCGAGCCAGGAGTGAGAAAAAGGAAGTCAAATCAGAAACAGGTAAAGGAGGACAGACCCACATTTGCTATCCCCTCCCCCTCCCCCCCACCCCCGTACCATCCTTTCACATGTGAACTAGTGAACTCAGGGCTATTACTGATCAAAGATCCATTCTTTATCCTGGTTTCCTTGGCTTTATAACTCAAACAAGCCCTTATTTTTTTTTTTTAACATTTATTTATTTATTTTGAGAGACAGAGCACGAGCAAGCAGGGGAGGGGCAGAGAGAGAGAGTCCCAAGCAGGCTCCATGCTCAGTGTGGAACCTGACACACAGCTCAATCTCATCAACCCGGAGATGATGACCTGATGTAAAATCAAGAGTCAGACACTCAACCGACTGAGCCACCCAGGTGGCCCAAACTAGCCCGTATAAAAGGTCATATGCAGTCACATTTTTAACGAGGGTGAGACAGGCATTACTGTTTTAGTCTGCATAAAATATTTTGGGTATATCCTTGCAATCTTATTTTCTGTGCATATACAATATTTCTCCAATCACAACCCTGATAAATTCTTATTGTAATTTTATCAAATGCTTGTCACATTATCTAGAATATTAGCTCAAAGGTGTCAGTGACTGGAACATATAAGATCTAAATGTTACTGAACGCCTGAGTATAGTCTTTCAACAGTAAGTTTACAAAAGAGGTGGAAGAAATAATAAAACCGTATTCCTAAAAAGAAATTCTTTGACTTACATTAAAAAATAATACTGAATGTACACTCAGAAAGTACAATTTAGTAATGAATCTTTATTAGAGTTAATTGAAATTGTTCTGTAATTAATTACTGTGCAAACAACAACAACAAAACAAAACAAAAAAACCCCCACAACTCTCTGGACTGGGACTGGGACCCCTGCTATCCTTGTGCTGTCTGAGCAAGTGAGAGGCTTCCTATGTAGGAAAAAAGGTCACTGAATGATTAATTTTAGAATGGCTGTGTGAACCTTTTCTTTAGAGGCTAAGGCAGCTGTGGAAAAAAAATTCAATTCTAAGGGAACAAGAGACTTATTTAAATATATTAAATAAGAACAAGCCTGTGCAAGAAGAAATTAAAGCCAGAATCCTGTGGTGAATATTAATCAGTATATATGGAAACCTTCTGTCAGAACACAGCTATTTACTTGTTTGCGAGTGCATACTACATTAAATTTTCTTTTTCACAATGGCATTGAAAAGCCTACATTTCTTTCACATTATCATGAGATCCACACAATAGTCCTCACAACCTTACTCAAGAGCCATTCTGTCCCTTTGCACACTAAAGGCACACATTTCTTTTATAGTAACCAGAAAGTCTATATCCTAGTCTGCAAATGAGGTCACAAAGAGATCAAAACCACAGAGTCCGCCTAATTGCCCTGAGCCTTTTCACTGAGAATAGGTTAAAATAAAGTTCTGGCGATTTATTGAGTAAGCTCTTTCTTCAGACCCTGCTGGACTGCCAGTATGAGTGAGCTGCTAATAAAACAGCAGGGCCTGTTCTGGGGGAAAGGGAGGAGAAAAGAGCATGGGGAGGGGGGCTGGTGAAGATAAGGAGCGAGCTGACTGAGGGGCAGAAGAAGCGGTCACACTTGCCGCAGGTGGATGGTGCCAGTTTTAAGAACCAAATCCAACTAAAACCAAATATCAATCAACGAACTCTTGTGTTTTGACCAAAAGGCCAAAACAAAATAAGAATGATGGGTGCCTGGCTGACTCAGTTGGTAGAGCCTGCAATTCTTGATCTTGGGGTTGTGAGTTAGAGCCCCACACTGGGTATAGAGATTACTTAAAAACAAACTCTTTAAAAAAAATAAGAACTACCTCTTAGCTTATATTTGATTTAATATACCTTAGAGCTAATATTACAATGCCTTCAGAAAGTGATGTGACATTCTAGGTGGTAATACTGATGGAAATAGCAAAAGCAAAGGGTGAACGCATTGTCTATGCATCCAAATTAAAAGCACAGAATATACTATAGTCTTAGGAATTATGACAATCACAAAGATTTCTGAATCACTGAAAAAAAATCTGAATTATAGAACACACAAAACATATCATTTTTGTTTTCTAGTATATTCAGTACACTCTTTTTATTTTATTATTATTTTTAATGCTTATTTTTTGAGGGAGAGAGAGACAGCATGAGCAGGGGAGGGACAAAGAGAGATGGAGACACAGAATCTGAAGCAGGCTCCAGGCTCTGAGCTGTTAGCATAGAGCCCGATGTGGGGCTCAAACCCACAAACCGTGAGATCATGACGCTGAAGTCGGACGCTAAACCGACTGAGCCACCAAGGCACGCCTACTCAGTACGCTCTTAAAACTCATAATAAAAAAGCCTGATGCAAAAATGGGCAAAAGATCTGAACAGACACTCCTGCAAGGAAGATACACAAATGGCCAATAAGCACACAGAAAGATGCTTAGCACTATTAGTAATTAGGAAAATGCAAAATAAAGCCACAGTAAAATACTACCTACCTCATGTCTACAAGAATAGCTATAATAAAAAAGACAGTAACATCTAAATGAAAAATAAGTGGGCAAGATAGAACCCTCACACGCTGCTGATAGTACTATAAAATGGTACAACTGCAGTAACTCAAAATGTTAAATACAGAGTTACCATATGACCCAGCAGCTCCGCTCCTAGGTATACAACCAACAGAAGTGAAAATTTATGATCACACAAAAACTTGTACAAGAATGTTTATAGCAGCATCATTCATAACAGCCCCAAAGTGGAAACAATCCAAATATCTACCAACTAGTGAATGGATAAATGAAATGTGCTATTATTCACAGAATGGCAGTGAAAGGGGATGAAGTGCTGGCACATGCTCCAGCATGGATGAATCCTGAAAACACAAAGCTATGTCAAAGAAGTCAGTCACAAAGGCTACTTATTGCATGAGTCCATCTATATGAAACGTCCAGACTGGACAAATCCGTAGTGACAAAGTAGATTAGTGGTTGCTAGGGCTGGGAGGAATGGGGGAGTGTGCTAATGTGTATGGGGCTTCTTTCTGAAGTGATAGAAATGTTTTAGAATCAGTGATGATTGCGCAACCTTGTGAATATATGAAATATCACTGAATTGTACATACCATCGAAAATGGTGAATTTTATGGCATGTGAATTAAATCTCAATTAAAAAAAAATAGGATACCAAATCACATCCACCTGGTTGGGAAAACAGAACACTTCCACTCTGCAGGTGAGAATGTAACTTGTGAAATCAAATAATAAGGCTCTGGCATCATCTGGTAAAGCTGAGCCGCAGGTACCTCTGACCCAGCAATCTGACGCCATACCCGGGCATGCAGGCCCTGGGTTATCGTTAGAGGAATGTTCAAAGTAGCACTGCTTTGTAATACCAAAAAACTTGAAATAAACCTAAAGGTTTATCACCAGTAAAATGAAAAAAAAAAAAAAAAATCAATGGTGGTATAGTCATATAATAGAATTCTCCACACCAGTAAAAACGTATGAATTATAGCTACATAAAATCATGTGGACAGATGAGAAGAACATGATGTGGAGTGGAAAAAAACCCTATCTCTAAAGAATATATCACTATGATCCCATTTATATCAAGGTCAGAAACAGACAATAAAAAAACTGTTTGCAGTTTATTATATTTGTTTGTATTTCTAAAAATAGAAAGTGATGATAAAAAAGAAATTTAAGAGAATGGTTACATTTAAAGGGGCAGGGAAGGGCACAGAATGGACTTTATTTTTCTACGAGAAAGGTGTTAGCAGGTTAGGGTTTGACCTTTAATAAGGGACAACCTGTGAAAAATGTTACTTAACATACCTGTGATATAACCTTCTAACGCCTTCGGTACCAGTGATTTAGCAAGTTTCAGATCCTCCAGAGAGCATTTGCCTGACTCCAGCCCAAAGGACATTCCCATCCGCTTCAGTACTTCTATGTCATCATGGATCTCAAAGGTGTTGTCAAAATTAAAAAGATATTCAAATCTGCATCAGAAAACAAAGTTAGAATGGTGTTTCAGGGGCAAAGGGGGCGTCTGCACAGTGCTGTACTTTGTATATTAAATCAAAAGGATGAGGCCCTAAATTCAGTACTAGAAACTTACTCTTCAGAGCAGTAAGAATCATTCTGCTGTGTTCCAGGGAATGACATCTCAAATACACCACTTTCCCAATTAAAACAACTTTCTTATGATAGACAATAGGAGTCCATAAACTTTAGCCCTCATTAAGTTGCTGGAAACAGGGGTCAGGAACTTTGGTCTAAATCTAGTACTTCTAAAAACTGTCTTCAGCTTCATCAAAAAGATTAAATAAAAAGAGAGCCTTTCCAGTTTAATATAAGACATCCCTACCATGAGTTGGCCTATTAGGTTTGAGAAAGAAAACCATAATGGATGTTTACTTCATGTTCACAAATCAAGTGTCAGCTATAGCATACTTTAGATAAGTAATAGATGGAAGACTTTTAACAAACAAATCAAAACTCAAATCCTGTCTTAAGAGCTTAAGAAGTGAAACACCTTAAGGAAAAGTACCACATAGATATATAGTACATTTTCCCAAATGTTCTTGAAAATTACCAAATCAGGATGTCCAGCTACCTGGTATATGTTTCAAAAAAAAAAAAGCTGAATGTAGGAGAACACGGTCCTTTTGACTCCTGAACTTGGCCCTGGGGTACCTTCACCCACAGGCCTCAACTCTACTGTGACAGAGTGCAGATGAAATGTTTTGGGATAATGGTGGGTTTATGTTGTCATAAAATTCTTACTAAAACCATGTGAAGGTAAAATTTATTTATGCAAGATTTTAGATCAGGGCAAAAATTACAATTTAATGTAAAATGCCATGTTTTTAAATAATCTGAAGTATATAAAGCTGAATAAAGGACATTAACAAATTTTCAGGAAAAAAAAAACCCCACAGAAGTCTGAAGTACGCGCCTGTCATAGGGATGATTCTTGGCATAAGTTAAAAGCAGATGGTTTTGTAAATTTAATCCCTGTGGTGAAAAAACCTCCAGGCTAATTAAGGGGGAAGGATTGCATCATCAAAGTAATGGAAAGACAAGGCTTTAGGGACCTACCTTGAATAACAAGCTTCTACAAGTAGTTCAGAGCCTTCTTCCCTTTACTCAGGGAAGGGTTGGGAAAGGGTAGGGATCAATAACCACCCAGGGATGGAAATCTTACTAGGTCCAGCCTGGGGGGAACAGAATCCACAATTCCTTTAGATCATTGGCTCTCAGATTTTCCTGTTACCCTTTTTAGGCTTAGAAGACTAAATGATGGAGAGAATTTAATAATCCCTCACAAAACAAGAGGTAACTGGAGAGAGGAACTAGAATTCTAAGTTTGTTTCCCCTGAAAATATATTAAACATTCTCTAGGACTCCCAGTTTTATGAGAATATATTAACACAGTCCCTTTAGATACAGGTTTTTGTGAAGATTTACAAGTGTGTGAACAACACAGACATGCACCATGGCTAGGAGCACTGGGCTCCTAGTGGCCTAGGTCCGTTAAGACCTATCTATGACTTTTGAAAACCAGCAAGTTAAATACTGTAATTCTTACTTTTGTGAAGAAGCATCCAGATCTCAGAGAGGTTAAGAAACTGTAGTGAGAGGAAAGATTGAAAAAGGGATCTTCTGACTTCATAGCCTAAACGGTCCCTATTTTTAATGGTGTCTAGAGTCTTAACTATCAAATACTTTTGAAATCCTTGCTCACTGTTTTTCTTTTCCTTTTTGGCACATTTTTATTTAAGTGACCTAGAATCTCTGTATGTCATCAAGATAAACAGGGAAGCAACACTGCCCAAGAAGAGTGGTAAAGACCAGAGAAGGCCAAGGCCAAGGGCAATGCTATAGCTCAGAGCAGACCAGAGGTCCCAGTCTCCCCGGACAGTTTTGGGCTATGCCTCTGGTACTGATGTGATTACTGAGCCTTCTTTTGCTTTCAAATGAATCCCAATTTGGTCAATAAGTTATATGCTGACTCCTTGTAACAGCAGCTAATATTTATAAAGGGCTGGCCTTGGGTCAGATTCTTTATAAACACCATCTTACTTAATCCTCACAAGGCCAGCATGTGATAGAGGCCTTGGAATCATCCCCTTTTGTTCTTCAGAAAACTGCTTTGAAGTTGCTAAGCTTGGGGGGGCGGGGAGGAAGCCACCCTCCACACTCGGGTCTGTCTCCCTCTACACCCTGTTCCCTTCACTATCTCAGGACCCCAGTTGCAGGCTGAGGTCCACTACTTTTTCTTGGAGGGTAAAATAAATCACAAATTAATTCTTAGCAGTATTTTAAAAAACTGCTACTTCTCACTTGCTGTAATAAATATCATCATCAATCTTAGTTAAAATGTAAAAAAATTAAAAATAGAACAAAATTAAAAATAGAACTACCATATGATCCAGCAATTCCACTTCTGGGTATATATCTGAAGGAAATAAAAGCACTATTTCACAAAATATCTGCACCCCCATGTTCACTGCAGCATTATTTACAATGGCCAAGATATACAACCTGACCGTCCACTGACATACGAACAGATAAAGAAAACGTGTGTGTGTGTGTATAAATGGAATATTTGGCCATAAAAAAGAAGGAAATTCTGCTATTTGCAACAATCTGGATGGACCTTGAGGCATTATGCTGACTGAAATCAGTCAGACAGAGAAAGACCAATACTGTATGATTTCACTTATATATGGAATCCAAGAAAAAGAACTCATAGATGCAGAGAACAGACTGGTGGTTGCCAGAAGCAGGGAAGGGAAGTGGGTGAAATAGCTGAAGGTGGTCAAAAGTTATAAACTGCTAGTTATAAAATAGATAAGGAAAAAAAAAAAAGCAGAGAACGCATCTAACATTTTCATGTCCATTAATTAATAAACAGAAGCACACTTAACTTCGATACAGTAAAACGAAGAAACAATCGCTTTAAGGCCACACGTTGATGTAAAATATTTCGACAATAAACGAGGAAGTAAACCCTCAGTGAACTCACCTTGTCGCAGGCCCTCACGGAGGGTCTACTTTCAGGCAGTTACTTGCCCAGAGTTAGCACATATGCCTACATATACCCACATGTTGCCTTGGCTCCAGGCTCTACCATGTATCTAGCACGGGCAGCACAGTGCCAGGCGCGGACGGGCAGACGATGAGTGAGGAAGAATGCACTAGTATATGGTAACACTCCCTGTCTGCAAAGATGTTTCACATGCCCCAGGAGGTCAGCCTGGGAGGCCTCACATTAGGAAGTACACCATTCTTTATGTTGCAAATGATGGGAATATGTTACCTGGAGGCCAGCCCTACTCTCTTGCCCCAGTTGCACTCACTTGTCGCTGGAGATGCTGCAATCTATGACTGTTTTCCTGCTTGTGTTGATGATTATAAACGGCAGCTGAATGGTGGAGTTCAGAGCTGGAGGGCCCTGGTTCTGCTGTTCGTTTTGCCGATTTCTCTGAACCAGGTTTTTGAAAGCAATTTGCTGTAATGATCAATAAAAAGAATATGGTCATTTAATGTGGATGAGTTAAAACTCCCTTTTAATAAGGCAAATGTGTCATAGAATTCCACAGCTAGAAAGACTATGCAATTCAACTTTTTCATCTGTTCCTGAAACAGAGTGGTTTTAAATGCTCCTAAAGTCAGATCCATTCATTCTCTTTCATCAGTGTGTCTCATCTTCTCAGTAGTGATGAGTTTAAGTTACTTTCTATGTTTTAGCAATCTTATCCTAGGGTTGTTGATTTTAGGTTCCAAACCATAGCACAAGTTTGATTAAGATTATTTTATCTTAGGGGCGCCTGGGTGGCTCAGTAGGTTAAGTGTCTGACCTCGGTTCAGGTGATGATCTCACCGTTCATGAGTTCGAGCCTCATGCTGGGCTCTGTGCTAATAGCTTGGGGCCTGGAGCCTGCCTCGGAGTCTGTGTCTTCCTCTCTCTCTGCCTCTCTTCTGCTCTCTCTCTCTCAAAAATAAACAAACATTAAAAAAATATATATATATATATTATTTTTATCTTACAGTGACTGGGTACTATCCCTAGAAAGTGAACATTTATGGGGCGCCTGGGTGGCTCAGTCAGTTAGGTTACCAACTTTGGCTCAGGTCATGATCTCATGGTTCATGAGTTCGAGCTCCATGTCGGGCTCTGTGCTGACAGCTCAGAGCCTGGAGCTTGCTTCAGATTCTGTGTCTCCCTCTCTCTCTGCCCCTCCCCCACTCTCTCTGTCTCTCTCTCTCAAAATAAATAAACATTAAAAAGTTAAAAAGAAAGTGAACATTTACTCTTAAAATGCAGAAAACAGATGGGATAGCTATTTATTCTAGCCCCAACAGGGTATCTAAAAATCACTATCAATATCACTCACTATCAAAAAACTATTACTGTCAATACTATCAAATGTTACTTCACGCACTTCATTATTTTCTGCTGCTGAAGAATGAGGGCTGTTTTATATTCATTGCTTAATTTACTTAACATAGAAAAATATATGCTATTATTGTAAAACTGAGAAAAATAATGCAATGTTTGAATACTTCTGCCTAGAATCTCTTCCCTTCTACTAGAAGAAGCATCTCAGGAGATGCTCTCATACTCTGCCTAGCTTTGTGGCCCTTGTGCCGCAGGAGGGTCTCAGAATAGGAGGGCTGTCTCTCTCTCTCTCTCAAAAATAAAAACATTACAAGTAAAAAATAAAAATAAATAAAAATACAATGTTCATTATACAAAGAGAAGCAGAGGAAAAAATACTGAACTTGAGCAGGGGAGGGACAGAGAAAAGGGGGACAGAGGTCCAAAGCAGGTTCTGTGCTGATAGCAGAGAACCCGATGCGGGGCTTGAACTCATGAACCGCGAGATCATGACCTGACTCAAAGTCAGACGCTTAGGCGACTGAGCCACTCAGGCTCCCTTCAACTTCATTCTTTATGAAGGCTCTCTAGGGATGTGAACATTCCACATACATGAGGGTGATCGTGCCCAGGACCATTCTTTCTGATAAACAAATTATTACAGGCATACTAAAATATAGGTTTTTTTCAGTAACATTATGCCCAAAAGCAAGTTCCATAATGTTCCATGAAGGTTTTGAGGAAATCTAAGGAAGACCTGGCACAGAAGTGAGGGACTGTGAGCTAGTGAGAAATAGTGCAGAGACAGGGACAGCGGAGGCAGGTGAGGAAAGAAAGTGGCAGTGTGGGTTAGAAGCCAGCGCCTGGTAGGCCAGGTCTCAGAAGGCAGAATTCCACAAGAAGGAACACAGGAATAAACCATCAGCTTTAAAGTTTGTTTTTTATTTTTATTTTTTAAGCTGCAGAACCCTCTCTCCAAATAAAACCTTTTTTGGAAATCCTGTATGAAAAATACATAAAATGCTTGCTCCAGCACTCGCTCCTCAGGGAGGTTCAACGGGGTTGGGGTGTGAAGAACAGACAGGGAACACAGTAAGGAAGAAAGAATGGCCTAATCAGGGCGGAGACATCACGTCCCGGGCCTGCTGTGTCTGGGCAATCTCTGCTCTGTCTGCTGCTACTCTGCCCCGCCCTACTTCCTTTCCTAGTCCCTTCTTAGATTATACACAGGGCTCTGCAAGGGCTGAACGTCTTCCCTTGCTCTTCTCATTCATACAGAAACGTGAAACAAATGAACAAATCCTGGCATCTAGAAAGTGAAAAACAAAAGTGTGGAATATTTAAAAATACCTAACATATTCTGTCCTTTAGACAAAGGGACTGCTTTAGGAAAAAAACTGCTGATATTTGGTAACTTGTTACCTTTATTTCTGAAAAGTGGATTACATCAAAAAGTAAGTAAGATCTAACAGTTGTCAAATCAAAGAGGGTTTTATGAGTGGTTGAAAACTTTTCATATGCAGACAATTTGCTGATTTAAAAAAAAGCATAAAGACCCTCTGACTCATTTTAAAAAGGGTTTCTGACTGCAATGAAAATGACCCCAGTGTACTACTCAAAGTGAATTTTCATAGCAACTGCAATTACCAAAACTAAAAATTTTAATAAGTCCATGTGATTCTACCTCACATGATTTTATACACTGGCTCTATTATATTTTAAAAAAATCCAAATTCCAGGCAATTATCCAAAACAGTATAAATATAGGGATCCTTATTACACTGTAAAAGTTAATTTTCGTAAAAGAAAGGCATTTTAACTTTTGGTATTTCTATGAAGCTTACTGAATCATGACATCATTTTATTATTTAGGATACTAAGTATGACAGGTGGATTCGATTATTTTACTCCAGGTGCCTAAAGTTTAACTAGTCTTACTTCTTGACATTCCAAATTAGGGCTAAAATAAACACACACGAAAGGACTCCTGATACAGTCTGTGTTCAGAGTCAGAATAAGTGTCAAGAGTAAATCGTTGCATATATGAGTCATGCACAAGGCAGGTGAGCTGCCAGGGGCCATGATGATGGTGAGAGATGGAACCGTCATGAAGCTAGACCATGGAGATAGAAGACCATGGAGATAGATGGTGGTGGGCTCAGATGTGGAGGGAGCTGCCCCAATGTGGTCCCATCAGACACGACTCAAGGCACCCAAGTATTAAACACTGACTTTAAAAACAAGTAAGCAGAGCAGCAGAATACAGAAGAGAATGAAAACCATCCCGGCATCTTTACCTGAAGGAGAAGTTCTTGCAGCTGGGCCCGCTTCTGCTTTATCCGTTCTATCCGCCTCTGCTTCTCGATCTTTAAAACACAGGTTACAAAAGAACGTGAACTATGTGGTATATAAAGTACTTCCTACCTTTCAGGTCCCAATTCTGAGTTATCAATAATTTTTCTTCAAACTCCACCCATTTTAACTACCAATATCAATAAAGGCAAATCACATCTTTTTGGGGAGCAGGGTTAGAGTAAGAAAGCAGGCATGATAGCATAATTATGGCAACTGTTATCTATAATGAAATCCATCCACTTAATGAATACTTGGCATGCAGTACTTGCTGCTATTTGTTACTCAAGTTCTGATCAGAGTAATAGCTAATATTTAGTGAATACTTACTCTAGGTGCCAGCAACTCAACCAAGCACTTTACACACATTATCTTAATTCATCTTCACAAAACACTATGAAGAAGTACTGCATTTTGCATGTAAAAAAATGCAGGCGTCAAGGGTTAAGTAACTGCCCAAGGTCACATAGTAAGTGGCAAGAGTCGGGATTTGAACCTAAGCCACCTGGTGCCAGAGACTCTATTATTAATTACTTTGCTACATTAGCCCCTAACATGAAGAATGAGGTAAAATCTCACTTAAGATCGCAGTTTAACTGGCTCTTAAGTGGGCATAGCTCCTAATACAAATAGCCTACATATTCAATACACAATTCCAACCTATGGTAAGGAATATGCTTATGGGGCAAATTTCCAGTTTCACATAACTATTATTTTCCTCACTCTTTCTGAATTTTCTCTGAGTTCCTCACTGTGTCTTTGGGCAAAAGTTGGTAACATCAAATATGACATTTTTCCTGTCTACTCCAACCATGTTTCCTTTTTTTCTTTAAACTATTTATTTTTTTGGGGGGGGGAAAGGGGCAGAGACAGAGGGAGGAAGGATCTGAAGTGGGTTCTGCACTGACAGCAGAGAACCTGACACAGGGCTCAAACTCCCAAACTGTGAGGTTATGACTTGAGCCAAAGTCGAGTGCTCAACTGACTGAGCCACCCAGGTGACCCCACTTCCTCTTTCTTTAAATGACAACCGTGTTAAGTCTTAAGTGCTCCCTATTGACTCTAGTATGTACCAGGAGTTTCCTCTCATCCTTCCTCTAGCCATCCTAAATTACTTAACATTCACTTGAAAATCTGTGTGGCTTTCTACATCTGAAAAGATGTTGTAGGACTCTGTATTTATTATATCTGCATTTGGGACAGGCCAGGCCAGGCTCCTACTTGCCTCTCATGCCCCACATCTAACACCAGGCCAAGTTGTATAGATTCTACCTCTAAAACATTTCTCCAACTTCATGCCACTGACTTAACTCAAAACATCTCTAATCCACTCCCTCAATTTCCCTCCTCATCTTCCAGTCAGTTCAACTTCCAATCCACCAGCAGGGTGATCCCTTAGAATGTGTCCTATCAGCCCTCCTCTTCATAATTTTTCAATAGCTTCCCACAGTTTACAGGATCAGGTTCCAAAGCCTTGTACTTGCACTTAGAAATCTATTCCGGTTAGCCCTGCCTGCATTCCGCTCACATTCAGCTGTGAGCAGCCCACACAGGACGGCCCTCCTTGCCCTGAGCCTCTGGGCAAACTCCTATATCTCCCTCATAACTGAGCTCGGGGATTCTTCTTTCCTTGGTAAAGCCCTCCCTTATCTCCCTTTCCAGAGAGTGTGTACATACATCTTTCACAAGAGTAATCAATCAGTTTGGGTAACTCCTTTTGAACATTTTTCCTTTTCTCAATCAGAATGAAAGCTCCTGGGGTCTGAGATTTTTCTCCATATAATCTTTGGGTAAATATGCAGTAACTGCTAATAGATTTTTGCTTATTGAGAGTCGGTTATTAGCTTAATGTTACTGGTAATAAAGACGATCCTCAAATTCCACTGCAGCATATGAATAACATCCTATAACTTCTGGTGAATGTCTAATTTCTCCCTCCATCCACAAGTATAATACCACTAAATAAGTTTTGATTTGCTGAGGGGAAAAAGAAACGGAGAAAAACATGAAATCGACCATATTTATCTCCAGAAACAAAGCCTCAATTTATTCCATTTATGCCCATGACAGTACAATTATGTCAAACCAATTTAAAATCAGTAGGTCAGGGCACATGCTCATATAGGACAGATTTTCTATAATGATTACGATTAATGGAATAAAAAATGTCTTTGCATACATCATTCCAAAATTCATGCAAGCTGGACATTCTATCCTTTATGACAAAGATATGGATGAAATACCATCTGGCTGTCAAGACAGGGTCAAAGATAAAAGTTTAAACACAAGAAGTAAACAGCCAGTTTGATCCTTCTTTTTTTTTTTTTTATCTATAGAGCAATTCATCAAGTACTATTTCTATGCATCAGTTATCAAAAATTTATTAATACAGAGTACTCAGAATTAAACTAGAATAAAATAAATATCTTCTCTAAGAAACAGTAAAAATCAAGTCATTTAATCTCTATGTCCCTCAGTTTCAACAGGAATCCAAATAATAACATTTCTCCAAATCTCCTTCCAGTTCTAAAATCCTACACAGAAGAGTCTGCTTTAAAAAACAAGACCAAGTATACACAAATAATTAGAAATATTTTAATATTATATGTATTTCTAAATTAATATGCTTCTTATGTAAAATAAAGCAAACTACGATCTGTAAACAGATATTCCTCACTTACCTCAAGATTTTGACATTCCTGAGCAGAATTTGTAGGCAGGCCAATCCACTTTATTTCTTTTTTTTCCTTTGAAATTATGTTCATTGCCATTAGCACATTTAAAGCATCATAAACTCTTCTCCTAATATTCTTCTGGTCATAGGCCTGCTAAAAAATATTTTTAATGAGTGATAAATTTCAAGGGTTAAGATATACTCATAGGATATTAAGATATTTAACTAATATTATTATTATATCTTTAGAGTGCTTAAAGAATTCTATCCCAGTGAAATATCCTTCAAAAGTAACGATGAGATAAAGATACTTCCAAACAATCTAAAACATAAAACAATCTAAAAAGTAAAGATTATGTTACCTACAGATTTAAATTAAAAAACACTAAAAGGCCTTCTTCAAGTAGAAGAAAGATGGATGGGATCTAAGATGGGAGTTTGGAGACATAGTATAGAATGAAGACCACTTGAAAGGTAAATCTCTGGGTATATCTCAATTAACCTCACTGTATAAAACAATGTCTGTGGCATCAAGAATATATATAGAACTAACATACATAACAAGAATATGTATATTAGAGGGGTACTGGAGTTAAAGGAGGCTAAAACCCTGCATTGTGGGAGGATATTAGACTCTGAAAAGAATGCATATTTTAAGCTCTAGGTAAACAGTGCTTTTCAAGTATGTGGTCCAAGGTCTAATACTGATCTGCAACCTGTTACTAGTCTACAATGAAAATAGGGAATGTGGACAAAATGTCATTACACAGAGGACTAAAACACACTGCTTACTTCAGCTGATTTTTTTTTAATGGTAGCAAGATTTTCTCAAAGAAGGAAACTGTGTCAACTCAGACTGTGGAAAAGCTCCTGATTTATTGTGGACAAGCAGTTCCTAAGAACAAAATCCAATTAATCGAATGACATGATAATAAAGGATGGTGGAGAACAATGAATCTATGTAAGGTACAGAACTAAACTTAGATAAATAGGAGATTTAAGTTATAGAACTGAATGTAAATGCTAGAAATCCTGACACTGTAGGGGCACCTGGATGATTCAGTCACTTAAGCATCTGACTCTCAATTTTGGCTCAGGTTGTGATCTCATGGACTGTGAGTTTGAGCCCCACATTGGGCTCTGTGCTGACAGCGTACAGCCAGCTTGAGATTCTGTCTCTCTCTGCCCCTCCCCTACTTGTTCAAGAGCAGACGGGCTCTCTCTCTCTTTCTCTCTTTCTCAAAATAAATAAGTAAACTTAAAAAAAAAAAAAACCCCAAATCCTGACACTGTAGAAATAATGATAATATAATTAAAAAAATCAAAAATGAGCAACAAATTAGGCCTGCTGATATTCTCCTCAACATTTAAAGGGCTTGGGATTCAACACAGATGAACTATTCAGACAGACAAACTAAGTAATAATATAGGTTTGGCACAATATACTTATTTAAAGTCATATGACCAACCAATAATATAATTCTTTTAACAACCACCACTAATAAAGTCAATCTGAATCCTGTGGTAGAGAGGAAAGATGGGAGACATATGTACATATAAATATATTAATTTTTTCCTCTCCATAATCAATAGATAACTGGTTTGCAGGTGATAACTAACAAAAGAAACAAAATATTGAAGTTACTTAAAGTTATAAAGATAACCGATTAAAGAACTAAAGACTACAAACCTTCCAAATTATCAAAAAAAAAAACACAGAAGGGAATAGACAGAAAAAAACCCAACCTTGCTTGTATTCAGGGGTGGGGATGGGGGTGGTTAGTAAAAATGTATGCTAGATGATGAAACGTGCTGAGAAAAAATACCTTGGTACAGTGATATCTGAGCAAAAACGAGGAAACTACATGGCTCCTTAGCAAAGAGATGCAGACAAAGGAAATAGCAGGTATAATAGCCTGATAAGGAGCACATCTGGCACAGTCACTCCAAAACAAAACACGCCCCCCCAACCAATCTCATTCATAACTATCAGTGTAAAACTCCTAGATTTTCAGGAAAATTATGCAGAATTTTATTGAATTCAGTATCTATTTCTGATTTTTTTTTAATTAAGAAAAATGGAAGAAATGTTATGTATGCTGGAGTGTAGTAATTGAGACAGTGTGTAGTAGCAAATGAGATCAGAGAGGCAATGGTGGGCCAGGTCACATAGGGTCTTGTAGAACATTTTGAGAGCTTTCACTGAGAATCATAATGCCATATACCTTCTCTACAGGTGCCAGAGAAAAAACAACAACAACATTACTGTCTAATGGCTCACAATAAAAATCTCAAAGCAATTCCAAAAATATAAATAGTTCAACTAACAGTCTCTGAACACAGGTAATAAAAGTGAAAATTCAGAAAAAATTTCCCATCATCTGGAACTATAAAAACTCTAACACCATTCTTAGATCAGAAAGGAAATTAAAACCAAAGTTGCAGAATATCTAAAGTATAACATTGTATCAGAATCAATGGGATATAGCTAAAGAAGCATACAAGAGGAAAATCACAGCCATAAAGATTTTCATTACTAAACAAAAATAATCAAAGTAAATAAAGTATACATCAGAGTTTATAGGGTAGAAAAATAACAAACGTAACCTGAGGAAAGAGAAGAGAATATTAAATGAAGATTAAAAAAAGAAACTAACTGTAAAACAAGAGGATCAATACAAATTCAAGAGATGGATCTCTAGGGAAAAAAAACTGCAAATATTTAAAAAAAATTTTTTTTCTTTAATGTTTATTTCCTTTTGAGAGAGTGAGACACAGTGTGAACCAGGGAGGGGTAGAGAGAGAGGGAGATACAGAATCTGAAGCAGGCTCCAGGCTCTGAGTTGTCAGCACAGAGCCCGACGTAGGGCTCGAACCCATGAACTGTGAGATCACGACTTGAGCCGAAGTTGGATGCTCAACCGACTGAGCCACCCAGGCACCCATAACTGAATTTTTTATAGACATGTATTATGTATTATTTTTTCAATTAAAAGCAAGATAAAATTTTCTAATTGACTTAGACATAGAAGAAACACTAAAAAATGGACTCAGAAATGTCTCCAAAGTCATTCAAATATAAAAGGTATGTTTAAAAGAAAATGTTCCTTTTGTAACTCCCCAAATTTTATCTTAAAAATACATGGTCATCTTTATGTTTAAGTATATGATAAAAGAATCCTTTCTAAAACAAAACAAACAAAAAATCAACAGCAAAAGAATTCCTCACTAGACAATATGAAACCGTCAAGTAAAGGAGATGGGGATTCCCTAGCTTGTCTGAGTCCTTAAATCAAGGATATAGTCAACCCAGAGATACACTGTTACATCACCCATCACATCAATGTCAAGTGAATGATCTACCTACCGAATCAGCTGCCAAATGGTTATTTGAATTGGTGAACTCTGATACCAGCTCATCAGCCACTTCATTATATGATGTTGTACCCTTCCGCTGAACTTTCTCACACACTTTCATGGAAAAATGTCTCAAGCCTTTTCCATTTTTATCTCCTTTTTTGCTTCGTTTACTAAAAGAGAAAAATATATTTATACACCAGACTTCCTTTACAAAAATATAAGTAATGTGAGAATATAGTAATTTGATTTTTGTTTCAAGTGGTAAATTTTAAAGAATTAAAAAAATTTTCTTTTAATGTTTATTTTTGAGAAAGAGAGGCATAGAATGTGAATGGAGGAGGGGCAGAGACAGAAAGAGACACAGAATCTGAAGCAGGCTCCAGCTCTGAACTGTTAGCACAAAGCCTTATGCGGGGCTTGAACTTGTGAACCGCAAGGTCATGACCTCAGTCAAAGTTAGATGTTTAACCAACTGAGCCACCTAAGCGCCCCTCAAGGGGTAAATTTTAAATTGAATTAGGAATGAAAAAATGTTTTTGAACTTAATTTTTGTCTTAAAAGCCTAATAAAGTATGAAGTTAGAGTGCTTTTCTACACTCATTTATTCAACAAGTATTTAATGACCAGTAACTTACTATTATGTACCAGGTACTGGTTTACGCACTAGGAATAAATCCATGAAGGGAAAAAAACAAAAACACTGCCTAGCCTAGTAGAGTTTACATACTTAATCTTTTGGTATTCTATGTATGCTACAGTTCTTTTTTTTGTTTTGTTTTGTTTTGTTTATTTCTGAGAGAAAGAAAGAGAGAGACAGTGTGATCAGGGGAGGGCGAGAGAGAGAGAGGGACACAGAATCTGAAGCAGGCCCAAGGCTCTGAGCTAGCTGTCAGCACAGACCCAACGTGGGGCTCGAACCCACAAACCGTGAGATCATGACCTGAGCTAAAGTCAGATGCTCAACTGACTGAGCCACCCAGGCACCCCTGTGTGCTACAGTTCTATTTCACCTAAAATTAAAAGTACCACTACTGTCAGTTTCATTTATCTACTAAATTTTCAAACAGAGGTCATAGTATTAATAATGGATCTAAGTCTTCAATTATTTTAAGTTTGGTTAATGCCTAGGCCCAAACTTTGATAACTTACTAACATTTTCAGGGGTTCAATTTAATTCTACTAATCTCTGAGTGCCAACTATATGACGAGAACTGGAGTAGGGACTAGAGCACAAAAATAATAAGGCGAAATCCTTTCCCTCAGTATGAGTCTTGGCAGATGGAAGAAAGACAAAACAGACCTATAAGCACACAGAATTCCAGTAGTAAGGTAAGTGCCAAGTCAGTTATTTATAACGTTCATGGGAATTAGGAAGAGGGACATCTCATCTAACCTAGAATAGGAAGACTTTCTGGGGCAAAAACCAAATGAAAACAATCAACAAAATGAAAAGGCAACGTATGGAATGGGAGATAAATCTTTTATCTGATAGGGGGTCAATACCCAAAATATCTAAGAAATTCCAATCATTCATTAACAAAAAAAACCCCTAAATTAAAATATTTAATTTAATTTAGCCTATGCAAAATACACGAACAGAAACTTCTCCAAAGAAAACACACAAATGACCAACAGCTCTATGAAATGGTGCTCAACATCACTAATCATCAGAGAACTGCAAATCAAAACCACAACGAAGTATTACCTCATACCTGTCATGATGGCTATTTTAAAAAATAGAAACAAAAGGTAGGTGTTGGTGAGAATGTGGAGAAATTACAACCCTTTTACACTGCTGGTGGGAATGAAAAATGGTACAGTTGCTATGAAAAAAGTATGGAGATTCCTCAAAATATTTAAAATAGGATTTCCATAGAATCCAGCAATCCCACTTCTGGATATATATCCAAAAGAACTGAATTAGGATCTCACAAAGAGGCATTTGTACTCTCCTATTCACTGAAGCATTATTCACAATAGCCAAGATATAGAACCAACCTAAATGTCCAGACATAGATGAAATGGATAAAAAAATATATGGTTTGGCCTTAAAAGAGAATGAAACCCTGTCGTATGCAGTAAACAAGGATGGACCTGGAGGATATTACGTTAACAGTCACAGAAAGACAAATAATTCATGATTCCAGTTGCATAGGGTGTCCCAAACAGTCAAACACATAGAAGCAGAGTAGAATGGTGCTTGCCAGGGGTTAATAGGGAATTGTTCAACAGGTATAAAGTTCCATTTATGCAAAATGAGCGAGTTCTAAACACCTGCTAACACAACCTAGTGCCTATAGTCAATGATAACGTACACTTAAAAATACGTTGGGGGTAAATCTCATGTTAAGTGTTCTTAACACCAGGACCAGCACCAGCACCATCAGCACCACCACAAAGATAAACCTGCACTTTATCACATTCCATTAGTATAATTATATTCATTCATAAATTACTTATACATTCTAGTGTTACATACATTAAGAAATGGACTAAATGTACTTAAGAATGAAGTAAGGATATCTACTTTCTTTCCAAATTCCCCAAAAATCACCTGTGCATTCACTGTGGTCAGGCTACTGCTAAAATACTGGGAAGCCACTAAAGGTGTTAAATAGGGAGAGTGGCATGGTGAGATTTTTAGGCAGAGATTCTGGCTGCAAAGTAGAAGATGTACTTATGAGGGGCAAAAGCAGAGACAGAAAGACCAGTTGAGAGGCAAGCCTGGGAAAGAAATAATTAAGTCTTGAAACTGGGGCAACTGGTAGACTGGATAAGAAGAGATGGCTGTGTATAACCTTTAAAGAAAAAAAATCAGCAGAACTAAGTGACCGATGTGAATGGTAAGAAAGAGGGAAATATGAGAATGACCCCCAGAAAGAGGTGCCATTTACTGAGATCAAGGAGACAGGAACAAGTTCATGAGTTCCATCTTAAACCTCCTCATCTGCACAGTCGAATAACTAGGTATATTCCACATGCAGCTATTGAGCACTTGAAATCTGGGAAGTCTGAATTGAGTTATGTTTTAAGTGTCAAATACACACTAAATTTCAAAGACTTGTATGAGAAATAAATGTAAAATATCTCATGAGTAACTTTTACATTAATTACATGTTGAAATATAATATTTTATTTGTTTTTTAAGGTTTATTTTGAGAGAGAGGGATTGTGGGGGAGTGGGGGAGGGGGAGAAAGATAGTGAGAGTGAGAGAGAGAATCCAAATAGGTTCCCCACTGTCAGTGCAGAGCCCGACGTGGGGCTCAAACTCATGAACCATGAAATCATAACCTGTGCCAAAACCCAGGCACCCCTGAAATATAATATTTTAGACACACTGGATTAAATAAGAGACATAAAAATTAATTTCAGGGGTGCCTGGCTGGCTCAGTTGGTAGAGCATGCAACTCCTGATCTGGGGGTTTTGAGTTCAAGCCCCACATTGGGTATACAGATTAAAAATAAAATCTTATCCTGAGATCATTAAAAATAAAATCTTATCCTGAGATTATTATATGTTAACTAGCTTGGAGAAAAAAAAAAAAAGAAAAGAAAAAAGAAAAAAGAATTATCCAGACACTGAAAATAAATAAAACCTTTAAAAAATTAATTTTACATCTGTTTTTGTTTTTTTAATTATTAGAAAATTAAAAACTATACATGGCTCTTACTACATTTCTATTGTGGGGCACCTGAGTGGCTCAGTTGCTTAAGCATCTGACTTTGGCTCAGGTCATGATCTCACATTTCATTAGTTCGAGCCCTGCATCAGGCTCTATGCTGACAGCTCAGAGGCTGCTTTGCATTGTGTGTGTGTTTCTCTCTGTCCCTCCCCTGCTTGTGCTCTGTTTCTTTCTCTCTCTCAAAAATAAATAAACATTAAAGAAAATTACATTTCTATTGGTCAGCAATGATACCAAGTTTGACATGTCAACAGAATTTTCCAATCGATATATTCAATAGATAGTTAAATAATTAAGTCTCACTTTATAAGTGAGCTTATAGGATAGGTCACCTACAAACTTAAGAGCATGTTTACCATGCCAACCTTCTTCCTACCAGTTTCAAAGGATTAGGTATTCCTCTTTGTTTTTAAGTCTAACTTCCTTTTGTAAGATAATAGCTTTATTGAAATATAATTCATACCATAAATTCAATTTTTTAAAGTATACAATTCAGTGGTTTTTAAGAGTTATGCAATCATCACCACAGTCTAATTTCTTCACCCTAAAAAGAAACCCTGTACCCACTGACAGTCATACCTCATTGCCTAGTGTCTACTATTCTATTCTTTGTTGCTATGGATTTGCCTATTTGCCAAAGTAAAGTTTTCAACTTGAGTTTTTTCACTCCAGTGCTTCTGTTTCTGTACTGTTTGCTCTCCTTTGCGCTGTTCTATCCAGTGTTTGTTTTTAATATACAACTTTATTGTGAACTGGAATCTGATCAAGACTCTAGATCCAACTACCTACCACTTTAAAGGTTTGCTCATAAGCAAACTTTGCATGTGAGCGTGAGTGAGAAACAGGCCAGAGAAGGAGAGAGAGAGAATCCTAAACTGTCAGCATGGAGTCCAAAGCAAGGGGCTCAGTCTCAGGAATCATAAGATTATAACCTGAACTGAAACCAGAGTCGGACGTTTAACCAACTGAGCCACCCAGGTGCTCAGTAAGCAAAGTCTTTAGGCTTTCTCTTTAGGATACCAAAAGCGGTTTCTTCAACTAAAAAACTGTTAGGGAAAAAAGGAGGGAGGGAGAGAGAGAGAAGGGGAGTAAGAGGGGAGGATAGATACAGAGGGGAATCTACAGATTTTTTAAGACATATAAACTTATTTAAATTTTTATTCAAATAGACTACACACACACACACACACACACACACACACACACACACACACACACACACCCCAGTTATGGGGGAATCTGGGAAAACAGCAACAACAGCATAGTTTTCAAATTCTCCAAATCCTCACATAAAAAGCGAGCACTAGACAGCAAAACCAAAACTCCTTGCTAACATTTACAACAAACTAGATGACAGGCCCCAGAATACAAACTACTGATAGTCAAAAAGCCTACACAATAAAGAAATACTCAATAGGGCTGCATCTTTTCTTTTTTAAAATTTTTAAATGTTTTTTAAAATTTATTTCTGAGAGAGACAAAGAGAGAGAGACAGTGTGAGCAGGGGAGGATCAGAGACAGAGGGAGACATAGAATCTGAAGCAGGCTCCAGGCTCTGAGCTAGCTGTCAGCACAGAGCCCGACCCAGGGCTCGAACCACGAACTGTGAAATCATGACCTAAGCCGGAATCGAATGCTTAACTGACTGAGCCACCCAGGCGCCCCTCAATGGGGCTGCATCTAATGGAACTCCGAGGGGCGCCTGGGTGGCTTAGTCGGTTAAGCGGTTAAGCGTCCGACTCTCGCTTAGGTCATGATCTCGCGGTTCGTGGGTTCAAGCCCCGGGTCGGGCTCTGTGCTGACTGCTAGCTCAGAGCCTGGAGCCTGTTTCAGTCTGTGACTCCCTCTCTCTCTGACCCTCCCCAGCTCACGCTGTCTCTCTCTCTCTCTCCTAGAAATAAATAAAACATTAAAAAATAATAATAATGGAACTCCAAAAAGGATAATCCCAAAATAGTCAACAAGAATGTACTAGAAAGCACAAGAGACCAATTTGAGAGCATCAACTGAGACAAGGAATTTTACCCTCTTCAATCCCAGCTGAGTGCGAGGAGCACAATAAGGTTGCAACAGTCTAGTCTGTAGGACTCCCACAACTGATATTCAAGAGAAAATGACAAATATTGGAGGTAAGCAAAATATCTACAGACAGTTAAGAGTAGCTGAAGATCAAAGCAAGAAAACAAAATAAATACTAAATGCTAAATTCAAGAAAATGTTTAGAAATAAAATATCAACCCAGAATGACAAATACAAAAACATTCTGAATTTCAAAGAAAAAGAATCCTTCATGCATCTAGAAGTGAAGAATATCAGATTTTTCGACAGCAAGGCATTATGCCAGAGGAAAGTAAGTATATTTAGGAAATTGAGAAAAAGTATGAGCCAAGGACTTTTGTATTCAGTAAAACTGAATTTAATTCAAATTAAATTTAATTCAAATATAAAATGCACAAACTCAGGGATTACTATACCCATAAGCTCTTCCCAAAGAAACCACTAGAGAACAAGCTTCTAAAAATCAAAATGACTACAGAGACATGGACATAATACCTGGTGAGTAATAAATAGACAGTTACCAACAGATCTAAGACTAAATGAGGGCTAGGAGGGAAAAAGTATAGTATATAAGTGGGTATATATTCCATCACCGTTGATAAAGTATGACTGTTAAAAAATGGGGAGAGGGGCACCTGGCTAACTCAGTCAGTTGAATATCTGGCTCTTTTTTTTTTTTTTTTTTAATATTTTTATTTATTTCTAGGAGAGAGAGAGAGAGACAGCGTGAGCAGGGGAGGGTCAGAGAGAGAGGGAGTCACAGACTGAAACAGGCTCCAGGCTCTGAGCTGGCAGTCAGCACAGAGCCCGACGCGGGGCTCAAACCCACAAACCGCGAGATCATGACCTAAGCGAAAGTCGGACGCTTAACCGACTAAGCCACCCAGGTACCCCAAATATCTGGCTCTTGATTTCAGCTCAGGTTATGATCAATCTCCTGATTCTTGAGATTGAGCCCCGTGTCGGGCTCTGCACTGACAGTGTAGAGCCTGCTTGGGATTCAATCTCTCTCTCTGTGTCTGTCCCTCCCTTGCTCTCTCTCTCAAAATAAATAAATACACATTTTTTAGAAATGGTGAAAGAACATATGCAAAACACTTTTAATGTTTTCAGTAACCACATTAAGGGTAATATTAGTATTATTACTTGGGGCAGTAAGCAATGTAATATGGCATAAAACCAATGAAGTAATTATCATATACACTGATTCTATCACCCTTTCATCCCCTATGTCCTTCAAAATCAGGATTCTCTGTATGTTGACATTTTTTTTTTTTTAAGTAGGCTCCATGCCCAATGTGGGGCTTGAACTCATGACCCTGAGATTGAGAGTCATGTACTCTACTGATTCAGCCAGCCAGGCACCCACCCAGGATTCTCAGTATGGAAGAAAGGGAAATGAGATGTAATGGAAAAGATATTTAGTAAGATTTGAATTGGAAGTATCAATATGAACTCATAATGTATTATATGTGTATATATCTTATCTCTGCCCATTTAAAAGAACTGAAAAAAAAAAAAAAAAAAAAAAAAAAGACGAATCTTGTAGCAATGAGCATCTGTATCCCCTAACTGAAACTTGACGTATCTCCCTAAAGGATATCAAAGCTTCTTAGAGAAATGGTTGATTCCAGGCCAGGAAGGAAACACAGAGGATGAACTTCGAATATCTTTTAAAATCAGGTAACAAGCATCAAAGACTACTAGGATTATGTCAAAGAGACTCAAGAGTCAATTAAAAGAGGCTCTCACTAGCCAAAGATGGGACAATTGAAGGTTAACTGTGATAATAAGTACACATGTATGAAACCAATCAAGTATGTTTAAATTAATAAATTCATGATGATAGTTTCTTAAGTTTATTTATTTATTTTGAGTGACAGAGAGAGAGGGAGAGAAGGAGAATCCCAAGTAGGCCCCACACTGTCAGCACAGAGTTTGATGTGGGGCTCAAACTCACGAGCTGTGAGATCATGACTTGAGCCGAAACCGAGAGTGCGATGCTTAACCGACTGAGCCACCCAGGCACCCCCTAATGATATTTTTAAAAGTGAAGATCCGGTCACCTCTGAGGAAGACCAGGAACAAACTCGTCATCTCGAAAACTGGACAATAAAGGGAAAGGGTCAAGCAGGTATCCTGCTTTCTTAGAGGAACTGTACCTCCAGGTAAATAAAGAGCAAAAGATGGAAAGTGTCTTTATATAAAGTAGTGCCAGTAGTTAGAATAACACTAATTGCAACCCACAAGAAATTAACAGTTATAACCATTAAACACCGGTTGTGTTCACATCATTAAAAAAGGAGATGAAAGAATACACCACTATCTATAGTCTTGCCAAGGATCAAACACCAGTCTGATAGAGCCACTGAATCCTACTGCCAAACT
Organism: Hyaena hyaena; assembly: GCF_003009895.1. Taxonomy (NCBI): domain Eukaryota; kingdom Metazoa; phylum Chordata; class Mammalia; order Carnivora; family Hyaenidae; genus Hyaena; species Hyaena hyaena. The sequence goes on from NW_024080944.1 coordinate 1,835,202, forward strand.
ACAGGAAATACAGAAAATAGCGGAGTATATTGAGATGCACGTGAGTTTCAAATAGATAAAATCTAGACTGTGGGAAACTGCAGAGGCCAAATAGCCTAGTTTCAACAACTAAAGTATAAGGAAAATAATGGGACAGAAGCGAAATCTATATATAAAAGATATTAACTTTTTTTTTTTTTTACATTTATTTATTTTTGAGAGACAGAGCACAAGCCAGGGGAGGGGCAGAGAGAGAGGGAGACACAGAATCTGAACAGGTTCCAGGCTCTGAGCTGTCAGCACAGAGCCTGATGCGGGACTCGAACCCACAAACCGTGAGATCATGACCTGAGCCAAAGTCGGACGCTCAACTGACTGAGCCACTCAGGGGTTCCCCTCAACTTTTTTTTTCTTTTAATGGACAAGACTAAAATGTGCCAAAGGATGCACATTTAGGTAAAACTACTTAAACATGCAAGGAAGTGATTACTATAAAAATCGGGATAATGGTTATTTACAGGGGAGAGAGGGTATAGTGATTGGGATGGAACATGGCTTTTGGGTTCTGCTTCTTGATCGATGGTTATAAGACTGTTTGCCTTAAAGTAATTCATTAGTCATACATTTGCTTTTTGGTGATTTTTCTGTAACTGAATTTTATTTTACAAAAAAAAACCCAGCAAACAAAACATGACATTTGAAACAGCTAGAAGTTTGAATACTTACTACATATTTGATATTAAAGAATTATTGTTATTTTTTTCTAGGTATAACAATGATATTGTAGATATATTTAAGAAGAAGTTTTTTTAGATAGAAGCACAGAGAGATTGGGGCGCCTGGGTGGCTTAGTCGGTTAAGCGTCCGACTTTCACTTAGGTCATGATCTCGTGGTTCGTGGGTTCGAGCCCCGCGTCGGGCTCTGTGCTGACTGCTAGCTCAGAGCCTGGAGCCTGTTTCAGTCTGTGACTCCCTCTCTCTCTGACCCTCCCCTGCTCACGCTGTCTTTCTCTCTCTCTCCTAGAAATAAATAAAACATTTAAAAAAAAAAAAAGAAGCACAGAGAGATTTATGATGAAAATGATAGGATGTCAGGGATTTGCTTTACAACAATACAGGAGGGAATATATACAAAATGAGATAAGCCATGAATAGATTATTGTTGAAGTTCAGATATGTGCAAACATAGGAGGTTCATGATATTAGTCATCTACTTCTACATTTTAAATTCTCTGAAGAGTTTTTTAAAAAGAGAGAAAAAAGAATGGTTTGAGTATAGCTGTGATATTTACAATGGTTTAGTCCTTAACCTCAGTTTCCTATAGTCAGCCCAGCTTTCTCAGGAAGGGGTCTTTAAACATCACAATACCATATTAATATAAAGGACAACCCAACGTACACAATATATAACTCTGGATCCTACTGCAGTTCTCATCTAGATGAGTGACAGGACCATCCACCCAATCACCCCAGCCAAAACCCAGATTCATCCTATGTTCTTCTAAGTCCCTTTCTAACGAATTGATATAATTCTATCAAATCTAATCTAATTCAAGTCCTAACTAGCTTTTGAATTTCACTTCTTCTCTGCATTCCCACTGCCCTAGTTCAGGCCCTCATAATCTCTCTAAGAATATAACCAGAGCCTTATAAGGGTTCTCCTTTGTGCTGTCTAGAGGCATTCCAATCCCTCCTCCATAGGGTCATTATGGTGATCTTTCTACGTAAACTGGATCACGGCCTATTCAGTTTAAACCCAGTGGTAGTGGCAAATAGTAAATACTTACTGAATGCTATATATGTACTAGTCACTGTTCTAAGTAATTTCATTTTTGAAAGGAATCTACCAATTCCTGTTTGCTACATATATTTTCACACAAAGCCCACACTATGCTGATTTGCCCTCAGAGTTTGGGGTATTTAGATACAAATGGCTGGCCACACATAAATTTGTATAATTAGTACAAGGTAGGTGACAAAAGTAAATAAGAATTGCTAAAAATAGGAGTGCACGAGTTATTCTGAAAGAAATATGTTGTGCATGGGGTTTTATATTTATGCTAAGAACTGGATAATGGTTTAAAGTAAACAAAATTCTCAATTCCATGTTTATAAACTTTTTAAAAGCCAGGGATGGAGCAGGGTTTTTCATGTAATTCTAGGTCTTTTTTTAAAAAAGGAGCAATAAGGGGCCCCTGGGTGGCTCAGCTGGTTGAGCATCATATTTTGGCTCAGGTCATGATCTCAGAGTTCCTGGGTTTGAGCCCTACATCGGGCTCTGGCTGATAGCTCAGAGCCTGGAGACTGCTTCAGATTCTGTGTCTCCCTCTCTCTGCCCTTCCCCCACTTGTGCTCTCTCTCAAAAATAAATAAACAAACATTAAAAAAAGGGGGGAGCAGGGGCGCCTGAGTGGCTTAGTCGGTTAAGCGTCCGGCTTTCTCTTGGGTCATGATCTCGCGGTTCGTGGGTTCGAGCCCCACGTCGGGCTCTGTGCTGACAGCTAGCTCAGAGCCTGGAGCCTGCTTCGGATTCTATGTCTCCTCTCTCTCTGACCCTGCCCTGCTCACACTGTCTCTCTCTCTCTCTCTCTCTCCTAGAAATAAATAAAAATATAAAAAAATTTAAAAAAATAAAAAAAATAAAAAAGAGGGGAGCAATAAGATAATCATAGGGTAGTTTAGGGCAATCACCTGACTAATCTGCCTTCTACTGTCAGACATGGATAATATTTAAAGGAAGAAACTAAACATAGTCCTTAAATAGGAACAACTAGACTTTTAATAGCTAATGAAACATACCCTTGAAACAATTATAAGACTACATATAAGAATTTTATTAGATTAGTTCAGTTTGTGAAACTAGATTAAATTATAAAATATAGATATTAAAGAAAATAATTTTATAAAATTATAAGATTTTTCATGATTTTATAGAAATATATTTTTATATATAAGAATTTTATAAAAATATAAAGATAAAATAAAATAATTTTATAAGATTAGTTCAGTTCATGAACTTGAAGAAAACTGGTTAAATATCAACAATGGTAAACTATTTATTAGCTATGTATTTTGAGCAGTTTACTTCATTTAGCTCTGACCCATGATGCTTCACCTGTCTGAAAAACAGAAATACAAGTGCCCGTCTCACAAGGTTGCTGTGAGGGAGGATTAAATGATACCACAGGTGATTTTTCTCTTCATGAGTTGCCAGAATTTTCATAAGCAATATGAAACTGAAGGATACTACTCAGCACTGGCTGAATCAAGAAATTAAGCTTGCTCTTTGGAAGTGTGGTAGAGCATCATGCCAAAGCCCAACCAATACCCACACTAAGATTCAACAGAAATTAGAATAGCTAAAATCTATAGTACACAGATAGGGGATTGCTCCTGCAACCAAGTCTATACAAACTTCTTCGAAAGTTAAGGAACATGGGGTGCCTGAGTGGTTTAGTCAGTTAAGTGTCTGACTTTGGCTCAGGTCTTGATCTCACAGTTTGTGGGTTTGAGCCCAGCACTGGGCTCTGTGCTGACAGCTCTGAGCCTGGAGCATACTTCAGATTTTGTGTCTCCCTCTCTCTCCCCATCTTTTGCTCATGTTCTGTCTCCCTCTCTCTATCTCAAAAGTAAATAAACATTAAAAAATAAAAAAGAAAATATCTAAATGAATGAAGCCAATTTCAAGCTTAACCAATCACAGAGTTCTGTTTCCTTGATATCAATTCTCTAAGTTTCAGCCCTGGGGAAAAAATGTCTTTGGTGTAATATCAATGTGTATGGAGATGAAATGGGAAGTACAAGGGATCTGGAGGATTGGAAAGCTTCAACTTGCTGGGTGCTCTTGGATAATCTTCATTTCATTGCCCTCATCACTTCCCTCACTTCATTCTCGCTTTTTTTTTTTTAATTAAAAAAAATTAATGTTTATTTTTGAGAGAGACAAGTGTGAGCGGGGCAGAGAGAGGGAGACACAGAATCCGAAGCAGGCTCTGCACTGCCAGCACAGAGCCTGATGTGGGCCAGAACCCAGGAACCGTGATACCATGACCTGAGCTGAAGTCAGATGCTCAACTGACTGAGCCACCCAGCCACCTCATTCTCGCTTTTTATACTTATTACCTCCAAGCCTGCAGCCTCTCCATTTCAGTCAGTATGGGGAGAATGGCTTCCATTTCCCATTTTGACTTCTCCTATGCATATTTTGGGATGTGAATTTCTCTACCATCACTTGTCCTTCATTGTAATCACATTGGCTTTCATCTTCTAATTGGAAAATCTATATCTTTATCATTTTTTATAGCACTTTTGAGATTTATTTCTTTTTATTGTTTTTTACATGAAAATTTCAATAGGATTTTAGGGTTTGAGGGCATAAACATGATGTTCAGTCTATCATCTCAAATTGGAAGCTCACTATCTAAATCTTTTTTTTTTTTTAACACCCAGTGCTGGGCTCAACACGAGGCTTGAACTCTCGATCCTGAGATTAAAATCTAAGCTGACATCAAGAGTTCAATGTTTAGGAGTGCCTGGGTGGGCACCCGACTTCAGCTCAGGTCATGATCTCATGGTTCATGGGTTTGAGCTCTGCATCAGGCTCTGTGTTGACAGTGCAGAGCCTGGGGCCTGCTTCAGATTCTGTGTCTCCCTCTCTCTCTGCTCCTCCCCTGCTTGTGCTCTGTCTCCCTTTAAAATAAATAAACATTTTTTAAAAATTAAAAAAAAAGAAGGCAGAGAAGGACAAATATCATATGTTTGCACGTATAGGAGGATTAGGAGGAACTTGATGGAGGAACAAGGGGGAGAAGAAGGGGGGAAATGGTGGGGGAAAGGGAGAGAGGCAAACCATGAGAGACTCTTGAATGCTGACAAAAACTGAGGACTGATGGATGTGGGGGGGGGTTGGGCATGGAGGAGGACACTTGTGGGGATGAGCACTGAGTGTTATGTGGAAACTAATTTGACAATAAACTATTTGTAAAAAAAAAAAAAAAATTAAAAAAAAAAAAAGAGTCTGACATTAACGAACTGTGCCACCCAGGTGCCCCACCCACTGTAAGAATCTTAGAGTTTGAACATTTTCTTAGAATCGAGCCCTTTGGAACACCAAAACCCTCTTTCCAAATAACACCAAAATATAGCTACAGGGTATAAACACATGATCTCTATTAGTCTATAAATAAAATAAAGAAAAGAGTAGGAAGTATTCTTTATTAAATAAAGCCAAACTGAGAAATAAAAAAGGGAAAATAAATAGAAAACAAAACTACCGATATGGTATAGCTTGAAATGTATGTTAACTTTCATAATTTTTTTAATAGTATTCAAATGAATTATACCCAAAGAATATTATCTTTCTAGGTGCTTAACTAGAGCCCATAACCACTGTCTTTTTATATTTTCCCAATAATATTCTTATTTACAAAAGTAATAAGAACTTCATTTCTCACTTAAATGAGCCAGTAAGGATACGTAAATCAGCAAAATAATTTAATGTGGTGATTTAGTAAAATAATTTAGAAAAAAAACCTTTACTTTCCTAGAAGTATGTATCTGTTGTGTTGGGTATGGGCGGAAGAGGAGGTGTAAAATGGGAAATAAATGTTTATTCCTTATGGATCTTCGCTTTCTCCCTCCTTGGGTTGTATCATTCAGGCTTGTGACCACTTAGGTGCTGATGATACTACTTATACACTAATGCTACCATCACTTAGATAACTAATAAACTTATTGAACTTCACTATGTCCAAAACAAAATTCTTCCCAAACCTACTCCTAAATGCACTAAATGTAAATGGCATCAATATTCACCTAGCTGTTCATGCAAAACAATAAGAGCTATCCTTTATTTCTCCTCTTCCTTCCTTCAATCTATCAATAAATTTTGTTGGTTCCATCTCCATCATTTATCCATTTTTTCCCGTCTCCACTGCCAGGCCACTGCCCTCTGCAATAGTCGTGATTTTTCTGCTTGCGTCCTTATCTCCTTAGAATCTATGTACCCCCCAGCAGCCAGTGTGACTTAGGTCATGCCATTTTCCTGCTGAAAATCCTCCTTAGAACAGAAACCAAACTTCTTACCAGGACCTACAAAGGCCTTTCATCATATCTGATCCCTGTCTACCTCTCCACCCTCATGTCATATCACTCTTTGTCTTTCAAACTATCTCCAGGCCACTGTGCTTCCCCAAATACATTAACCTGGTTCCTTATTTCGGAGCTTTACATTTGCCACTCCCTTTGCCCAGAATCCCCACTCCCCCACCTCACCTAAGCTATTTATATGCCTGACTCCTTTGCATTCAAATATCACCTACCTTGTGAGGCCTTCTCCATGGTAGCCACCCATCCCTTTTCTTATTATTTATTTATTTTTTGTATACTACCTATCATAATCTAAAAATAATCTGGGGTGCCTGGGTGGCTCAGTTGGTTAAGCATCTGACTTTGATGCAGGAGCCCCGCATCGAGCTCTGTGCTGACAGCTCAGATTTTGTGTATAACTCTATGTCTGCCCTGCTCACATTCTGTCTCTCTCAAAAATATATAAACATTAAAAAAAAGTTTAATAAAAATAATCTTACTTGTTTATTATACCCCCCCCCCCACAATATGAGCTCTCTAAGGGCAGACTTTTCTATCTTGTTTATTATTCTCTCCAATGCTTAGAACATAACAGTTAGTAGATATTAAAAATGTTTGCTAAATGAGCAATTTCATAAACATCATTGAAGTTGTACAGATATTAACTATACTGATTTTGATTACTATTAGCTTATTACAGTTCAAAGTACGTTAGTTAATTACAAGTTATTAGTTTATTATAAATAAGTGGAGTTTTAACTTTTTCCACCAACAAGAAGATATTGAGATTACATGAGCCTAAAGGAAGAACACAACACTAGTGTGCTAAATCTTCATTTAAGACAGGAACAAAGAAAAACACCCACAGGCTGCCATTGCCATCCCTCAGCAGAGGTCCAAATGGAAAATTAGACTTATCTGGAAGAGATGCATGTAGAAGACACAGTCAGATTCTGTCCAGAGGAAGACAGAGTTAACAAATATCTTTCAGGATTAAAACACCAGACAAGACCAGAAAGGTTTTCACAGCTGCTTCTATGAGTTCTTTGAAAAGAAGTCCAGTGGATCAGAATACAGGAAAAAAACTAATGAGAATCCCTCAAAGGATCCTTTACCTACCAAACAAGATTTCTTCAGAAACTGACTTGCTCTCACAAATGACCTTGACAAAGGAACAGTTGTGTAAGATGCACTTAAAGATGAGGATTAAAACTGTGGATATATCTCGGGGCGCCTGGGTGGCTTAGTCGGTTAAGCGTCGGGCTTTCGCTTAGGTCATGATCTCGCGGTTCGTGGGTTCGAGCCCCGCGTCGGGCTCTGTGCTGACTGCCAGCTCAGAGCCTGGAGCCTGTTTCAGAGTCTGTGTCTCCCTCTCTCTCTGACCCTCCCCTGCTCACGCTGTCTCTCTCTCTCTCCTAGAAATAAATAAAACATTAAAAAAAAAAATTAAAAAAAAAAAAAACTGTGGATATATCTCTATATACTGGTGTATAAATCCCTGAAGAAAATGAATACAAACACTTACATAAAAAATACTAAATCAATATACAAAACACTGAAGAGATAAAGATTAGTCTATGGTTGAGAGCTGGCTTTTTGAACCTCAACTCTGGGAAAAGGGAAACAAAGATGTTTCACAGCATTACAGAAAAACACAATGCATTTGGAGGAAAATAAACATTTGTAAGAAAAACAAAAACAGGGGCGCCTAGGTGGCTCAGTCAGTTAAGTGTCTCACTCTTGATTTCAGCTCAGGTCATGATCTCATGGTTCCTGATCAAGCCCTCACTGGTGCGGAAGGGATGGAGCCTGCTTGAAATTCTTTCTCTCCTCTCTCTCTGCCCCTCCCCTGCTATAGTCTCCCTGTCCCCTCCTTCTTTTTCTGCCCCTTCCCTCGTGTTCTCTCTTTCTCCTTCTCTCTAAATATAAATAAACATTTTTAAAAAAGAAAATCACGTGCAGTAATCTTTGTGATTTGATTGTGGGGGTGGGAGTGGGATTCATTGCAGAAAAGTTATATTAAAAAATAAAAATAAAAATCACTAGGGGCACCTGGGTGGCTCAGTTGGCTAAACATCCGACTTCGGCTCAGGTCATGATCTCATAGTTCGTGGGTTAGAGACCCGCGTTGGGCTCTGTACTGACAGCTAGCTGAGCCTGGAGCCTGCTTCGGATTCATTGTCTCCCTCTGTCTCTGACCCTCCCCTGTTCATGCTGCCTCTCTCTCTCTCTCAGAAATAAATAAAACATTAAAAATAAATAAATAAACAAAAATCACTAGGAAAAAAGTCACTGAATTGTGCAAAAAGGGAAAGTTGAATCAATGTTTATGCCAACAAATTTAATTTGGCACTTTTATATGTGACCTTTAGAGGTCTCTCTTATGAAGGAGTGTAAATAGAATCTTATTTTTTATACTGTTTGTAGTACATAAGGGCCACCAATCACAACTAATGAATAGTACTATTTAAGGCCTTATGCATTGCTAAATGCATCTGTAAGAACTTGTACTGCTGCCCATCCCAAGGATAAACATAAAGAAAGACCAGTAGGAGTTAGAAAGAGGAATTTCCACTAGGGAGAAAAGAATATATATTCCCCTATATAATCCTATATGATACAGCAGTTCCTCAAACATGATTTTATCTGTTGAAAACAATTAAAAGCCAAGAAGCAAGTAACAAATGCCACAAAGGAACTAAAGTACAGCCAGTCCTGATGCAAGAAAACACACATTTTTAGAAGTATATATCGCCCCAAGGTCCTCACTCAGAGTCTTCTCATTTTTATTTCAGACTGAATGCTAACACATTTGGCTATCTAGTTTCTCAGTGCACAACAAATCAGAGGTAGCAAACTAGAAAAGAGATAAGATACTGAGAGCAAATGACCTAACGAAATAAAGGAGATTAAAACATCACTGGAAAAAGGAGTTACAAGATCTTAGAATCAAAAATAAAAAAAATAAAATTTAGAAAGCATAGCTGGGAAATTTTTATTTAAAATAGTAAGTAACAACCTTATAGAATCCCTGCCTTGAAGACAACAGGTCTTATTTTAATATGGTGCCACACTGAGGCACCTGGGTGGCTCAGTCAGTTAAGCATTCAACTCTTGATTTTGGTTCAGGTCATGATCTCAGGGTTGGTGAGACTGAGCCCCACAATGGGCTCTCTGCTTACAGTGCAGAATCTGCTTGGGATTCTCTCTCTCCCTCTGCCCCTCCCCAGCTTGTGCTCTCTCTCTCTCAAAAATAAACTTAAAAAAAAAAAAAACAAAAAACCCAACCCATAACGCAATATGGTATCTCATGTAATGCCTTGCACGGCATATTGAATTTTAATAACCCTATATGATCGTTTTTATTCCTGGAGTTTCTGACTTGATAGACATTCGTATCGCATTCAATACTCCACAGGTGATTCTGATGCACACTGAGAAACAGTGTCCTAATAATCTAAGGAAAGGTTATACTGTACTCGACTTTTTAGTTAAGAAAGAAGTGAGAATTTACTATAATCTTTAAATGTCTTCAATAAAACATTAAAAAGTCTGGGCATGTTGAGGTAATGTGGAATATTCACTTTGGCAAGACCCTTCATCCTCCAAAAAAAGGGAAAGGGTTAAATAACACTACCAACAGCCAACCTACTCATAGGATAATCTCTTCTGAACCTATGCATATATAATGAGTTTATGTAATGATAAGTGAAGTAGAACACTCACTGAGGTATCAAATAATGGCAGAAACTCAATTAAGTTAAAGTCCTGTGAAGAAAAACATCTCTAATTAAACTAGAATAGTCCAGACACCAAACTCCTCTCTACACAGCAGCATCTCTCAAACAAAATACTTAACACTTATACTCACCTTTCTGAAAAATCAGAATCTATAAATTCTCTAGCTCGTTTTCTATCACTAAAAAGAAAAAAAAGATAGCATAAAAAGAACAGGTATTTAAAGACAGCTTTATTTTATGAATAATTTACTATAACTTGTCTAATTCCACAGCAAATATATACAAACACAAAAATCTAACAAATATAAAAGATATGTCCATAAAATAAAAACTGTAATTTTAAGATAGGAATAAGAGATCACAACCTACTAAATTTTGTCATAGGATCAAAAAGACCACAATATAATAATGTAGGCTGCAATGAGCTCAAGGAATATGGGGAGAAAATGTTGCAGACTTAGAAAGGCACAGAGAGTATGACTCACTCCAGAATGACTGAGTGATCATTCCACCCCCAATATAAAGCACAGCTGGGGCTGAAAATACCCAAACCCTGGCCATCCCCAAAGCAGGCTAATATAACTGGCACAGGTGTGGCTTTCCTGTTATAATCCCTCAAGGCTGTACAGAAATCCATGGTAACTTTTAGGTCCTCATGTATTAAGGAATAGAGGCCATGGTGTTACAGGTGATCGTGTCATTTCAGCTCATTTGATAGTGGAAAAGGATGTATACATATGCATCCTCTGTATCTAATACACATGAGCATGTATATGGTTTAAAATACTTCACCAGGATTATTTCATTATATCATCTGACATCCAGGAAACAAGAAAGCTCTTACATAACCAGTATTTACTGTCTGCTTGCTAGAATTCACAATTGTAAGTCAAACACAGAACTATGAGCACAGTATGTCACCATGAAAATAACTTCTGAAGTGACAAAATGAAGTTTTGAGTCCTTTAACTTAAGAGTTTTTTCTTTTATAAGAAGATTAAATGCTAAAATGGTAAGGAGCAGAGAAAGGCCGGATAAGGGTCTTTTACAGGCAGAGATGAAACATGTAGAAGTTTGATACTAAATGTGGTAAATGACTACTGCAAGGGATATTGATTTAATTGTCCTGGGTTCCAAAAGGACTGACAAAAAACTCAGTAAAAATTTTAATGTATTTGGCTTTTCCTAGTTCCTTTTCTGGTTTTTAAGTAAATAAAAAGTCACGAAAAATTCCGAGGATAGCCAACACTTAATATGTAACTCTTAAGTTTATTAAAACAATATAGTTTTTAAATCTCCAAAGCAGCTAAATGTCATAATCATAAAAAGTAGTACTTTTTCAGAGGTGAAAAAAGTCACAAGATTCAGGTACAAATTATTGTATTTAAAAATGGTTCCTCGATAAATGATTTATGTCTGAGATAGAAAGTGAAATAAAACAGGTGATTTTAAAGGCCACACATTAGCTTTTAAGGACTAGATTAACATAAAACAAGAACAGAAGACAAGAGAGTGAGAGGTAAGGATCACAGCTTAAAACAAAGTTTTAAACATGATTACTTGCAGCAACAGTCTTACCCTGGGACCCAGCCAGTAGCTTCTGCTATGTGTGTCTGAGTAACCATTGCTGGTGCAGGGGTATATGGACTCCCAATCAGAACACTTCCTGAACTGGTTAGTCTCTGTGGTGTGCTTATAATCTACAAAGTTAGGACACAGAAAATAATATTCTTAATTATAAAGAAAAGCATACACATAGGAAATCATGTTGATTGCTAACCTACACAGAATGAGGAAATCTCACTGCCTAAAATGTACTTAGTATCAATCATCGAAAACATAAGCTTTGATTTCCTTATATTCTAAGGTCTTAAAAACACAAGTATCTTGAATACTGATATGAGGCCACAATACAGGTTTCAGCAAGTGAACAGCAATTTGGAAGGATTAAGTTGTCAATGAACAATGTAAAAATCAGAAAAACAGAAAGTTTTCTTTGAAATTACAGAACTTAACTGCAGTTGAACTTGATGTATTCAAACTAGGGCAACAGTAAATCAGATCTTCATGTCCAAATATATACCAAGGCATTATGCAATTTAGCTTATTATTATTTTTAATTTTTAACATTTATTCATTTTTGAGAGACAGAGAGCATGAGTGGGGGAGGGGCAGAGAGAGGGAAGAAAGAGGATCTGAAGTGCTGTCAGCATAGAACCTCATGTGGGGCTTCAACTCAAGAACCATGAGATCATGACGTGAGCTGAAGTTGGAAGCTTAACTCACTGAGCCATCCAGGCACCCCACAATTTGGATTACTATACAGATTTAGTTTTATCTTCTTTTTTCAAGAGCATTTCCTCATGTCATTCAATATTCTTTGAAGACACTTTGTTTATTTACTTATTTTTTTTATTTGAGAAAGAGAGAGAGTATCAGTGAGGGAAAGGGAGAGCGGGAGGGAGGGAGGGATGGAGGGAGGAAGAGAGAGGGAGGGACAGGGGGCGAGCGAGCGAGCAAGAAGAATCCTAAAGCTCTCCTAAAGGCAGAGCTCAATCCCACGACCCTGTGATCATGACCTGAGCCGAAATCGAGTCACTCAACTGACTGAGCCACTCAGATGCCCCTCTTCAAAGATATTTTAATGTAAAACATTCCATCATGTGGATTTACTGTTCCCTACTGTTAGATATATATGGATATTCAATTATCCAACATTACAAACAATACTGTGACAAACGTTTTTGTACAATGATCTTGGCCTTAATTTCTATTTCCTAAGGAGAGACTCCAGAAAGGTAATTAATGGAACTAAGGATACAGACAGTTAAAAAAAGTTCTTTGATATATGTTACCAAAATGTTTCTTAGACTTCACTGGTAAATAGATAATGTTTCTCTCCAAAAATGTTTATAATAATTAATACAAAAAGCAATTTAGCATTTTAGTAGTGTCTTTAAAAGTATTTTTGTCAAAAAAATAAGGGCTTGCTCTAGTGAATGGGGGTATTAATGCAACAATATTGGTCCCATGTGGGTAACTGTCGAAGAATGTTCATTCCAACCCAGAGGCACGGGACTGCCCCTACCTGGGCAACCCCAGATCTTTGGATTTTCTAAGGGAAGAGATTCTGTTTTTGTATACTTTTGAAAATTTCCATAATACTAAGGTTTTGTTTAAGTCCCAATTAAGAGAGAAAAGCATGTATGTGGGCTACACATAATTTTTTTTGTTTTATTTATTTTTGAGAGAGAGACACAGCATGAGCAGGGGAGGGTCAGAGAGAGAGGGAGACACAGAATCCGAAACAGCCTCCAGGCTCTGAGCTAGCTGCCAGCACAGAGCCCAAAGCGGGGCTCGAACCCACAAGCCTACACATAATTTTTAAATGACAGATCTTAAAAGAAATAATTTTACTTCTACTGCCTTATGTAGGTCAAAATACTAATTAATTTTTGACTCCCTGACCAAATGACACCTGTTTCTGCAGGCCAGGTCTAAGTCTAGTAATTAAGTTCGTTGCTAATTTGCTCTATAGAGAACAAAGAGAAGGATTCATTTGCATTTCAAGTTCAGTTCAGACTTGGTTTTTAAATGTTTGTTCATTTTTGAGAGAGAGTGCACGCAGGTGCACAAGCAGTGGAGGGGCAAAGCTAGAGGGAGAGAGAGAATCCCAAGAAGGCTCTGCGCTGTTAGCGGAGAACTGACATGGGGCTCAGGCCCACCAACCATGAAATCATGACCTGAGCAGAAATCGAGAGTCTGGGCTTAACCTACTGAGCCACCCAGGGGCCGCAGACTTGGTTTTTAAAGTCTTGTTGGGGTGCCTGGATGGCTCAGTTGGTTTAGTGTCCTACTGGCTCAGGTCATGATCTCAGTGTGTGGGCTGGAGCCCCACATCAGGCTCTCTGCTGTCAGCACGGAGCCAGCTTCGGATTCTCTGTCTCTCTCTGCCACTCTCCTGCTCATTTGCTTGCACATGCATGCGCTCTTTCTCTCTTTCTCTCAAAAACAAACATTAAAAAAAATTTATTAAAATAAAAAATAAAGAGGGGGCGCCTGGGTGGCTTAGTCGGTTAAGCGTCCGACTTTCACTTAGGTCATGATCTCGCGGTTCGTGGGTTCGGGTCCTGCGTCGGGCTCTGTGCTGACTGCCAGCTCAGAGCCTGGAGCCTGTTTCAGTCTGTGATTCCCTCTCTCTCTGACCCTCCCCTGCTCATGCTGTCTCACTCTCTCTCTCCTAGAAATAAATAAAATGTTAAAAAAAATAAAAAAATAAAGTCTTGTCAATATTTATTCAGTTACTAAATATTTAAGAACTTAGTTACCTCTGTTTGTGTACAGCATTTTGCCAATTTGGGCCTAGGGACATATTACTATATACAAAAGCCTAGGAAATAATTTTAGTAAGTTAATTCTATAGATAACAAAATAAAAACAAAAGACAATAAGCACTGATAGGTATTTGGGGAATTCTGTTTCTCTATTATATTCCAAGGATTATTAAATGAGGAATTCAGAAGCTTACCTCACGAGAAAATATGGATATTGGACAATGTTTGTATCTCCTACCCCTCTGCACACTCCACTCCACCTCTGCACCTCCATTTCAGTGTAAAATCTTTAAAGGTAGAGTGAATGTTTGCAGAGCCTAGTATAGTGCTAGGAGATATTCATAGAAAAGGCACAATAAATACTTAATGAACTGAGACAGAAGACCTAGCTCTTTTTTTTTTTTTTTAATGTTTTAATGTTTGTTTATTTTGGGAGAGAACAGGAGAGGGCAGAGAGAGAAGGGTGACATAGAATCCAAAGCAGGGTCTAGGCTCTCATCTATCAGCACAGAGCTTGACATGGGCCTTAAATTCACAAGCCGTGAGATCATGACCTGAGCTGAAGTCAGATGCCCAACCGACTGAGCCACCCAGGTGCCCCAAGACCTAGCTCTTAAAATGAAAAAAAGTAGTTTCTTTGCTCATTGGTATGCCAGAAAGGTCTACATAAAGTCCAGTAAGGAAATACTCTACAATATCAAGGACATCATTCTCGCCAATCACTGCCTCACACATTCAGATGTTCTATATCAAGCTGACCTTGAGTGTGAAGCTTAAGAAGGAAAATTTGAGTATTTGATTTGTCTTCGGTCTACTCTATTTCTAGAATAGGTGTCTCCATAAAACAATTCTAAGCATTCCAACTTACCCTTGAGACAGACTGCATAATATGTGCACCGTTATTTTTTTTTTATTTCAGAGAGAGCACAAGTGAGAATCTTTTTTTTTTTTTAATGTTTATTTATTTTGAGACACAGAGGGACAGAGCACAAGCAGGGGAGGGGCAGAGAGAAAGAAGGAGACACAGAATCTGAAGCAGGCTCCAGGTTCTGAGCTGTCCACACAAAGCCTGGTGTTGGGCCTGAACTCACTAATCACAAGATCATGACCTGAGCCAAAGTCGGACATTTAACTGAGTAGACCACCCAGGCACTCAGAGACTCTTAAGCAGACTCCACGCTCAGCATGGAATCTGATTCAGGGCTCAATCGCACAACTCTAGGATCATGACCTGAGCTGAAATTGAGAGTCAGATGTTCAACTGACTAAGCCACCCAGGGGCCCTTGTGCAATATTATTACTATATTTTTTTCTATATTTGTTATCAGTAGCTTAGAGGCTCAGTTTACCTGATTTAAAGGCTTTATAGAAAAGTAAAGATGAAGAGAGGATGAAGGGAAATAGGACATAGAAAAAAACTAGTTATCATTACTGAGAAGGGCTCTGTAAATGAATTGCTATGTTTTCATTTATTCTTTTCCTCCTCAATGTCAAGACTGTCAGCTGATATTCTTTGCTGATCTGAGACTGATTCGCAATACTCCATTCCTTTCTCTTAGCACAGAGCCTGGTATGTCCTTAATAATGGAAATTCTAGTAAACATTTCCTGAATGAACAAATTGGAGAGATGATGGACTTGAACTAAAATGACAATTTAGAAGTTCATGTGAGATGCGATGAGTTCCTAAATTAGGACAATGACAGTGAACATTAAGAAACACAAAGAAAAGTCAACAGAACTTGATCAACCACTGAACCCAGGAAAATTATAAAGGGGATGGGTCAGATATGCTTTATAAAACTGAACCTTAATTTTGAAATCCCAAGTTGAAATTAGAAGTAATTACTTCCTATATTCTGTTGATCTAACAGGGAAAATAAACACTTATTTTAAACTTAAGTGCCCACCTCTCCCCATGCCCAAAGACATCCTTAATTTAAAGGTAATTATGTGGGTTTTTTTGACAATGGATTACAGTTGGGCTATGAAAATCATATAGTAACTGAATCTCATTCTCAAGGTTTTCTGCCTGTAATCAGTATATCTTATGTACTACTGCCATCTACAGTAAGAGCGAAGAGACTGTAACAGCCTTGTACAGTAGCTACACTGGTGGGGAATAGCATAAAGCATGGAGTTGTCCAATCATATGTTGTACACCTGAAATTAATGTAATATTGTGTGCCAATGATACTTCAATTTAAAAAAAGAAAGAAAAGATACAAAAGAAAGAATACAGATACCAAGAGAGTACCTGTATTCTGAAGGGGAAATGAATCTATATAATTATAAAGGATTATAATAAAGGATTTCATTATTTCACAAAATTTTAGTTTTCACTGTAAAAAACATGTACTTAAAAAATTTTTTTTTAAATATTTATTTTTGAGAGAGAGAGAGAGGAAGCAGGGAAGGGGCAGAGAGAGGAGAAAGACACAGAATCTGAAGCAGACTCCAGGCTCTGAGCTCGAACCATGAACTGTGAGATCATAACATGAGCTGAAGTCAGATGCCTACCAACTGAGCCACCCAGGCTCCCCAAGAAACATGTACTTTTTAATCATGTCAAAATATAGCTATGAGATTATCATACATATACTGTATGTGTGTGTGTGTGTGTGTGTATTTATATATATAACAAGATACCTTTAAGTAAAGGCAAAGTATCCCAAACTAATACAGTTATTGCTAAACTGGTGTCTATTAACACAGAAAACTACTCTCTTCTTGAGGTGTTTTGAAATTTCTATCTACCATTAAGACTTGGTTTGCAAAGAGACATGTGAAATTTAAAGGGAAAGCAGAGAAAGACAACTGTAAGAAGCAACTGGGTGAGGTTTTATTCAAGAATTTTTCAACTTAAGAAAATGCTTTTTTAACCAGAGATGAGAGACTGAGGGTGAGAGGACAGTATTCAGAAGAGATAAGCAAGAGAAGAGAGAAGTGGAGCTAACTGGGGTGCTACAACCATGAAGAGCTCAAAAAGAAAGCGCCCATTCCTGTCCAAGAACTAAGAACTGTAAAACGCAGCTCAGAATTAAGGAGACAAATTAAGGTGAGGTTTAAAGAGCCCCAAATCTCCTTCCCTTCTTCTGACCTTTGTTTTGCTGATTCTGAGGTTTGAAGGAATGGGGATAAGTGGTATAAAGACCACCTATCATTGTCAAAACTGAAGTTTAAAACTACTCCCGTAACACATTAGTTCAAATTGACAATGGAAAGGAAAACTGCTGCCCAAAGAGGAATTCAAATTTGAGCCATGGCAGCATCACTAAAATACTGACAGGGAACAGTTTCTCAAAATAGAGGAGTACTCTAAGGGCGAAACTTATAAGGGCTTGGGGATGCTTATTTAATTTTGGTGTTTATATAAAAGCGTTTCAAAATACAGACTTAAAGGTTAGGTGCCTCATCTCATTTGCACCCACTGCAGTGGCTGGTGAGAAGCAAAAGCTTAGTAATGTCTGAAATATACCCTGAACTACCTTCAAATGGGGACACTTACCTGAGCTTAAGTCTCCATGTGGTTTGGAGCTAGATTACATTCTTCACATAGTTACAGTAAATTGTGTAAGATCTTTTGGCTTGAATTTTGCAGATAATTAACAGCTCTCAAGTGATCAAGAAAAATGTCATTTCTAGAATGTCTTAAAATCTTAAAGATTTGCCATAGCCATTAAGTATGTTAAAATATATTTTTTGCCTAAATAATTTGCCACTTAACAGAGTCCACAATAGTATTATCCTTATTGCTCTATAAATGAGAACACACAAGAACTGACATTGAAGGTTTACTGTTCAACTGTTTATATACTTTCATTAAAGGTGGGTGAGACCAAGACATTAAGTAGTTTTTAGAGTAATTGCGTGCAACTTTGTTTACAAATAAGGCTTTCTAAAAGTGTTGTATACCTCAAGCTTTAGCATAATTAACGGAATATCTTCAGAGAAACAGTTAAATATTTTCCATTTTTTCATTCATTATTTCTGCTGCTTAAGATTAGTAGCTCTCAGTATAGATTAACTGTTGGGTCATATTCAATTTATATAAGAGTATATAGTTTGGGGCAATAAAAGTTATTTTTTTTTAATTTTTTTATTTTTATTTATTTCTAGGAGAGAGAGAGAGAGACAGAGTGAGCAGGGGAGGGTCAGAGAGAGAGGGAGTCACAGACTCTGAAACAAGCTCCAGGCTCTGAGCTGGCAGTCAGCACAGAGCCCGATGCGGGGCTCGAACCCACGAACCGCGAGATCATGACCTAAGCGAAAGTTGGTCGCTTAACCAACTAAGCCACCCAGGCGCCCCAATAAAAGTTATTTTGTAAGAAAAAAGAGAACATAAAACAACAGATTATGAACCAATTTAATCAAACAATTAAAAACAAGAGAAGCCTCACATAGGGAGCAAAAAAAACAAAAAAAAAACCCCCAAAACAAAAAACCTTGATATTACACACCGAGACATCATAGATTCAAATACAATGAAAATACTGTAGAGTACAATGCCTTTTTCTCAAGACCTAATCAGTTATATTCAGATGAAAACAAAACTTTTTAAAAAAGTGACTGAGTTAAAACAATAAACGGGAATTTCTGACCCACAGCTTTAGTACGATTATCCTTTACATTAGTCTTGCCTAAGCAAAATTTCAAATTCTAAGATTTGATGATTTTCTTACCATTTGGGGTCCAACATTCACATTTATTGGTCCTAAGGTTTTTGGTAAAATCTTTGTTGGTGAGTTGGTGCTGGAAACTGGAAACGCAACAAATGAAATGTTACCTGAAATGATACCAAATATGAGGTTAAGGTCTGCAGTATCAAGGACACTTTCTATCTATACACTCATGCTGCTAATCCCAGTTTTGCTTAAGTAATTTATAATTCTCTTAATAATTAAGTTATAAATAAGAAGTTTACTAAAAAGCCATACTAATGACTGCTTTCTTGTAGTGAATACAATTAGTTCTGCTGAATAGGAAAACTATAAAATAAATAGTTCAGCCTGCCTGACAATCGGCTATTGGACTTTTAGTGGGTTTTTAGAGGAAAGAACAATGCAATACATAATGCAAATCACAGTTTATATCAGAGTTGAGAAATCCAGTTAGGTCTTTATTGCTACCAGAGAATAAAAAAAAGTATGAAGTAGAATATGAAGTAAAATATCTATTAGAATTTATTTATATTTATAGTATAATAGAAAATACTCATACTAAAAGTTAACAATGGTTTCAAAATGAGTTGGTAGTTTTTTTTGGTTTTATCATACTATAGAAAAAAAATATGATGCTACCTAGTTAGTGATAACGGAAACTATGGGATGTGTACAGTGTTTTCAAGTGATTTCAACACTTTAAATTAAAAAACAATTTTTTAACATATTTTTGAGAGAGAGGGAGAGAGAGAGACAGAGAGAGAGCACGCATGAGCAAGGGAGGAGACAGAGAGAGAGGGAGAGAGAATCCAAAGTAGGACCCAGGATCTGAGCTATAAGCACAGAGCCTAACATGGGGCTCGAACTCAGAGATGGCGAGATCATGACCTGAGCCGAAGTCAGACGCTTAACTGACTGAGCTACCCAGGCACCCCCAACACTTTAAGTTTCAAATCAAGGCAGCCAAGGACTACCCATGAAATGAAAAGCTAACTGGTAATTTTATAAACTGTCTCAATTATTTAACTCCTCTTGAGAAACTTCAGTTTATCAATGTTTTTTGTAGTAATCTAATATAACAAAGGAGATCACCCCAGAAAGTACCTGTGAGAGGTTCAATATTGAAACTCTGGGGAAAAAAATGACAATTTAGGAAACCAGGTCATCAGGCTCTATTATAGCTTCTCTTCCTGGACCTGTGAACCTATGTGCATCCTCACAAATTTTTACTTCTTTCTCTCTGAGTGGAAATTCTCATTAGTAAATTACTTCTTTAGTGTCTCTGCATGTCCTGTCTTTTCAGGGATCTCACTCATCAATTATCTACTCTTGTCTCCTGAGTTTTCAACGGCACCTCTGGCTTCTCTCCTTCCATTTCTTTCTCTGCCCATTTATCCTCTATCATTTTCCCTCAATACCCACATTTAAAAATCAAATTCCTTATTTTTCTCATGCCCACTCAGCAAGGTCTAATACCCAAGCCTGCTTATCCTTCACGTTCTCAGTATTGATATATGACCGAGTCTTGATAATATGATCATTATCATCCCAGTGACCCAATCCAGAAGTAATCAACCCCCTCCTCATTCAACTGACCACCGTTGCCTACTTGTTATCTTCTCACTCTGGCTGCCTTATGCTGCTAGCACTTGTTTAATTTGAAACATTATAAAATCTGATTCGAGGGGCGCCTGGGTGGCTTAGTCGGTTAAGCGTCCGACTTTCGCTTGGGTCATGATCTCGCGGTTCGTGGGTTCGAGCCCCGCGTCGGGCTCTGTGCTGACTGCCAGCTCAGAGCCTGGAGCCTGTTTCAGTCTGTGACTCCCTCTGTCTCTGACCCTCCCCTGCTCACGCTGTCTCTCTCTCTCTCTCTCCTAGAAATAAATAAAAAAAAAACAAAAAAAAACAAAAAAAAAAATTAAAAAAAAAAAATCTGATTCGAATTACAGTTACTCTCTAACTCAGTGATTCACCATGGTGCCTGTGCAATGGAATTATCTGGGACTCAATAAAAAATACCAATGCCTCAGTCCCATCCCCAGAGGTGCTGACAAAACTGATGGGGAATGAACCTGGGGGTCAGACTGTTGAAAGTCTTCCAGAAGGCCCCACCGGGCAGCCAGGGCTGAGCACCACCACTCTAACTGGAAATGCTATTTTGCATAGCTTTCCTAGCCCCTCCACACGTCTATAAACAAACCCATCGTTCAACTGGGGAAACTGTTCTGGACACTCCCCTACTTTAGGCCTTCAAAGATTCCAGAGCATGTCCAATGCCTCTCAGATGCCTCAACATGGCACAACAGCTCTTATCTGGAGATCTCTCCCCTGCCTCCCTTCCCAGCTTCATCTTCAGCTACTCCCTCCACTCTAAACAGGTTAAATATTTTGCAGTTCCAGAAAGGCCCCAGCTCAACCACTCCAGCTTTAGCACACACCGTTCCTTCTGCTGGAAGTCTCTCTCTGCTGGGATAACCTCTACCTCCCAGCACTTCAACACGGCATGCCATACCATTTTCTAAGTCATTATTGTGTGCCAGAGTCTGTTCCAGAGGCTTCTCATATTTATATACATCATCTCATTAACACTTAGGACAACAGTGTAAAATGTATTATTACAGACTCTGCTTTATACATGAAGAAACTGAGATACAGTGAGGTTATATAATTTATACAAGGTCCCAGAGCTAGGAGAGCAATAGCTCCACCCCCCCCAAGCCTCTGGTCTGGGTATCACCTCCTCCTTAAAAGCTGTCCCCAGCCTCTGTGGTCTAGGTCTTGGATGCCCTTCTGATTTTTCACAAAACCTGTATTTGCTTGTTCTAGCTACCATTTACATAGTTTGAAGTGGGCTATGTCTTTGAGCTTTGTGTTCCTAGCACCTGGTTTAGTCCCTGGCACAAAACAGATGAATAAAACTACACAACTGCTTGGTTAGCACAGATCGGAGCTGTCTATCATCTTTTCCAATCTGGATGCCGTATCTCCTGTAATATAGCCTAAACTGCATTTTTTTGTGACTTTTTAACAGGTACTATAATTATACTGAGTTTGAAATAAGTTAAAATGCTAGGACTTTTATTATTTTGAACTACTCTATCAAACAGTTTCCTTCCTCTGTAACCATAAAATTCATTTTTGTTTTTCATATAACATGCATATCTTACAAACTGTTAAAGACTAAGGTTATATCAAATGTCCCAAATATGGTTGTTCACCTATTTAAGAATCCACCCTAACTGGAGAATAATAATCTGTGATTCTAGGGGGAGGAACAGCAATGTAATTGATAGACCGGTGTCATAAACTCAGTCATAGGCAGGACAGGCATGTGAGCAAGAGCACAGCCCTGCAAAAGTCTGACTCTCAGATTTATTTATTATTAATTTTAATGTTTATTTTTGAGAGAGAGACAGAGAGAAAGACAGAGAGAGAGAGAGAGAGAGAGCAGGAGGGAGGGGGAGAGAGAGAGGGTAACAAGAGAATTTGAAAGCAGGCTCTAGGCTCTGAGTTGTCAGCACAGAGCCTGACGTGGGGCTCAAACTCATAAACTGTAGGATCATAACCTAAGCCAAAGTCAGATGCTTAACCAACTGAGCCACCCAGGCGCCCCTCAGATTTATTTTTTTTAATTAGTGTATGGCCGACATATAATATTTCATAGTTTTAGGTGTACAACACAGTGATTGGACAATTACATATATTACAAAATGCTTACTTGATGAGTGCAGTTATCACCTGTCATCATATAACATTACTACAATACTACTGACTATATTCCCCACTTTACAATCCTGTGGACTTACTTATTTTATAACTGGAGGTTTGTACCTCTTTTTTAAAAAATGTTTATTCATTTTTGAAAAACAGACAAAGTGTGAGTGGGAGAGGCACAAAGAGAGAGGGAGACACAGAATCTGAAGCAGGCTCCAGACTTTGAGCTGTCATAATAGAGCCTGACATGGGGCCTGAACCCACAAACTGCAAGATCATGACCTGAGCCAAAGTCGGATGCTTCACTGACTGAGCCATCCAGGCGCCCCTGGAAGTTTGTACCTCTTAATCCTTTTCACCTATTTCATTTGTCCCCCACCCTGTTCCCCTGTGGCAACTATCAGTTTCTTCTCTGTATTTATGAGTCTGTTTCTGCTTTTGTTTGTTCATTTATTTTTCAGATTTCACATGTAAGTTAAACCATGTGGTATTTGTCTTCTCAGATGATTTTAAAAATTGACCTCAGTGCTGTTGAATGTTTAAGATGAGATCATCTCTGATACACTGTTAGAAACAAAAGTCAAAAACTTGCAAAAAAACAGTGGAACAAAAACCACACAAAAAGACAATTAAGGTTAGGGAACAGACTGACTCCAATTTTAAACCTAACACTAAAGGAAAAATAAGAATATAAAACTTTGGTCAAAACAAAATGAAAAACATCACTAAAGCCTAATCTGTTATGCCAGTTAATACCAAAAGAATTTAGAGGGAACTTCATAAACTTAACAAATTGATTCTAAAGTGCATTTGGAAGAATAAAGGCAGAGAACAGCCAAGAAAAGTAAAAAAAGAAAGAAAGAAAAAAACCAAAAACCAAGTAATAACAAGGAAGAGGGGAACTTTAGCCTACCAGATTTCAAAATTATTACACAGCTGAAGTGACTGAAGTGTGATATTGCTAAGTGGCAGATAGAAAAACCTTGGCAAAACAGAAATTAAAATCCAGAAATTATTTCATGTATACATGAAAATTTTATATATGGTAAAGGTAGCATTTTCAAATCAGTAGGGAAAGGGTGGATTGCTTAAAAAAATGTTTTTGATTGTGCATCTGAAAACTAATATAATACTGTATGTCAACTATAATTCAATTAAAAAAAAAGAAATGTTTCTGAGACAATAAACTGTCCACTTTGATAAAAGAAATCTTAGATTTCAATTTCTCATCTTATAAAAAAATCAATTCCAGAAAGATCAAATACTTAAATATAAAAATTAAAGCCACAAAATTATTTAAGGAAGTGTAATTATAGTTTTTTATAATTTGAGGATGAAGAAGGCCTTTCTGAGCATGTTATAGAATTTAGAAATCTTTTTTTAAAATTTTTAATGTTTATTTTTGAGAGAGAGAGAGAGAAAGAGAGAGAGAACATGAGCAGGGGAGGGGCAGAGAGAGAGGAAGACACAGAATCTGAAGCAGGTTCCAGGCTCCGGGCTATCAGCACAGAGCCTGATGCAGGGCTCAAACTCATGAACTGAACTGTGAGATCATGACCTGAGCCAAAGTCGGACGCTTAACTGACTGAGCCACCCAGGCGCCCCAGAATTTAAAAATCTTAAGTGAAAATGGACTAACAGACATGACTACCTAAAAATAAGTATTTTTCTAAATAGCAAAAGACCCAATATCCTTAAAAGACAAACCTCTAACTTAGTAAACAAATTTGCAATACATACGTCATCCTTAAACACTATCCTTAAAAACTTTTATTTACTTAACTTCCCACTTATAAGTCAACAACAATTAAACAGTACCTCAATATAAAAATAAGCTGAATACATGAAGAAACCCAAATATCTATAATCTATAATATCTATAATCATATGAAAAGATTCTTGATTTTAATGAAAAAATTAACACTTCTTTAAAAAGGAAAACTTCTCATCTATCAGATAGATAAAAATTAGTAAGTTTAATGATAATGTCCTGAGCTGGTAAAAGTGTGGCAAAAAATGGGTACATTTAAAAAATATTTACTTGGAAAGACAAATAAGGGGTGACTGGGTGACTCAGTCAGTTAAGTGTCCGACTTTGGCTCAGGTCATGATCGCCCAGATGTGGGTTCAAGCCCCACATAGGGCTCTGTGCTGACAGCTCAGAGCCTGGAGCCTGCTTCAGATTCTGTCTTCTTCTCTCTCTGCCCCTCCTCCACTTGTGCTCTGTTTCTTTCAAAAATAAGTAAATGTAAAAAAATATTTTAAAAAATATTTACTTGGCTCCTACTATGTGTCAAGTACTTAAGCTAAACACTATAGATATTCAATGCAAATGACATGGTTCCCTGCACAAAAGGGGCTAACACCTTGTTGGTGGAGGGGATACTAGAGTGTCTTTCTGGAGGACTGTAATTAGAGAGGAATAATTAGAGTACAAAATTTTAAATAAGTGCTTTAAAACAATTATATACATTTTAAAGCTTCTTTCCACTTCAACAAGTGTCCTTTCAACTGCCCACCATTACCTAAGTGGCAAGCTGAACAGTGGTCTCTTCATCCATACCACAATTAATAATGGGAATACCCTCTGACCAGCAATTCCTCTGTTGGATATATAGCCTAATAAACTAAGCAGATAAAAACAGCTATACATGTCCTAGGACTGTAGCATTATAGATAAAGGCAGAAACCTAAAAACAATTTAAATGTATAAACATCTTTTGGTACGTGTATATGATGGAATATTATACAGTGCCTAAAACAAAATTACAGGTATATATTTGCATGGAAAATGTTCTCATTATAAGAGACTATGATTAGTAAGATTCCATTTACCTAACTACATATACACATAAGTTTATATAAGCATAAAAGGTATGGCAAGATAAACAACAAACGTTAAGAGAGGTTATGGTGAGAAGAAATGTTTTACTTGTTTTATACTTTTTTTATTATTTGAAAAAAACATTTTATGAACATGCATGTGCTTGTTTTATAATTTAAAAAGCTATTGCCATTCTGGAGGGAAGAGATAGAGGGGAGGGAAGAAGGTAAAGAGCGTGAGAATCAGTCACAGATGTTGAAACAAGATAAAGATCTATAAATGAGGTATCTGTGTTTTATAATTAGTTAAAATGAAATCTGCTTTAGAAGTAGTTAAAGGTGCCCCACTGGGATTTCAGTAACTGTAATATTCAGAAATAAAAGCCATGTATTTAGACGTTATTCACTTTCATCAAATCAACTAGGTTTAGCAGTAGAAAGAAAATTTTTTAAATTTTGACTCAAGGGGTGCCTGAGTGGCTCAGTTGGTTAAGCATCTGAATTGGGCTCAGGTCATGATCTCATAGCTTGTGAGTTCAAGCCCCGCGTCGGGTCCTGTGCTGAAAGCTCAGAGGCTGCAGCCTCCTTCAGATTTGGTCTCTTTCTCTCTCTCAAAGTATAAATAAACATTAAAAAAATTTTTTTTTAAAGATTAAAAAATTGGGGCGCCTGGGTGGCTTAGTCGGTTAAGCGTCCGACTTTCGCTTAGGTCATGATCTCGCGGTTCGTGGGTTCGAGCCCCGCGTCGGGCTCTGTGCTGACTGCCAGCTCAGAGCCTGGAGCCTGTTTCAGTCTGTGACTCCCTCTCTCTCTGACCCTCCCCTGCTCACGCTGTCTCTCTCTCTCCTAGAAATAAATAAAAGATTAAAAAATAAATAAATAAATAAAGATTAAAAAATTGTTTGACTCAAAAGGACATACTTAAATAGGTTATAAACACCCAATATCCCAAAATTTCAGTCAGGTCAAGAGAAGTAAACCAAACCAAGTCTAAAAAATTTTTCCTAAGTACCTGGCCTTAATTCACAGCTCCTTGGCAACAGGGGCCTGACACTGTCCAGAAGTCAATTCCTGGCAGTTGGTGTATTTATTAAAAACAAAAATTTAAAGGCCTGCCTGGATTTTGGTTCTGGCAATTCCCTGAATTAACTAAATAAGATCAATCACCTAGGGAAATGGCTTGGAAAAACAGCTGAAAACTTATGCCAAATCTTGGCAGAGGCACACAATTTTGGCTCAAATTTTTATTTCAATTTTCTGAGTAATTACAGTCTTTCTGTTTTCCATTAGAATTGTCTAGACACCAAAGATTTCTTTCACTCATATTTCTTTACAGGGTTCCAGTTACAGTTAGTCACCTTCAATATGTTCAATTAAAATGAAAAATTCAGTGAAATAACTGTGGTTTGTCTACATGATGCCAGTATAAGTTATTTTTTTCACAGTACTGACTTTCTGGGGAAAAAACTTCTTTTGGCTTGAATTGGTTCACCGAAGCCTGTATCACATCCTCCTCAAAGAATCAAATTAGTAAGTTACTATAAGAAAGAATACGCCTATTATATGGGTTTATAAGTATCTCAAATCAGAAGTAGTGGTATATCCCATACACATACACAGGCTCCAACTTAACAGGACAAGCTAACTTTCAGCTCTAAATAGTTAGAAAATGACCTAGTTTGTGTTAGTGTATGTGTTTGTCAAAGTTGTACAACTACAGGCTAAAAGGACTAGGATCTACTACATGCAAATTATACCTTACTAATAAAAATGATGGGAAAAAAGTGACTTCGGCCATTTCATAGTCATTAGTAAGAGGCTAATTATAGATTATACAACCTTTTGCTTTCTTCTCTCAGATAGTTACTTGCCTTATTCCCAAGCTTCATTCTAGTCTCTGCTTAGTCACCAATTCAGAGATGTCTGACCACTCTATACAAGGAATTCCTAATTTACTATGATTTTTCACCAGAGTACTTATCTCTATATGATGTATTGACTATTAATATTTACTTGATTCGGTGATTATCTGTCCATAGCCCTCCCACTTCCAGAATTTAAGCTCCATAAGGACAGGGGCTTCATTTTCTCACCAACTGCTGTATCTCCAGCACCTAGCACACAGTGCCTGACACATAGTAGAGTTCAAAAAATATTGTTACATGAATGAATACATGAATGTCTGCATGGAAGAAGTCCATGGAAGGAAGCATATGATACGGATGCAGGAGACACATAAGTCTCCTCCCATTCTCAACCACCACCTAACCAATCCCTTTCCCAGGGACAGCTACTGGTGCTGGGTTGTATATAATCTTCAGAAGGATTCTAAGCATATACAAACATATATGCAAAACATTCTTTTTTCCTTCCCCTAGAGTTGAGTACTATATCAGTTTGCATATGCTTTCTTCCCCACTTAATAGACATCTTAGATGTCTATCCAAACCTGTATATATACTTTTGCCTCAATATTTACTTTGCTGGCTATACAATATTACTTTTTATGGTTCTAGTAGTTTATCAGTCCCTTAGGAATGGAAAAGCGTTTACTATTACAACCATTAACAATAAAATATTTCATTACTATAAATAATAATGCAATGACTATACATGTCTTTACACACTGGTTGTACCAACTGCAGCAGTTCACCCTCCATACACAAATGTATAAAAACGTTCATTTCCACATATCTTTCCATCTCAGTGTGTTAATCAAACTGTCAACTTTTAAATTAAAGTTTCTCATTTTATTTTGGTTTTAATTTATTATTATAAGTAAGGCTGACACGTTTTAAGTCATCTAAATTTTCCTTCCTGGAGCTTATGCCCATCTTTCTATTGGCTGTTGATTTTTTGTATTGGCAGAATCTCTTTAAGCATTAAAAAAATAAGTATACACTTTGTTATATCTGATGCAAATATTTTTCCCAGTTTGACATTTGCGTTCTGCTTATGTATATGATTTTCTAAACACATTTTTAAAGACTATAGTCCATTTTATAGTAATTCTTTCCTTTTGTAACTTTTGTGTCATACATAAAAAGGTCTATAAGTATGTTTACATATAAAAGTAAAGCTCAGAGTAACTGTGTACCTTGGAGGTACACATTATACATAGATTTGCTACATTCTACATATCTTACAGGTTTGGTATTTTTAGTTGGCTATGCTGTCCTTTGAAATTAGCTATCATTAGTTATAAGCTAAGATGCATTAAACACACCCCATATTTTCTTAAACTTTAATGCCTTCATTTAAAATTTTACATCCTTGCCTCATCTGGAATTTATTCAATGTGAGAAGTAAAAGATCTAATTCCTCTCCCCCTCAGATGGCTACTTTTAATAATCTACTTTCCCTCCCCCATGCTGATATGAAATGCTACCTAGATTGTTTACTTATTTGGGTCAATTTATTAACTTTCTATTCTGCTCCACAGATCTGCTTATTTATGTGACAGTATCATATGCTTTTATTTCATTCATGTTAACATTTCCACCAGAGAATAAGCAGTCAGAAAAGGAAAGTGTCAAGCATTTCTTTCCTTTCTGCACTAACCTTTCAGCTATTTGTTAGTAAGTGCTGTAAAGAACTATCAGTTGGTTTCAAATACAGTACTAATGAGGTGAAGTCACAGGTCAATTCTAGAATAGGCCAATTCACTTTGCAAAGAGAAAAGATTCCACACCTTAAGACTGTATTTCTAATTTCAGCCAGCCATCCACAAAGCCATATACGTCACTGAAGAGTGTACAAGAAACAATATGGATGGCTTAGAGGACATCTATCACTTTTATTTGACAAGTAACTCAGGCTCAATAGTTCCACATACTATCTTCATAAATAAAACACATTAATAACCCATAAAAATTTGAAAAGACAGCATATCCAACTGGAAATACCAAACCTGTAAGATAAGTAAAATAGAGCATATCTACATAACCATAACCAAAAGACTGCTGCAAATAGAAGCATGAGAAACAGAAGATAAAAGTTCCTAATATCTCCAAAGTTTAGTAGTTAAAGTGACCTCTAGAACCTCCCCCTCTGTATCGGGTTCTAAAATGGAATTCAAGCATTCTATAGTGCAGAGATAAGGACAGAAGATCTGAAATGCACATTCCTACAGATCACAGGCATGGAAGAAAAGCCTCACTGTTTTTGCAGCTGTCAGAACACAGGACTTGTAGGATTCCCCCAAATGGACCACCTAACCAAAATGTTTGCACGAACCCAAGAAAGAACCCTTGAAATGGCCATAACAAGAAACAGACTCTTGGCCCTAGGCGCATACTCCTAAATGGGTCAATAAATCTTTCTGTCAGTCTTTCCTACATACTTTGCCTAGAGGATCAAATCTGTTCTCTTGGGTTTGATAAGCATTTTTACATGGAGGACACCTTTGAAAATGATTTGCTGTTTCTCTGGTATCTAAAACCATAAAGGCCCTGGATTCTTCACTTTGAAAGGAGAAAAGAATTTCTTCCTTCACCTTCCCGTACGCCAGGATTTAAACAGTGCTTCTTCATTTCTTAAATGAAGTCCTTAATTCAGGCTCTGGTATCCAGAATATTATAGTTGTTTTCATTTAGTTCCTCAAACCTCAAAGCTATGAGATCTTAGAACTCATTTATCCAGTCTCACTAGGTTTTCTTTCTAGGACCTTTTCCTTTCAATATATATAGTTTCAAGTTTATTTATTTATTTTGAAAGAGAGAGAGGTTCCCAAGCAGGCTCCACACTGTTAGCAGAGCCTGACACGGAGATCGTACTCATGAACCATGAGATCATGACCTGAGCTAAAATCAAGAGTTGGACACTTAACTGACTGAGCCACCCAGGTGCTCCCTTTTCAGTATTTTTAAAATGTCTATTTGAAAACATTGGTCTCATCTATAGGTGAGATCTGATTGCTTTTCACTGGCTTCTTTATCTTCAGTTAAAACATGTCATTTTGTCCTTTTTTTATGATCTTGCTCACTGAAGGAAACCTTTAAATCTTAATTTTCTCATTTCTTTTCTACATGCTTAATTAGAATTTTCCATTTTTTAGACACTATATCTTCTGATTAATATTTGAATAAGTTTACAATATGGCCTCAACAGCATGGCTCTTCAAATCCTTCATAGCAATTCTTCCCAAATGAGACTGGTCATAAGATGCAAAAGGGGTGGAGGGGACTAGTGTCCTTCTTATTCAAAATGCACATTCCTGGGCTCCACTCAACATCTAAAGAATCAGAAACTAGGTGGGAATGCATATTTTTAACAAATACGGGAAGGACTGGGAAAGACTGCTTCAAGGTCCCTTTATCTCTTTGTGAGTATAAGCAGACTCTTTCTATTACACTTATCTCTGTTTGAATTTAAAAAAAAAAAGGAAAGAGGTGAGTGACCTTTCTTCAGTCTCTAGTTCTTAAATGTTACAGCTTTTCGGTGCTTGGCATACATTCAACCACTACTTCCAGTATCATCACCACAGCCAATACACCCACCAGATGGCACACAGACACTGTGTGCATGCCTAGTAAAAGAGTGAGAGGAAGGGAGCACATTTTATCTTATACTAACAGCCACTGAATGGCTAGAGTAGATCAAGGCAGCTGTGTGCAACCACAAGGATCAGAATTTACAAGGATTAGAACACCCAAGCGCTCTTAATTGGAAATCATCCTCATGAAGAAGCCTACAACTCTTTAAGATGATAACTGGCCCCAGGCCATGTTAACAAATAAATCATTTAAAATTCACAGTCAAGAGAGATATTTTTCTAATTTTATAAAAGATGGCAATGACTACAAACAGACCTACAATTTAAAAGTTGCATTCTTAAATTTAAAACTTTAGGACACTTAAACTCAAAAAGATCAAAGACCACCCATGAATTAAAGTTTTTCAAAGCAGTTCTGTTCCCTAGCAAATTAAAAAAGGCATCACTATATTCCACAATACAATACTCAAAACGGCAATGACCAATATTATTTCAACAATATGTTCCATTTGAGAGCTATTATTGAATCTACATCTAAATCATATTCTGAAGAGCAAAAAATCTTAAAGTCAGACATCAATATCAACAATAATTCTTTAATTAAAATCTTAACCATTAAAACAAAAAGATTTTGCAAACTTTTATAAGTAACTTCCCTGGGTCTACTTGACACACAGTAAGTGCTCAGTTAGCAGTCTCTTCATTTTTCTGCCAGAAAAACTGCCAAGAGAGTGACAAACTGTCTAAAACAAAGCCCCCTACTGATGGTCTCTAGCTCCAAAAGTTTGTTTGCAAACTAGTTTCTTGAAACTTGGTAGAAAGAAGTAATGCTATCATTATAGGATAGGTTCCTGGATCCATCCACAAGAGTTAACTCATAATATACTTAAAGCATACTATTCATACTATTTTATCTGCTCCTAAACAATGATGTAAAAGATTTTCTTTTTGGAAAAATACAGGTAGCAGGCAAATCTCCCCTCTGACCTCCACTTCAGAAATGAGAGAGTTTTAGGTTGCTGTTGTTTCTAATTGAACACATATATGAAGGCAGAAAGAATGTCTACAACAGTCACTCTCTGGGTATTCTAACTTGGAAAACAATGAACAGGTAAGGCTCAGATTCCCCTAGACCCCATTTTTTTGCTAAAG
This sequence comes from Hyaena hyaena, assembly GCF_003009895.1. Taxonomy (NCBI): domain Eukaryota; kingdom Metazoa; phylum Chordata; class Mammalia; order Carnivora; family Hyaenidae; genus Hyaena; species Hyaena hyaena. The sequence continues at coordinate 1,867,185 of NW_024080944.1, forward strand.
AGTTCATATATACAAGGCAAGAACCACAGATATCTTACTCTAGAATTCTTGTTTCAGTATATTGCTCTTAATTTGAAGGATTAATAGTCTCAAAGACTTCTGTATTGTTGCTAATGCTGTTAAATAACCTACTGTCGTGCCTACATTTATAAACACAAGTGACGCACACTTTTGATAACTACAATCTAGGGCTGTGTTATAATTATATATCACATGTGGGGCCATCAGTATTCTTTAGGGCTATTTCATCAAACATATATTACTTTGGTCACAATTATAAAAGTTCTTACTTTAGTTATGCCTATAGAATTTGTAAATCCATTTTAAACTCCATGTAAGTTATTTCACTTATCCTGGAGAGAAAAAAAAAACCAAAACCCTTCAACTGCTCCCTACTGCTATTCCTTAAAAAGGTAAAATATATGAAGATCAACTTTTAAATCTTATAATCTTAATTAAAACAGTGATCTGAAAAGCTTCAAAATCTCTATATTCTGTCATTATTTGAAACAAAATCTTCAGGGACATCAACAGATCCCAGCTAACAGCAAGAGAAATTTTTAATAACCTCCTTGGATGTTGGTATCTTTTCCTGTCTTCTCTTTATACCAATTAAATATCAGAAAACCACTTAATATTTGCTCCTTACACAAATTTTACTGTGGTTCACAGAATTTTTTGGCTATTATCTACTCTTACACTGTAATTTTATAGTGCAGGGCATGGCAAAGTTTGACTAAGTGCCTAATTTGTGAAAGACCTGGAGCTCAGGCCTGGTTTTTCAAAAGCTAACTTTAAGAAATGAATCAAGTTGTAATGTGTATAAATGGACACTATACAATAGCACAGAACTTCTCTTTGTTACTTGCAAAGGGAAAGGTTTTTACTCATTATGAATTCCATAAATTCAAAAACTATTTTTTTTATTTTTACTGCTTCCATTACATGCATCCTGCTTCCAAGCAATTCCTTTGCTACTTTTTTTTTTCAGCAAATATTCTTCTCTGTCCATTAGCAACCAATCTAAGCTTACTATCTTTCTTTTTAGAGGCTCATTTTAATTAAACTTAAAATGTTCCTCCTGCATTTCTTATTGAAAGAGCTTTTTGGAGTAAGTCTCATGCTTCTCACTGACGATAAAAGTCTCTCTCACTGCATGCAAATAATGTTTCCTAATGCAATTTCATTTTGAGCCTCAGTATCTATTGTGCAATTACAAACTTTTGCAACCTCAGTATTCCTTATATATTTTATAATGCTAAGCTTTTCCCCCAAATATTCTATAGCATTTAATGATTTTTTCCATAACTTAAATGCACTAAAATTAACTTTCTCACATTTCCATTAATTACACATTAATTTTTTAAGATTAAAAAAAGCCTCTCCAAAAGGCATGTTGCTCAGAATGTTACTCTACTGATTCTCAAATTCTGAGTATAAAAGAATAAATTTTAAATGACTAGGTTTTATTTATTCCCTGATTAAGTCAGATTTATGATCTTCCCTCCCCATTCCAGCTACTGTGAATTTTGAATAAAACAACCTCAATTGTAACAGAAGAAACATCTGTTGCTTTTTTCTTCATCAGAGCTTTCCTAACTGAAAGAAAGGCTCTCTGCCTGACCTCCTCTTCCACTCCCCCTTCCCACCCACACTAAGTTCCTTAAAACTCTTTTTTAAGTAAATGTGTTATTTAAAATTTTACTATATCTACTTAAAATGTCATAATTTATCCAGAAACATTCACTTCCTTATTAAAATTCAAAGAATGAGTATGTTATATATATCAAAAAATAAGAGATGAGGCTGGTAGAATATTAATTGTAATTGAAATGCAGACTTTTGAGAGTATACTTGAAGTGATCAACTCAATCAAGTTGTCACACATTCTGGGCTCACTCAGTATTGTTCAGGGTTAAGATTTTCTTCAGAGGATCCAGATGCATATAGGATCTTACATGCTATATTTTCTTTGCCAATCTAACACTAACATAATGGCAGTCACTACCCCAAGAGGCAGACACCAAATGGTGCCACCCACACTCTCACACTGTGCCTCATAATAAACCATAAAGCAGTGGAATGCACTGGGCCCTTTATGAGCAAACAATGCCTGAGCTTCATTAGAATACAGCTGACATTTTCAAAGCACAAATACTTTTAAGAAAAATGAACTGGAAAAGAAAGGAATGAAACAGCTATAAAAGCTGGAATTTTTTTTTTCTTAAGTGTCAGGTTTATTTCAAAGATCCCGAGGGAGCATATTTTGCTGTTGACAATGTAAAAGTTTCCAAAAATAAAAAATGTATAGTTGAGGTCAAAGCTTATTTTATTAACTACTGGAAAGAAATGAAAGTAAAAACTATCATTTGAATTGCATTCACAAGTAATAACTCCAAAGTACCTTCAAAATTATTCATCTCAACTGCTCTCTCAGTTCTTGAACGAGGAAAACTGAGCTCCAAAATTATTTTCACATTTTAATTGATTTATATAAGTAACTGAGTGATAAACTAAGCTTACTCTACCCCTCCCCTCCCCCCCACCCCCCGCCCAACCCAACCCCCATACCCTGTAGTTTTCCTGTCTGCAACAAGCAAGGACGTCTTGAATTCAGCGAGCTCCTGGCTGTTTATCAACTTAATATTGCTGCTGTTGGAAGAACGTAAAATAAACCCGGTAAAAACTCACCCAGCAGTAAGAAACAAAATGATCTCTCTTACCTGGTCTAAAGAAGCATGCCTCTCACTGCAGTACCAACAACACTCTACAGTCTTTGTTACCATTCAGTGGAAACTTGAGACTGTGTCAGACATAAGCAATCGAGCGCAGAAAAGCTCAATTTAAAATACTCCATAAAACTAAAAAGATGCTCAAGAAAACTGTTTAGGTTGGGTAACTGGCTTTCAAAAGACATATGAATACTGTCTAAAGCAACAAAGACCATTCAAAAGAAACTGTAAGTATAAGTCTAAAGACACAATGGGGCTTTTTTGTGTGTAGAGTATTACTTTCCATTAAATTAAAGGTTGTTTTAAAAACATGCTTAAAACAAAAGTACTAAAACAATTAAATGCTAACTTCAAGCTAACATTTTTCAAAACATCATTTGAATTTTAACTAGCTAAAAAATCAGATTAAACTTACTCATGAAATCTGCATAATTCGAATTGTGCATGTCAGGGTATTTGCTGGCTCCAAAGCCGTCACAAAGCAGAAGACCTTAATGCATCTTGAAAGCAGAGCAAAACCACCATAAGTTTCAGGAGGGAAAAAAAAAAGGAGGAGAGAGTCTTGAAAAGCTGGCTGGGGCTTTTCAACCTGTAATAACTGTCTAGCTCCTCTGGGAGGGGAAAAAAAAAAAAGTCCTGGTCCTGCCCCCTGAGATAGGAGGCTATGTTTCAATGCCAAAATGAATGACAGGTCCATTTCTGATATCAACAAAGAGCAGCTTAGTTGTGCTCCATTTTTTTTTCACTTTCCCACACAGTTAGAAGTTCCAAATTTTTCAGGTTAGTATCTTTATATCTAGGGTTAAGTACCTTTGTCCATTTTCTCAAGAGAACCCAATTATGTTGTCCTAGTTTTTAAAATGATTAATTAAAAATACATACCTAATCATCTTACTCGGTATTTCTTAGGCAGGAAGCTAAACAAAAGATGACCTCTAAAGTTCGTTTCCAAATCTACCCTTTGCAATATCAGATCACCTTATAACTAATTATTAATAAAATAAGCTTTTTCTACATCCCGGCATGGGGGCACAAGGAGAAACTAAAAGTAAGTAACAAACATAAAAAAAATAAGGTAACTGAGATAAAATTTTCAAATAGCTAGATGTAAAAATCATTTACTAAAGTACGTGTATGATTATACAAATTCAAATCAATAAACACTTCAAACAAGGACATATATTTACTGAATGCCTATTATGAGCAAGCACTATTTGGGGCTCTGAGAATATAGCAGTGAACACAACAGATAAAAGCCAAACAAAAACTCTTATCTTCAGTGAGTGTATTAGTTTATATTTTAGTTCCCTGAATGTACAACTCTCCTAGACAAAGATAGCTCCTTGCTTCTTTGATTAGTTCCCACCTAATCTGAAATAGTCCCCTCTTGAAAGTATGTCTTCACAACAGTTTCAGGAGGGCAAGGATTTTGCACTTTCTTCAGTGTTATATCCTTAGTGTCTAAAACAGTGCCTATTAAAACATCTCTGGTCTGGACAATAACAGCAAACTACTTAAAACAGTAGTCTACATTTTCCTTGATTTGGCCCCTTATCTTCTACCTTAGAAGGTATTGAACCTCATCTTCTACCTAAAGCTTAAGCTCCAACAAAAAACAAACAATCTGATTCAAAAATGGGCAAAGGACTTGAATAACCATTTTTTCAAAGAAAATATACAAATGGCCAATACGCACATGAAAAGATTTCAATATTTCTAATCTTAAGTGAAATGTAAATAAAAATTATGAGATACCACCTCATAAGCATTAGGATGACTACTATCAAAACAAAAAATAAGTGTTGATGAGGATGTGTGGAAATTGCAATTTTTGTGCACTGCTGATGCAATGTAAAATGGTACAGCTACTATGGGAATCAGAATGTTAACTCCTCAAAAATCAAAACAAGACTCTATATGATTCCGCTGGGTCAATTCCACTTTCAGGACTATACCCAAAATAATTGAAAGCAGAGTCTTGTAGAGATATCTGTACTTCCATGTTCTTAGCAGAACTACTCACAATGGCTAAAACATAGAAGCAACCCATGTGTCCACTGATGGATGAATGATAAGCCTAATGCAGTTAAGTACATACAAAAGAATATTATTCAGTTTTAAAAAGGAAGAAAATGTGGGGCACCTGGGTGACTCAGAGTGTTAAGCATCTGACTTTGGCTCAGGTCATGATCTTGCACTTTGTGATTTCAAGCCTTGTGCTGGGATTCTCTAAACCCTCCTCTCACTGCCCCTCCCTGCTTGTACTCTTTCTCTCTCAAAATTAAATAAACATTTAAGAAAAAAAATTTAAAAAATTCTGAGACATGTTACAACACAGATGAACCTTAAGGACAGTATAATATGTCACAAAGAGACAAATAGTGTATGATTCTACTTATATGACTACTTAGAGTTGTCAAAATCAGAGACATAAAGCAGAATGGTGGCTGTCAGGGGCTGGGGGAGGGGAGAATGGGGAGTACAGAGTTCCAGTTTTACAAGATTAACAATTATGGACATGGATGGTATGATGGTTGCACAACACTGTGAATGCATTCAGTACCACTGAATAATATCTTTAAAAATGGTTAAGAGGATAGGTTTTATATTATGTCTATTTTACCCTAATAAAAACATTAAAAAAACAAGGGGCACCTGGGTGGCTCAGTTAGTCAAGAGACGGACTTGATTTCAGCTCAGGTCATGATTTCACAGTTTGTGAGACTGAGCCCCTTGTCGGACTCTGGCTCCACACTGCTTTGGATTCTCTCTCTCCCTTTCTCCCTACCCCTCCCCTACTTGTGTGCACACTCTCTCAAAATAAATATTTTTTAAAAATTAAAATAAAAACATGTAGGAATGGGAGCCCAAGGTATATGGGAAATCTGTACCTCCTGTTTAATTTTACTTTGAACCTAAAACTTTGCTGATAAAATAAAGTCTACTTTTTAAAAAAACACATACAACAGTCTTGTGAAAATATCTTTTCTTCTCTTCTTTACCTCTTCAGTCCACCCACTCCTCTGCATCCATTAGTAGTTCCACCTGCATTATAAGAGCTTCTTTTACTTCTTGCATCTAGCCTAACCTCCTGTCTCTGTATTCTTACATAAAATACATTAAAATATCAAGACCAGAACAGCTAAAATCAAATTATAAGAATAATTTTGGTACAATATAAATTATAATAACAATTAAATTACATGACAAATCTTTTTTTTTTTAAGTTTATTTATTTATTTTGATAGAGAAAGAAAGACAGCTGGGGAGGGGCAGAGAGAGAGAGAGGGAGGGAGGGAATCCTAAGCACGCTCTACACTGTCAGAGCCGAGGCTGATGCGGGGCTTGAACATGATCATGACCTGAGCCTAAATCAAGAGTTAGACACTTAACGAACTGAGCCACCCAGGTGCCCCAAATTAAATGACAAATTCTTGATGAGATGTTGTCAAAGCTGCAAAATTAAGTTAGTTCATTCAATCTATGCATATTTACTAACTGTTCACTAACTTTATGCCAATCGTAAGCAGGGGATCTAAAAATACACTGGAGAAGGAAAAAATATAATCTCTAGCCTCAGGAAGTTACAGTGTGATGGAGGAAACAGTATAAACAAGCAAACAAATATAAAAATACCAACTATGTCCATTGCTAGGAAAGAAACTAGTGGTGTCAGAGAGCTGGGAAGTGGTATTCCATGCGTGCTCTTTAGACAAGGTGTTCTAGGAAGGTTTCTCTGAAGGAAGCGATATATAAGCCGCAATCTGGAAGATGAGGACGTGTCAGCATGATAAAAACAGGGAGAGGAGAGTTTCAGGCAGCACAGAATTGTGAAAAGTTCACAAGACACCCATAATCTTACAAGTAAGTAAAATAAACTGAGGAAGCCAAATAAAATACACATGAGGGAATGGCTTTAGGAGAAAATGGACTAATTTTTATCATTTACACAAAATAGTAGAAGGAAACCATTTCTTTCTTTTTTCTTTCTTTCTTTTTTTTTTTTTTTGTCTAAGGCTACAGCAAAGAACATGAGGAATGAATCAGGATCATGGATGCCATTCTGAGCAGAAATTCTAAAAAAGAACACCAGGATTATCAGACCTCAACAAAAGACTCTCTAAACACATCATGAATGCACAATATCCCACTGTGCAGATGTGTCATATTTTATCTCCCTATAAATGGATATTTACATAGTCTCCATGTTTTGCCATTATACATAATTATGTAGTAAACCCTTCTGCCCTCAAATCTTTTATTTTTATTTATTTTTTGATATTATTTTATCTTATTTTTATTGGAGAGAGAGAGAGAGAGAGAGAGAGACCGTGTGTGTGAGAGCAAGGGAGAGAGGCAAAGGGATAGAGGGAGAGAATCTTAAGCAGACTCCACACCCAGCGTCGAGCCTAACATGGGGCTCAATCTCATGACCATGAGATCACAGCCTGAGCTGAGATTAAGATTCAGATGCTCAACTGACTGAGACACCCAGGCGCCCCTCAAATCTTTATTTACCTTCTAATGACAAACTCCCAGAAGGGTTTTTACTAGATGAAAGAATATCAACTGTTTTCAGGAGTTTGATGTTATATTACCAATTTGCTTCTTGGAGGACTTACACTGACTGACACTCCTAACAGAAATAGATATGAAGAATAAGAAGTAGGTAAGAAGATAAGAATAAATACAAGTAGAATAAGAAGTTGATATAAAGAGATGCCTGGGTGGCTCTGTCAGTTAAGCATCCAACTTTGGGTCAGGTCATGATCCTGCAATTTGTGAGTTCCCACGTTGGGCTGACAGCTCAGAGCCTGGAGCCTGCTTCGGATTCTGTGTCTCCCTCTCTCTCTTGCCCTCCCCTGTTCGTACTCTGTCTCTCAAAAATAAATAAACATTTAAAAATTTTTTTAAAAAGAAGTAGATATGATATGAAGACACCAATTCCCCACACTTGCTAACAAAGTCAAAATTTTAAGGAAATCTTTGGTAATTTGACAGAGGAAAAAAGATTTTTTGAATGAACTTTCTACATGATGTTCAAAACATTGCACATGTACATTGCAGAGAAACAAAAAATACTTAATTCAAACACCCAGAAATAATAATTGTTTTACATACATACATCAAGTCTTTTTCTATGCTACATATTTTTCTTTTTTCAAAAAAAGCAGGGGGAGTGATCATGCTATATATGCTAGTTTAAATTTTTTTTAATTTAATAAATTATTTCGTTTGTAACATCTATAGAATACAATCATACAACAGTGTCACAATACTCAGCTAATTATGTGACTGCTTCCAATTTTTCATTCTCATCAACAATGCTGTGGTAAATATTTGCTAAAATCTTCCCACAGATAGCCCAATAATCAGGATAAATCCACGGAAGAGAAAATGCTGATTCAGAGTTCGCATATTTTATTTTATTTTTATTTTTAAAAAATTTTTAATGTTTATTTATTTTTGAGAGAGAGAGACAGAGTGCGAGTCTGAGAGGGGCAGAGAGAGAGGGAGACACAGAATCCGAAGCAAGCACCAGGTTCTGAGCTGTCAGCACAGAGCTGGATGTAGTTTGGAACTTATCAAACAAACTCACAAACCATGAGATGATGACCTGAGCTGAAGTCAGACGCTTAACCTACTAAGCCACCCAGGTTTTGGTTTCTAATACTTTTCTCCAGGGCTCTTTAGAAAATAGTTAATCCAGGGGCACCTGGGTGGCTCAATTGCTTAAGCATCCAGCTCTTGATATCAGCTCAGGTCATCATCTCATGGTTTGTGGGATCCAGCCCCAACTGGGGCTCTGTGCTACCTGAAGTCAGCTTAAGATTCTCTCTCTCCTTCACTCTCTGTCTCTCCCCCACTCCTCTCTATCACTCTAAACTAAATTTTTTTTTAAATACAAAAATAAAAATAAAATAGAAAAGTAACTAATCTAGGTTTGGGGCAGGAAATACACAAGACGGAGCTGGAGTGTCTTATTATACCAGAAAGTAAGAAAGAACTACCAAAAAAGTGGATCATGCAAAGCAACACAGGGGCAAACATGAAAAAGATCCTGTGGCCAAAACTGGAGCAATTCGAGCAACAAAATAAATAGAGCCATGTTGGATTTTAACCTAAGATATAAAATAAAAATAAAAATAAATGAGGACCACCTGGGTGGCTTAGGTGGTTAAGTGTCCAATGTCTGCTCTGGTCATGATCTCACGGTTCTTGAGTTTGAGCCCCACATTGGGCTCTCTGCTGGCAGCACAGAGCCTGCTTCGGATCCTCTGTCCCTCTCTCTCTACCCCTCCCCACTCCAAAAAATAAACAAACATAAAAACATAAAAATACATGAGTACATACTCATATAAATAGTTACTGAATAAATGAGTGATGGAGAAGAGACAAGTCTCCATATAGAATTCCAAATAATTTATTTAGACACTTCCCCCTCAGGGAGGTAGAGCTTAAACTTTCCAACCCTGCCTTTAGTATGGGCTGCACTTAGTATAGTGTTTCCAAATTGTAATTTATGGAAGCAAAGGGTAGAGGTGAGAGAGTAACTTTTTAGTGGAGAAATCCAGAAAAATAGCCCTTGCCAGTTGACCCTCAAGGTTCACTTTATCAGCCATACGTCATGTTGATAGCAGGTACTCTTGATATGATGTGATTACATCTTCCCAATAACTCATAATCCTAGGCTAACAATGGGAAGAAATCAGACAAACCCATATTGAGTGGCATTGTACAAAATATCTGACCAATACTTCTCAAAACTGTAAAAGCCATCACAAACAAGGCAGATCTGCGAAACTTCACAGACCAGCAGAAGCTTAGTAAACATAACTAAATGTAATACAAATAAACACATCAAATTTTGGCATTATAAGAAAAACCAGAGTAGTAGCATGGGAAATTCACAAAAGAAATGTAAACGTATAATAAAAATATAAACATGTATTCAACTTGACCAGTAATCAAAATGCAAATTTAAATAACAAAAGCCAATGTTTGTCAGTCAGTTCGGCAAAGATTTCGCTGTTTTGTAATTAATACCACTTTGGGCTAGTAGAAGATGGTCTAGGGACTCAAAGTGATACAACCTCTCTGGAGGATAATTTGTTTAGTGCCTATCAAAAACCTTTAAAATATGTAAACTCTGGAGCGCCTGGGTGGCTCAGTCAGTTAAGCATCCAGCTTCAGCTCAGGTTATGATCTTGCAGGCCATGAGTTCGAGCTAACAGCACAGAGCCTGAAGTCTGCTTCAGATTCTGTGTTTCCCTCCCACTCTGTCCCTCTCTCGCTCTTCTCTCTCTCTCTCTCTCTCAAAAATAAATAAAAACATTAAAAAGTAATTATTAAAAAAAGAAACCAAAATCTGGGTGGTGTGTAACAATACTGGTTTTTATTTTTTATTTTTTTTAATTTTTTTTTATTTATTTCTAGGAGAGAGAGAGAGAGAGAGGCAGCATGAGCAGGGGAGGGTCAGAGAGAGAGGGAGTCACAGACTGAAACAGGCTCCAGGCTCTGAGCTGGCAGTCAGCACAGAGCCTGATGCAGGGCTCGGACCCACGAACCGTGAGATCATGACCTAAGCGAAAGTCGGACGCTTAACCGACTAAGCCACCCAGGCGCCCCAATACTGGTTTTTAAAAACTGTAATAAGATTTGATTGAAACAGCATTACATAATTTTTATTTGATTTGGAAAGAACTATCAACTTTAAAATACTTTTCTAGGAATATGGGATTACTTTCATTTATTTAGTTATCTTTTATGTTTCTTAGTACGTAATAAAATAATTGCTTTTTCTGTATATCACAGAAATGATAGTAGTTTCAATATCCCTTGATATCTTCTTCATCTGCTAATACAAATATTCCAGACCTTACAAAGTCTCCAACAGCCCACAAGGATTTCTGTGAGCCTCTAGAGCAGTGATGCCCAGCCCCGGCTTCATATTAGAATCAACTGGGAAACTTACATCCAAGTCACACCTCAAACCAACTCCATCTGAATCACTGAGGGCAAGACTAAGGCATAAATATTGTTCTAAAGGTAGCAGATGATTCCAGTGTGTATCTAACCTAAGAAATACCACTTTAGTCTTTTAAGTGGCTTCATTAAAAGCTCATTCCCAGTAAGTATTGCTGAGTAATGCTGCCTCCACTAGGAACGGATCGCCTTCCCCTTCCTCTGCGGAAACACTGGCAGTCATGAGATGCCAAAGTGTCAAGTTCTGCCTCTTCTGAAGTAAGGAAGAATATTTTGCTCCCTTACTATATTACCCTATAAGAGATACATATAGGCAGCACTGCTAGTGAGTTAACAAGATTATACTCATTAAATTATATTTTAAAAGCTAATTTTTTTGTTGTTTCATAAAAATTTATACCTACCCTATTCTCTTAAGATTCACACATGATTTGAATAGGTCTGGCCATAGGACAAACTCTACTACCTTTGTGCAATATTAAGAATTATTTCTGGGGCACCTGGGTGGCTCAGCTGGTTAAGCATCTGTCTCTTGATTTCAGCACAGGTCATGATCTCACAGTTCATGAGTTCGAGCCCTGCATCAGGCTCTTGTGAAGACAGTGCAGAGTCTGCTTGGGATTCTTTCTCCCTCTCTGTCTGCCCCTCCCTACCCTTTCTCTTTCTCAAAAATTAATTAATTAAAAATTATTTTCCCTTTCTAAAGAGCAAGATTTTTCTTGAAGGTTCAATGTCTTTCTTCCCCTGATGCACACTGAACCTAATCACAGCAACACTAGAACCCAAACCCAGCTCAACTACTGAGTGACTGACTCAATCCCATAAACAAATGGCCTAACAAAAGAAGTGTGTCCATTTCCATGTATAGGTACTATTTACTTCAATCTCTACTGTTCTTTTATATGAAATGTCTGGCATTAAAACTGTAACACATCTACAAAAGGGGGGAAAAACACCTGCAAAAGATAAAGCAATCAATAGAAACAGACTTAGATATGACCCAGATCTTAGAAATATCAGACAAGTGCTTTAAAATAACTATTTCAACTTTCTCATTATTAGACTGGATGAAAATTTCCTCCTCTCTTTAATCTTTAATCACTTTAAAAGATAGCTGAGAATATAAACCAAACATTAACAATGTACTATAGGGTTTGTAATAATTTGTAAAAACAAATGTATGCTAACAATGCACAAAAGATAAGAGAGTAGAAAAGAAAGTCTATATGGTATGGTATAACATTCTTTGAAAGCAGACTGTGATAGGAGCACCTGGGTGGCTCTGTTGGTTAAGCATTCAATTTTTTATTTCAGCTGAGGTCATGATCTCACAGTTTGTGGGTTCAAGATTGCATTGACTCTGCACTGACAGCACAGTGCCTGCTTGGGATTTTCTCAATGCTCATTCTCTCTTGCTCTCAAAATAAATAAATAAAACTTTAAAAAATTTTTTAAAAAAGAAAGTAGACTGTAATAACTTAAAGGTGTACTCTGTAAACCTTAGAACAAATACTAAAAATAAAAAAACTTAAAACGAGGTATAACAAATTAGCGAAGTATAAAATGGAAGTAAAATGGAATCACAAGAAAAATACCTAATTTATCCAAAATAAATCAAGTGGAAAAAAAAAAGAAAGGAATAGACAGATGGGACATATAGAAAAAAAAAAAAACTAGCAACATGGCAGATTTAAATCCAACATCTTAATAATTACATTAAATGTAAATTATCTAGAGACCCTAATTAAAATTCAGAGATTCCCAGAACAAACACTGTTACCAGGGATAGACATGGGTATTACATAATGATACGAGAAAACAGCACACAAAAAAACAAAATAACATATAACAACCTAACTGTGCAAGTACCGACAACAGAGTTTCAAAATATATGCAAGAAAGTGACAACTCAAAGAAGAAACAGAAAAAGCACCATTAAAACTTGAGACCAACATTGCTCTCTCAGTTATCAACAAAACGAGTAGACACAGAGTAAAGATACAGAGATTCTGGGGGTGCCTGGGTAGTTCAATCAGTTAGGCATCCAACTTTGGCTCAGGTCATGACCTCGGAGTTCATGGGTTCAAGCCTTGTGTTGAGCTCTGTGCTGGCAGCTTGGAATCTGGAGGCTGCTTCACATGCTGTGTCTCCCTCTCTCTCAGCCCTTGCCCTACAGGCACTCTGACTTTCTCAAAATTAAATAAACGTTAAAAAAAAAAAAGATACAGAAAATCTGAACAACACTAACAATCAACTTGGCATCACTTATGTTTACAGAACACTCCATTCAACATCAGCAAAATCCACAATCTTTTCAGTGCACTTGAAACATTAACTGAGATATGCCGTATAACAAATCTTGAAGCAAACCTCAAAACTGCAAAACAAAGGAGGGTCTCTGATCACAAAAGAATTAAACTAGAAATCAGTAACAAAGATTTCTGGAAAATTCCCAGTTAAACAACACATTCCCAAATTCATTGAAGGATACAAACTACCAGAGCTCACTCAAAAAGAAAAAAACAAAAAAACAAAAAAAACCCAAAATCCAAAAGCCAGACAACCTGAATAGTCCCATACCTATTACAGAAATTTAATTCCCAGTTTAAAACCTCACCACAAAGAAAACTCTAGGCCCAAAGGTCTCCAATAGCAATTTCTACCAAACATTTATGGAAAAACTAATCTAATATTACACAAACTCTTCAAGAAAACAGAAGAGTAGAAAGCATTTTCCAACTCATTTGATAAGGCAGCACTAACCAGATACAAAAGCAAACAAATAAATCACAAGATAATTCCAAACCAATATCCTTCTTGAACACAACTGCAAAAAGCCAGTTAATTAACAAGCCTTGAAAAGGAATGAAATTCTGATACATGCTATAATACAGATAAACCTTGAAAATATTATGCTAAGTGCAATAAGCCAGAGAAAGGACAAATAATATATGTCTCCACTTACATTAAGTTATGTAGAATAATCAAATTCATAAAGACAAAAAATGAGACCGATGGTTACTAGTGGCTAGAAAAGGAGGAATTGGGAAATATTATTTAATGGGTATGGAGTTTCTGTTTGGGATGATGAGAAAAATGGAGAGGTATAGTGGTGATGGTTGCACAACAATGTGAATGTACTTAAAGCCACTAAATTATACACTTGAAAATAGGGACACCTGGGTCCCTCAGTCGGTTAAACATCTGATTCCTGATTTTAGCTCAGGTTATGATGAGACTGAACCTTGCATCAAGATGCTTTCAGCACTGAGCCTACTTGGGATTCTCTTTCTCCCTCTCTCTCTCCCTTTCTCCTGCTCACACACTCCCGCATATGCACTCTCCCTCTCTCTCTTTCAAAGTAAATAATAAACTTCAAAAAAAGAGAAAAATGGTTGAAATAGTAAATTTTATGTTAGGTATGTTTTACCACTATAAAAAAGGTGCACCATGAGCACATGGTGTCTGTCCACGGAATGCTGGTTGGCACAGACACTCCAAAAAATTCTACAAAAAGGCTAGCAAAAGTAATAAATTTTAGTAAACTAATGAGTTTAGCAAAGTTGCAGGGCTCATTATGTACAACCTAAAAACAACAACAACAAAGAAAGAGTAAACTTTACTGCATGTAGATACCTTAATAAACTTACAAAAAAAAAACAACCTCAAAGCAACAAAGGGGCATCTGGGTGGCTCAGATGGTTAAGCATCAACAGTGTAAATGTACTTAAAGCCACCAAATGACACATTTGAAAATGACTGAAATATGGGTGCCTGGGTGGCTCAGTTGGTTAAGCATCAGACTCTTGATTATAGCCCAGGTCAATATCTCACAGTTGTGAGATTGAGTCCCGTGCCAGGATGGGTATGGAGCCTGCTTAAGATTCTCTCTGTCCCTCTCTCTCTGCCCCTCCCCACTACTTGTGTATGAGCATGCAGGTGATCTCTCAAAAAAAAAAAAAAAATTAAAAAACAATATAGAAAACCAAATGAATAATAGTGGTGCCAATGAACCTTCTTTTCTTGTTCTTGTTTTACATGGGAATGTCTTTTTCTGATGGAAATGGTTTTAACATGATATTGGCTAATTAACTTACAGATGGAGTTTTAGATGGCTCAGCTGGTTAGATACCCAACTCGATTTCAGCTCAGGTCATGATTTCACAGTTTGTGAATTATAGCCCAGAGCTGGGGTCTGCACTGACAGTGTGGAGCCTGCTTGGGATTCTCTCTCTCTCTCTCTCTCTCTCTCTCTCTCTGCCCCTCCCTTGCTCTCTCTCAAAATGAATAAACTTAAAAAAAAAAGACGGACTTTTAGAAAATATAGTTTAAAGTATCTTTTAATTCCTACTTCATAGAGATTTTTTTTTAAGTGACCCAATTTTTAAAACTGTAGCCCGTAAAGTATTTCAGACAAAAATATGGTTCCTGTTGATCTACCTATATAAATGTATTATTGGTAATTTCTTATCATACTTTCAAATTCTATTTGGCTCATGGTATATAGTTCTTTTATTACAATGTCAATTTTATTTGCTAATAATTTGGTTGCTTGTTTTTATAGTTGTGTGACTGGTTTTAACTTTCTGTACTGTTATATTTTATTATGTGCGTTAAATTAGTTTTTCATGTAATAGAAGCCTTTGGTTTTATACTCTGCATGTTTTATTGCCTGAATTATCTATTCACAGAAACAGGAAAAAAGCTTACCCATAACACTGTGAAAAAAAGAGTGTGTTTAAAAGTGATTTCTCTCTCTCTCTAAAAAAAGTGTGTTTTGGGCACAATATTAATTATTTCTTCCAACATATTAGAATTCCTGTTTTCTACTTTTTGAAATAATCAATTTTGGGGCACGTGGCTGGCTGAATCAATATAGCATGTGACTCCTGATCTCAGGTTCAAGCCCCATGTTGATGGTAGAGTTTACTTAAAAATAATAATAAAAGACTTTTTTAAAAAGTCTATTTATTTATTTTGAGTGAGAGAGAGAGAGAGAGAGAGAGAGAGAATGAGTGGGGGGAGGGGCAGAGAGAGAGAATATCAAGCAGGCTTTGTGCTGTCAGTGCAGAGCTCAGTGCAGGACTCAAACGAATGAACCATGAGATCATCCACCTGGGCTGAAATCAAGAGTCCCCGGGGGCCCCAAACAGACTTAAAAAATATATATTAGGGGCACCTGAATGGCTCAGTCAGTTAAGCCTCTGACTTTCGGTTTCAGCTCATGTCATGATCTCAGTTTGTGGGTTCGAGTCTTGTGTCAGGCTCCATGCTGATAGTGCAGAGCCTGCTTGGGATTCTCTCTTCCCCTCTCTTCTGGCCCTCATCCCTCCCCTCAAAATAAATAAACTTTAATGTTAAAATATTCGTTTGATCATTTATATCTCCACCAAATAATTTCTTTCATCAGTATTTTCAAATTCTTAACAAAACTGCTATATGGTAATTTGATAATTTTTTAAAATTCATATAAAGATTCCTCTAATATTCTAACATTTTGCTAAATGACTTCCTAAAATTTGTATATTACCAGGCCAATTTACCTGGAATTTCTGTTTTACCATTTTTCTATTTTCTTATTTTGTTCAATTTTCTCTATATTTATTTATTTATTTTTTACATGAAAAAGTTTATTTTTTCACAGGACACTGTTCCCTAGCATGGGGCCCCGAGTTACTTCCCATGAGTCCCACAGCAGCCAGTGGCCTGGCCACGGCTCACACAGTTCTGAGCAATGGCCAGCACTTTGGAAAATTCACCTTCCCTCTGGCGTAGGCTGGTGGGGATGGGTGTTTTAATTCGGGTCCCCACAGGGTTCCCATTGTCCTCAATTAGGACCACATTGTTAGAGTCAAACCTGGGGCTCATCCGGGGACCAGGCATGCGATGCCCCACAATGAGTGCCTTTTTCTTCTGCCCCTTGATGGCCAGCAGTATCTGGTCACCCACCTTGCCCACCCCATTCTTGTTATAGACGTGGATGCAACGAGGCAGGCGATGGTATGGGGTGTTCCCCAGGGCACTGTTGTCCACCACGCGCACGCGTGTCATCTTCTGAATGGCATCAAGGCTCCCGGTGGTGCTGAAACTGCACTGGCTGAGGGCTCTGCCTGCACGGGTGAAGGGGCCCCGGAGCCCAGCAAAGAAAGCCATGGCAAATCCGCTCTCGCCGCCCCGAAATATCCCGCGGCGGGCCTCCCTGGCCCAGCGCCGCCTTCCTCCCCCACGCGGCCTCTCCACTGCCAATTTTCTCTTTATTTTTATATATTCCTCCACTTGCTAACCTTTGTTTTAACTTTGGGAGGTGAATTCACTGTTACATTCCATTTTATTTATTTATTTATTTTGAAGTTTATTTTTCTAGTAATCTCTACACCCAGTGTGAGGCTTGAACTTAGGACCCTGAGATCAAGAGTTGCATACTCTTCCAACTGAGCCAGACAGGCGCCCCTCATTCCATCTAAAATTTTTAAAATTTTATTTTATTTTAAAGAGAGAAAGAGCATGAACGGGGGAGAGGGCCAGCAAGGGAGAAAGAGATGGAGAGAGAGAATCTTAAGCAGGCTGCAAGCTCAACATGGGGCCCTACATGGGGCTGGATCCCATGACCCTGAGATCATAACCTGAGCTGAAATCAAAGAGTTCCATGCTCAACCGACTGAGCCACTCAGGTGCCCCTCCCTTCATTGTATTTTAAAATAATAAAAGTATGGGGTGCCTGGGTGGCCTAGTCGGTTAAGCGTCTGACTTTTCGCTTAGGTCATGATCTCGTGGTTTGTGGGTTCGAGCCCCGCGTCGGGCTCTGTGCTGACTGCTGGCACAGAGCCTGGAGCCTGTTTCAGAGTCTGTGACTCCCTCTCTCTCTGACCCTCCCCTGCTCACGCTATCTCTCTCTCTCCTAGAAATAAATAAAAATATTAAAAAAAATAAAATAATAAAAGTACATATATAACTTTGACTACATCCCATATATATGTGTATTTGTATGTATAAATAAAATGATAATTTCTTCTTATTTTTAACAGTTGCTGTTTAGGTTTCTGCTTTGATTTAACAACTTTTTGTGAAAAGAATTGACAAGTGGGTTTCATTCATTAATTTTAAGTTTTATTGCACGGTGGCCAGATACAATGGTCTATCAAATTTCTGCTCTATAAGCTACAGTGATATTTTTGTTTTCCAGTATGACAATGGTCTGTAAATGTTCCATGAATGTTTTTGGAGAGGGGTTATTCTGTTTCTAATGTACTCAGTTTCAGAGTTAAATTAACGTGAGGAAGGTTTTCATTTATGGCAGTGGGCAGAGATGGGAAATTGGTTACATATGGGAAATTAATCACATGAGTAAACACATAAAGGATAATGGAAGCCAGGACATCTCGAAGACTGTTTAGCTTTGAAATCGACTGTTTAGCTTTGTCAACTATCAAAGTGCCTGCATCATTTTGCATTTCCTGTAACAATGAATGAGAGTCCCTGTTGCTCCACATACTTATCAACAATGTGGCATGTCATCTTTTTGGATTTTCGCCATTCTAAAAGAAGTATAGTGTAATTCCTTATTGACAAATGATTCTGAGTATCTCTTCATATCCTTCTGTATACATCCTTTGGTGAGGTGCCTGCCCACTTTTTAACTCAGTTGTTTCTTATTGTTGTTGAAGACAATTCTTGTTATTATTCTTTTTATATTTTGGATACAAGTCTAGGTAGTCAAGAACTTCTTACCCAAAGAGAAGTCTGGGTTTTGTCCTTAGTTCCTGGTAGGTAATCTCTACACTATTAGACTGTCTTGCCTGATAAAAGTGTTTAACAATATGATTTAGGGTGGAGGCTTTGAGCCTTATCAACAATGAGACTTAGACTGGGGTGTTTGGGTCACATCAGCTGACCTACCGAGGGACTGGAGACAAACCAACCACATGAACTGCTAGTCAGGTTTAGGTGATTGAACCCCAAAAAAGACTCCAGACACCATAGCTCACGTGAGTTTTCTTGTTGGCAATACTCTGTGCAAAGCTGTCAAGCATCAATACTGGGGAAGGTAACACTTTCCGTGTCTCCATGGGAAGAAGACAACTAGAGGCTCCACACTGGTACTTTTCTGGACTCTGGCCTATGTGCCTTTTCACTTGACTGGTTATTTTTTACATTTTAGGGAGAGAGAGAGCGAGAGCGAGTGTGCATGAGTGGAGGAGGGAGCAGAAGGAGAGAGGGAGGGATAGCAGAAAAGCAGGGAGAGGGAGGGAGGGAGGGAGAGAGAGAGAGAGAGAGAGAGAGAGAGAATCTCCATGCTGAGCATGAAGCCCAACACAGGACTCAATTCCATGCCCCTGGGATCACGACCTGAACCAAAACCAAGAGTTGGACACTCAACCAGCTAAGCCACCCAGGTGCCTCATTTACTTGAATGGTTTTAATTTGCATCCTTTAGCTGTAATAAACCATAACCATGAGTAAAGTATCTTTCAATGATTTCTGTGAGTCTTTCTCAACCTACCAAACCTGAAGGTAATTTACAAGACCCTTGAACTTGCAACTTCTGATACTCAGAAGTAAGGATAGCCTTTTGTGCACTGCCCCCTAAGTTTGCAATTAGCTGACTTTGTAAAGGCCTTTATCAGATATGTGTGTTTTGCTGTTGTATCTAAAAAGGTGTTGCCAAACCCAAAGTCATCTAGGTTTTCTCCTTTTCTTCTAGAAGTTTTATCATTTTAAGTTTTACATTTAAGTCTATGAATCATTTTGAGTTAACTTTTGTGAAAGATGTAAGGTCTGTGTATAGGTTCATTTTTTTGGGATGTAAACTTCAATTGCTCCAGCCTCACTGACTGAAAAGACTCTCCTTTCTCCACTGAATTGCCTTTCCTCCTTTGTCAAAGATCAGTTCACTATTTCTGGGCTCTGTATTCTGCTCCATTGATCTATATATCTTTCTTTCACTTATCCTCTACTGTCTTGATTACTGTAGCTTTCTTAGTAAGCATCAAAATCAGGTAATGTAAATCCTGGATATTGTTTTTTTGAGCCAGCTTGAGTCTGTCTTTTAAAGGTATATGTTAATGTGTTCATTTTTATTCTCACGGATGATAAGGTGGTCTTACATTCTATCACTCTTATTATTCTTGCGGCTCTTTAATATTATCTCTTTATTTTCTGCCCTTTGCTAATAATACTGTAGATATCTTCTTTTTCCTAATAACACCATAAATATTGTTCCATTGTCTTTTTGCTATTTAGTAGTAAACAGAGACCCTTTGATTAGTTTTATTTCCAGCTTTTGTAACAGTCTCCTTTTCACTTGTTGCCTGGATGCTTACAGCGTATCTTTTAAACCTCACAATTTTCAACCTGATATATCTAGTATTCATATAACAGTGAAATCCTTTAAACTATAAACTAAGTTTTTTTTAAGTTCAAGGATGTTGCCCTTTTTTTTGAAGTTCTATATCCTTTCTTTTTTTTTTAGACTTTAAAAAAATAATTTAGGGGCTCATAGGTGCCTCAGTTGGTTAAGCGTCCGACTTCGGCTCAGGTCATGATCTCACAGTTTGTGGGTTTGAACCCCGTGTTGGACTCTGTGCTGACAGCTAGCTCAGAGCCTGGAGCTTGTTTCAGATTCTGTATCTCCCTCTCTCTCTGACCCTCCCGTGCTCACGCTGTCTCTCTTTCTCTCGGAAATAAATAAAACATTAAAAAAAATTAAAAAACAATTTATTTATTTTTTAATTTACATCCAAGTTAGTCAGCATATAGTGCAACAATGATTTCAGGAGTAGATTTCTTAATGCCCCTTACCCATTTAGTCCATCCCCCCTCCCACAACCCCTCCAGCAACCCTCTGTTTTCTATATTTAAAAGTCTCTTATGTTTTTCCCCCTCCCTGTTTTTATATTATTTGCTTCCCTTCCCTTATGTTCACCTGTTTTGTATCTTAAAGTCCTCATATGAGTGAAGTCATATGATATTTGTCTTTCTCTAATTTTGCTAATACCCTCTAGTTCTATCCATGTAGTTGCAGATGGCAAGATTTCATTCTTTTTGATTGCCAAGTAATACTCCATTGTATATATATACCACACCTTCTTTATCCATTCAAAGAATGTTGTCTTCTATTTCACTTTTCATTATTGCTTCTCTTCTATTTATTATTCTTTTATTCAGGAATACTATTCATCTACACATTGATTCTCTATGTTCCTGTCATTTTCATCTTTTTTTAATGTTTATTTGAGAGAGAGAGTGTGTGAGTAGGGGAGGATCAGAGAGAGAGGGAGACAGAGGATCTGAAGCAGGCTCTGAGTTGCCAGCAGAGAGCCTGATGATGGGCTTGAACTCACACACTGAAAGATCAAGACCTGAGCAAAAGTTGGACACTCAACCAAGCCACCCAGGCACCTCTTTGTCATTTTCAACTTTTTGATCTTTTTCTATTGCTGCATTTCAGAAGACATCCTCCAACTTCTCTTCCACATCACTGACTTGATTTTCACACTATCTTTTGACCCCTTCTTTGTGAATTTTAAGAGTATACTGAATTTCAGTATTTTTATGAGTTTTGTTGAGTCCTGAAGAAATTTTAAAACACAGAAAGATACCAAGAATGATTCAGGAACTTTTGCATGAGAAAGAATGAAATCTGGCCATTTGTAGCAACATGGATGAAACTTGAGGGTGTTATGCTGAACGAAATAAGTCAGGCAGAGAAGGACAGATACCATATGTTTGCATGTATGGGGGATTAGGAGGAACTTAACGGAGGACCATGGGGGAGGAGAAGGAGGAAAACAGTTGGGGAGAGGGAGGGAAGCAAACCATGAGAGACTCTTGAATGCTGAGAACAAACTGAGGGCTGATGGTGGTGGGGAAGAGGGGAAGGGGGTAATGGGAATGGAGGAGGGCACCTGTTGGGATGAGCACTGGGTGTTATATGGAAACCAACTTGACAATAAACTATTTAAGAAAAATAAATAAGACTTTAAAAATTAAAAAAAAAAAAAAGAACTTTGCCATCATCCATATTTCCTCTAGCTCAAGGGCCCTGGAGTCAGTCTACAGGAAATCAAATGTGAGACCTCTCTCTTACTACTTGTATGATCTTAGGGAAGTAATTTAAACTATTTATGTAAATTTTCTTGGGAATAGTCATTTAATTAGATTTAATCAACTAATTCATGAGCAGTTTTAATACAGTATCTTGTATTCAATAAATATGTAGGTATTATTACTATAATCTTTGCTGATATCTTGATTGGTTCTCTTATATTTCAATCTGTTGTCTTTAACATCCCATTTCAGATTCATTAAAGAACTTTGAGAAGAAAGCAAATACCACCTAATATCTTGTTTGTTCCAAGTACAATTTTGCTCTTGTGTGTTAGGTATAAGATTTCTTTATTCTGCAGTTTCTTAATAAGCCCATGATGGCTTAAAGAAATTATCAATTATTTGAAGGTTGAGAAAACTATCCAGGTTTGGTGTTTGCTAAGAAAAAAGTTAGATAAATTCTAGTTGGTTTCTTCCCTTTACTATCCACTTAGGTATTATCTGACTTTTAACTCTCAGTTCTTTATTTGGAGAAAAGATTGATTCATACAACTCTTAGTCAAAAATCTGGTGAAAAGCAGTCACATAGTATTGTGGCTCTCGTGTATTTTGGAGATTAAGGATCTCTTTGAGGGTCCATTAAAATTATATACTTTCTCTCCAGCACACAGAATTCAGTCTGTCATGCCTTGAAGTCAATATGTGGATCCTAGGTTAAGGACCCCTTGATTTACCATTTGCTCTGATGAACTAAGGAAGGCTCTCCTGATCCTGTTGCCTGGTTATGTAATGTATATGACTAGCAGTTTCATTCTGGATACTTTGAAACAGGACATAGTTCTTCCCTAATCAAAAGCAGAGCTTGGAGGGGCACCTGGGTGGCTCAGTCGGTTGAGTGACTTCGGCTCAGGTGATGATCTCACAGTCTATGAGTCTGAGCCCCTCATTGGGCTCTGTGCTAACAGCTCAGAGCCTGGAGCCCGCTTCAGATTCTATGTCTCCTTCTCTCTCTGCCCTTCCCCCACTTGCACTCAAAAATGAATGTTTTAAAAAGTTAAAAAAAAAAAAAAAGGCAGGGCTTGGGGCACCTGGGTTAAGCATCTAACTCTTGATTTTGGCTCAGGTCATGATCTCACAGGTTCATGGGATTGAGCCCCGCACCAAGCAATACATCTGACCTTGCACAGACAGTG
Organism: Hyaena hyaena; assembly: GCF_003009895.1. Classification (NCBI taxonomy): domain Eukaryota; kingdom Metazoa; phylum Chordata; class Mammalia; order Carnivora; family Hyaenidae; genus Hyaena; species Hyaena hyaena. The sequence continues at coordinate 1,890,142 of NW_024080944.1, forward strand.
CAGAGCCTGCCTGGCATCCTCTCTCTCCCTGGCTCTCTTTGTCCCTCCCTCCCTCTCTCACTCTCACAAAATAAATAAATAAACAAACAAACCGAAAAGAGGCAGGACCTAACTAAGAGTTGTTTAAGCTGGTGGCTGGTACAAGAGAGTTCATTAAACTATTCTCTTTACTCTTATACATATGTGAAATTTTCCAAAAGAAAACACTTCATTTATGTTTATTTAAAGTAGGGCCTGAAAAAACGCAGACCAGCCCCATGGATTTTCTCCTCTCTGCTCCTTCCTATTATTATTCCCTTTACATCTGAAAAATGCACCCAAACAAGTTCACTTCTGCCTTTACAGAACTGCGGTCACCAAGGGAAGTAGAGAGGTAACGATAAGAGAGATGGGAGGGGGAGAAAGAGCCCTGGATGCTGCAGATAACAGTTGCAACACACTGTGGGTAGCTGCCAAGTTTCTGGTTGGCAAAGACCCTACTTCCTTAAGTTGTAGGTATGCAACAGAGATGGGTAGAAAAATCTACCTTTTTCCTGTCGGTCCTTGCTACTGGCTCAGGAATGTCTTTACTTCTACTGACAGAAAATCCTCTTAATGCCTGATATATCTTAATTTGTATTTCTAGTTGTTCATTCTATTTATAACTCTGCTGCTCTGTATATTTTCACCTATCTGACCATGGGATAACAGAAGAGATTAAGTTGGGTCCACTAGCTAACTGCCTGCTAAGCCCAGGCTTCCCATAGTTGAATTTTTGAGGTTAAAAGGTCCTATAATAATCTGGCACATGTGCAACCTGGGAACAAGAGATATATGGAAGAGATAGCTTCTGATCTACTCTTGCTTCCCTTAACACTCACACATACTATAATTTCACATATATAGAAATATTTATTGGGCGCCTGGGTGGCTTAGTCAGTTAAAGCATCTGACTTTGGCTCAGGTCATGATCTTGCAGTTTGTGAGTTCGAGCCCCACATCAGGCTCTGTGCTGACAGCTCGGAGCCTGGAGCCTGCTTCAGATTTTGTGTCTCCCTCTCTCTCTGCTCCTCCCCTGTTCACACTCTGCCTCTCTCTGTCTCTCTCTCTCAAAAATAAATAAAAATTAAAAAGTTTAAAAAAAGAAATATTTATTGATAGTATTGATATAGAATAGACCATAGAAAAAAATAAAAGTATTATTTTCTCTCAAGGAAGCTCTAGCCCAGATTAACAACACTAGAAACTGACAACAGATGTAAAGTTTAAACAGAAGCATTATAGAAACCAATTACAAATATTCAAATTCCAGGGCACCTGGGTGGCTCAGTTGGTTAAGCATCTGACTCTTGATTTCAGCACAGGTCATGATCTCACAGTTTGTGGGTTCGAGCCCTGTGTCAGCATAGAGACTGCCTGGGATTCTCTCTCTTCTCGCTCTCTTCCTCTCCCCTGCTCATGCTCTCTCTCTTTCAAAGTAAATAAACATTAAAAAAAAAAAAAAGAAATATTCAAGTGCTTCCACAATAAAGTGCACATGATAAAACTTAGAAATTGGTGAGCTAGTATGCCAATTATAAGAGACACTCTCAAAATAAACTAAAAAAACACGTTAGCATACAAATTCTATTAAAACCAATTATGAGGTAGATTTAGATTACTTAGAGGTATGGTTCTTTAAATCCCCTCTGCTCTCATCAATAATATTCTGTGTTAATAATCAAAGACTTCTTGAGAAAGATATGAACATAGAGCAATGTGTTTTAAAAATCTGACCACCAACCTGAAAAATGTGATTTGTTTTTTATTTTATTAGAGAGAGAGAGAGGGGGGGGGGGAAAAAGAGAGAGAGAAGAAGAGAAAGAGAGAGAGAGAGAGAGAGAGAGAGAGAGACAGCATGAGCAGAGGGAGAGAGAGAATCCCAAGCAGGCTCAGTGCTGAGCATGGATGGGGGGCTCAATCCCATGACCTGAGCTGAAACCAAGAGCTGGACACTCAACTGACTGAGCCATCCAGGTGCCCCTGAAAGATGTGATTTGAATTGTCTCTACCACTTGGGAAATTAGTTAGTGGTTCTGAGCTTCAGTTTTCTCATCTCTAAAATGGGCATAATAACAGTACTATCTTTGTAAGGAGGTTGCAAGGATTATATGAAATATCAAACATAAAGAGCTTATTAGCACAAGGGCACCTGGCTGGCTCAGTCGGTAAAGAATGCGACTCTTGATCTGGGAGTTTTGGGTTTGAGACCCACATTGGGTGCAGAGATTACATTAAAAAAAAAAAAAAAAAAAAAGCTTAGCACAATTTTTGCAAATAGCACTTCAACACATAACAGACTTTTTGTAATAAGTAAATTGGCTTCTTCATTCAGGGTGTTAATCCCTTGAAAGTACTGAGATAAAACAAGTAACTAAGGTCAAATGGTACTTTGGACAAAAAGTAAAATCAAGAGAAAAAAAAATCCCAGAAATAAGTAAATTAGAGACCAAGATCCCTCAAAAGTTCTAAACAAAATTTTAGCCAATTGAATCCAAGAATATATAAAGAGAAAATATATCATGCCTAACTGGAGTTTACATCAGGAATCCAATGTTGATTTAATATCAGAAATTTTTACAAAAAGAAAATCAAACATGTAATTCACTGTATCAAAAGAATTAAAAAGAAAAACTACACTATAAATACAGAGAAGGTACTTGACAAAATTCAACAACCATTTGTGATAACAACTTTCAGCAGGCAAGGAATAGACACGAATCTTTTCAATGTGCTTAAAAGGAAACTGCTGAAAACCTATAGCTAAAAATCATACTAAATAGTAAAAACTTGAATGCTTTCTCCTTAATATTAGGAATAAGACAATGACGCCCACTTTAATTACTTCAACACTGAAAGTGCAGTAAGTCATGAAAAAGGAAAAGAGACATAAAAATAAGAAAGGAATAAGTAAAACAGACAAAATGTAGGTCTATGTGGAAAATTCTATGGAACCTATAACAATTTACTTACACCGAGTTTATTAGCAAGATTTAATAGCAAGGTCATAGGCAACAAGATCAATATATACAAATCAATTGGAGGGGCACCTAGGTGGTTCATTTAGTTAAGCACCTTGGTGCCTCTTAGTTTTGGCTCAGGTCATGATCTAACGGTTCAGGGGATGGGGCCCCACGTTGGGCTCTGGGTTGACAGTGCAGAGCTTGCTTGGGATTCTCTCTCTCTCTCTGCCCCTCTCCAGCTCATGTTTTTTCTCTCTCTCTCTTAAAATATATACATTTTAAAAATCAGTTTTATGTCTATATTATAGCAATTTAAAAATCAGATATTGAAATAAAAAGATACAATTTATAACATGAAAAATATAAAGTAATTAGCAATAAATGTAACAAAATATGTCCAAGGCCTATATAATGAAAACTACATTTTTCTGAGACAAGCTACAGAAGAAATAAATAGTGGACAGATAAACCATGCTTATAAATTGGAAGATTCAGTATTGAGATATCATTTGTTTCCAAATTCACCTAGAGATCCAACTTGATTCCAATCAAAATCTCAACAGGCACTTTTGTAGAAATTTACAAACAGATTTTAAAATTTATATAAAAATGCAGAAGACCTAGTATAGCCAACACAACTTTGAAATAGAACAGCGTTGGAGGACTTACACTGCCTGATTTCAAGACTTTAATATACAGGTAAAGGAGAGTTTCTCAGTGTTGGTGCTCCTGACATTAGGGACTGGCTAATTCTTTCTGATGGGAAACTGGCCAGCACTCTGTAGAATGCTGAGCATCATCCTGACCTCTACCCCTATCAAAGGCAAATCGTTCCCCTGCCAGAGTTCTAACAATCTCAAACATCTCCAGACACTGCCAAATGTCTCATGAGGAGCAAAATTTGCCCTTTGTTGAACTACCAAGCTACATGAAGAAGTGTGCTATTGATATAAAGATAGACATTTAAATCAATGAAAGAGGCAGTCTCTCCTCTGCTGTCCTGCCAACCACTCCCTTGTGGTATATTCAATAAACTTCTATCTCCTTAAAGTGCACGAGCAGGTGAGAGGCAGAGAAAGAGGGAGACAGGATCTGAAGCAGGCTCTGCATTGACAGCTGAGAGCCCGATTCGGAGCTCAAACTCATGAACTGGAAGATCATGACCTGAGCCCAAGTCAGATGCTCAACAGACTGAGCCACCCAGTTGACCCCAAACTATTTTTTAATTGATAAATTGCACATTAAAATATAAAGCATGTTTGTGCCTTAAAATTTACGTTAAGAAGATAAAAGGGCAAGCTACAGGCTGGGAGAAAATATTTGTAAAATATATATCTGATAAAGAACTTGTATCCAGAATAAGACAATAATCTGGCAAATAACCCAATAAAGAAAAGTGGGCAAAAAATTTAAACAGTTGCTTCACCAAAGATATGCTTGTGGTAGGGCACCTGGGTGGCTCAGTTAAGTGTCCGACATCAGCTCAGGCCACGGTCTCATGGTTCGTGAATTTGAGCCCCACGTTGGGCTGTTTGCTGTCAACACAAAGCTCGCTTTAGATCCTCTGTCCCCTTCTTTCTGCCCTTCCCCTGCTTATACTCTCTTCCTCTCTCCCAAAAAGAAAATAAACATTAAAAAAAGAAGAAGATATGCTATGGCAAATAAGTATGTGAAATAGTCATTAACGAAATGCCAATTAAAACCACACTGCAATACCATATAAGCCCACTTAAATAGCTAAAATAAAAAAAGGGCAACCATACCAAGTGCTGGCAACTAGGATCCTAGATGTTGCTGATGGGAATACCAATTTGTATAGACACTTTAGGAAACATGTTTGGCAATTTCTTACAAAGTTAAACATACACTTACCAGATGACCCAACAATTCCATTCTTAGGTATTTACCTTAGAAAAACAAAAACTTGGGGTACCTGGGTGTCTCAGTTGGTTAAGTGTCTGAGTCTTGATTTCAGTTCAGGTCATGATCTCACAGTTCGTGAGAGCCCCATGTCAGGCTCTGCAGAGACAGCATGGAGCCTGCTTAGGATTCTCTCTCTCCTGCTCTCTCTGGCCCTCCTCTACTCACTGGTACTCTCTTTCTCAAAAATAAATAATTAAACACTTTTTTAAAAAGAAAGAAAAGTAAAAACTTACGTCAACACAAAAACTTGTATTTGAATGTTCATAGCAGCTGTATTCACAAGAGTCCACAAGTGGAAAATAGACCAATGTTCATTAACTCGTGAATGGATAAACAAATTGTGGTACACCCATACAATGGAATACTAATCAGTAATAATAAAGAACTACTAATATACACAACATGAATAAATCTCAAAAGCATTATCCTAAGTAAACGAATCCAGATACATATGGTATTAAAAAAATACCCAAAATTATTCTATATAGCTAAAAATAATTTTCAGTAGATTTTTGTGGTTATGTAAATCACTGGCACTTAACTACCTTTTGTTATTTAACTTACATGTTTAGTCTCCTTAAATCAATTATAAACCTTCTGCCATAGGGGTTATTATGTGGTGTTGTTTTTTTTTTTTAAGTATTTATTTCTGAGAGAGAGAGAAAGAGAGAGAGTGTGACTGGGGGAGGGGCAGAGAGAGAGGTAGACACAGAATCAGAAGCAAGCTCCAGGCTAAGCTGTCAGCACACAGTCCAATGCGTAGCTGGAACCCATGAACCATGAGATTGTGACCTGAGCCGAAGTCAACCACTTAACTGACTGAGCCATCCAGGTGCCCCCATAGAGGTTATTGTGTATCTCTGCAGGGCATTTCACAATACTACTACACATTTTTACATCAATGCACAGGCTCCATAATTCTAGTTCAATACAACAAGTGGAATGTAGTACACATATTACAAAAGAGTCAGAACACTTGGGTTCAGATTGCAGCTGACTACATGGAGCAACCTGTGGTAAGTCATTTAATCTACAGGAGATTTGCTTTCCTAATTCATTAAACTGAAAAGCATTGGGATAAAGTGCAGAAAGAGTATTGAGGACCATGGAGTGGTACAATCAGTAATCCCAATGTATGTGAGGCCATAATAAGAATAGAAATCTCCTGAAGAGCAAAGGGCCAAAAAGTCACACTTAAGCTTGATTTTTCAGAAGAACCACAGACTGAGAACGTGGGGGCTCATGAGCCTTCCTAAAAGTTACTTACAGGGACAACTGGTTTGTAACAGACAAGTAATCAAAGAAGCATCCATTTTTGATCCAACATAATTTTCTCCTATCATTGTGAACAGGATTCAACAAGCACCACACATAGGGAAAATTAGCTGTTTCAGACTGATATAAAACAGGTTAGTTTACTCTACTGATGTATTATTCCCACAGTAACCTATTTCAGTAAAAGAGAAGTCACAGGTTCTGATATTTGGTATATGAAACTGGCTGAGAATCTACAATTTGTGGAATTATGAATGCCTATAAAATCAAAAGCCAGAATCACTCAAGGAATTACAACATGTCAGGATTGAGAAGCTTCATTAGGGATTTCCTGTGTACCTACCATGTGTCAAAAACATGCGCAAGTTTACATATTTTATCATTTAATCTTCACACTAACCCTTACAAAGGAGCTATTTTAGAGATGAGCTTATTATTCCTGTTTTAGAGATGAGAAAATGGACATTCTGAAACACAGTTTAGTAGCTTGTCTAAGCAGTCACCATTAGTATGTGACAAGACTAAGAGTCAAATTCAGAGCTTTTGATTCCATGTCCTCACCATGACTTAAAACCTATTACCACTATATAAGAAGTCCAGCTTCCAACTATTGAAGCTCCCACAATTTCTAGAAAATAGCAGGCATAATAATTTTTGCTTTTCTTCCAAGGTAGACAGGAGGCAGCTATTATCTAAGGCAGGCAGGAAACAGGTATTACCTCCAGCTATCAGATGGGGAAACTAAAACTCAGATATAAAGTGATAAAGCACATTTCTAAATCATGGCATTCCTACCCCTTTCTCTGTATTAGCATCCACTGATATTCATCCTGATAATGATGATGATGAAGAAGAAAGGATGGAGGAAGAGAGAAGAATGCAATTACAAGACCAAGTGATTTCATCCTTTGAATAGCCCACAGGTATTTACTGAGTATCTATAAACGTTGTCAAGCCAGTGCTTGGCACTGGGGATCCAACAGTGAATAAAATAAACACGACACAGTTCTTACCCATAGGAAAGTTTTACCCTACTGAGAAGATACTGACAACTAAATGGACAATGTAAATATAGTGCAGTAATGCAGAAAGAGGATAGCACAGGGTGCCAACACAGGGAGAAGCAGGACAACTAAACCCAGAGATTTAGTAGGGCTGCAGGACATCCAGTTACATTTGAATTTCAAATAAACAATGAATACTTTTTCAGTATAAGTATGTATACCAGGGGCGCCTGGGTGGCTTAGTCGGTTAAGCGTCCGACTTTCGCTTGGGTCATGATCTCATGGTTCATGGGTTCGAGCCCCGCGTCGGGCTCTGTGCTGACTGCCAGCTCGGAGCCTGGAGCCTGTTTCAGTCTGTGACTCCCTCTCTCTCTGACCCTCCCCTGCTCGCGCTGTCTCTCTCTCTCTCCTAGAAATAAATAAAACATTAAAAAAAAAAAGTATGTATACCAAATACTGTCCTGTGTTTTTATTTGCTACATCTGGTACCCTAGGTAGGGATGGTATGTAGAAAAGTATCTCACAGGAGATAATACTTAAGAAGAAAACTAAATTGTTACTTGCCCCAACAAATTAGGACTCTGAAAATGTTTATGGCCTTGTGGCAAGGATCCAAAACCTCCTAACAGCAGCCAGTGAGGAACTGAGGGGTCTTACCAAGAGCCACGTAGTAAGCCATCTTGGAAGTAGGTCTTCCAGCCGTAGTCCAGCCCTTAGATGACTACTGCCCTGGTCAGCAGCTTGATTCTAATTCATGAGGGCCCTTGAGGCAGAATCACCTTAGGCAAGCCACACTGACCCTCAGAAACTGTGTGAGATATGAAATGTTTGTTGTTTTAAACTGTCAGGTTTTATGATATCTGGTTATGTGGCACTAAGTAAGTAATGCTGTGCCTACTAGAGGTGTTCTGCTTCCTGAAATAATGGGCCTACACTAGTACCCCATCATGCTCATTCATTACTTAGAGCAGCCACAATTAGTGTGGGTGGCCTTGGCAAAAATGAGGTGGTGGATCCAGAAGGGCCACAGCTGTGACTGTCACTTAATTACACCTCCCATCAGGAGGAGATCTGAATGGTGTATTTCCATGGCTGCCACAGCATAACAAAAGTTTATTAAGGACAGCATATCCTTCTGGAACAAAAGAAGATCTTTCTAAAAGAACACAACAAAAATATTTCTCTGAGTGCATCTCAATCACTTGAGAGAACTATGTAAAAACAGAAGGAAAAGCAAAATAACAGAGTAAAGTAACAGAGCAAGGAAAAATCCAGGTCTTGGATTAGGTATGGTTCTCAGCTTGATTTCATGTATGCTAAGAATCAATACTACTCTCCCACCAGGCAAACAGTTTGCTCCTGGGTACATTGTGTTGACTCTCCCATCCAGAAGGGAATTTCTGAAACTTAAAGATAGTGTACACTGAAGAGCTGGGAACTGTGGTTAATCTACTATTCCAGAAATTTTTTTTTTAATGTTTTATTTATTTCTGAGAGAGAGAGAGAAAGAGTGAGCAGGGGAGGGTCAGAGAGAGAAGGAGACACAGAATCTGAAACAGGCTCCAGGCTGTGAGCTGGCAGTCAGCACAAAGCCCAACATGGGGCTCGAACCCATGAACTGTGAGATTATGACCTGAGCCAAAGTCGGATGCTTAACCAACTGAGCCACCCAGATGCCCCTAATCCAGAATTTCTAAGAATGGCTTCATGAAACAATTTGAGTGTTAATAAATTCCATAAATTATTCTTTTCTAATAGATCAAGTTTAAGTTCTTTCCAACTATCTAATGTGAACAGAAAAATCTCAGAGAAAGACATATCTCTTTTTATCCCAAAACACAGGATGAGTTGAAAGGGACTGGGTAATAAGTATAGAACCCAATATGACTACAGGGAGATGTCAGAAGTTTTCTTTAACCATAGCCCCCAGACTCAGCCCTTGGCTTTATAATAAAGTTCTCTATGCAAATAATTTCAGAGTTCATGCTATTATGACATATTTTTACCCAGGCTAGATCAATACGAATAAGACTAGTATGTTAGAATCCTTTAAGTTCTGTGTTCCAGATATATCAGATGTCACTTTTTTCCTTATGGCCTGCAAAACAGTCACAATTATTTACAAGACCCCCAATTCAATGTTCATAGAAACTGAGAGAAGGACATTGTCTTAACAGACTTACATCTCCAGGATAGTTAGTTCACTGATCTAAATAAAGCCTTATCTAACCTGTGTTTTCTTGAAATTTTTATGTCACTTAATATTTTTAAGTATTTTACTTTAAAAATATCCAATTCATTTAAAATTTACCTTGGTATACTAGTCCTAGATATTAAAAGAGAAGAGAGAACACAGCAATCAAAACAAATAAAATCTAGAGTATCTTTGAATTCGAGTAGCTAATATTATAAAGCAACAGTTCTTCAGCTGTTTTTCTCCAGAATTAGGTACCAATTCTTGCTTTGATTGAATATAAAAATTGATACACATATTAAACAAAGCCCTGAAGTTTTAGGTCCAACCCCCATGTATTTTCTCTATGGCTATGCTAACACATATGGTTAAGATTTTCCAATGACTTGTATCTAATCTTTCTTAACAATTGTTGGTTCATCGGGGTCTAAAGATCTGGAACCAAAAACCAAGGAAAGCTTTAAAAATTGGCCAGCAAAACCATCAACAATTTCTCGAGGATTAGCTATCTTTTCTAACTAAACAATACACTATATAAAATTTTGTGATCCAGGGGTGCCTGTGTGATTCAGTTAAGTGTCCAAATTCATCTCAGGTCATGATCTCACCCCTCATGAGTTGGAGCCCGATATTGGGCTCTGTGATGACAGCTTGGAGCCTGGGGTCTGCTTCTGATTCTGTATCTCCCTGTCTTTCTCTCTGCCCCTCTCCTGTTCATGCTCTCTCTCTTAAACATAAATAAACATTAAATTTTTTTTTTTTAATTTTGTGATCCAGAGTAGAAAAAAGCTGAGAAGAAAAAAAACCCACTCATCACAAAATTCATTAGAATCATCTAGGATAATAGTTGCCACTCAGAAACTATTTCATTGTTCCTAATCTCTCTGCCTCCAGCTTTCTTTTCTTTACTTAAATTTTTTTTTAATGCTTATTTATTTTTGAGACATAGACAGACAGAGCGTGAGCAGGGGAAAGACAGAGAGAAGGAGACACAGAATCTGAAGCAGGCCTCAGGCTCTGAGCTGTCAGCACAGAGCCCAATACGGGCTCGAACTCATGAATCACGAGATCATGACCTAGGTGGAAGTAGGAGGCTTAACCAACTGAGCCACTCAGGTGCTCGCCCCTCTCTGCCTCACCTTTCTTTCCTCATATTTGGAACTTCTTTTATTTCTTCCTCATAAAACATCATTTTTCTCTAGTTCTCTTAATTCATAAATAATTACTATATAATGTAGAATTTCTTATGTCACTGATTATCTTGAGAAAAAGTTTCACTTTGAAAAGTTCATTAACAACAACTTTCTCTAATTCACCTCAAATACTCCTTTGTAAACCAGAGCCAAAGTTGGAGGGAAGGAGACAAGTGGAAACTCCAACAAAATTTGAAAAGAGAAAAACTGACAGCAGTTTGTCACTGTTTCATCTACTCAATAAACAGATATTAAGCCCGAGTCAGGTAATGTTTTAGGTACAAGTCCTACTTTGTCTCAAGAGCCTACCATTATAATTTTATCTTAAAATACTAACAAAGCTAGTAAAATTACATTTATATCAAATTATTTTAAATATAGTAAATACATTTAAAAATTTAAAAATCAGCTAAATATATTAAATACAATTATACATATACATACACATAGTTGTTTTGGTGGAGAGGTTTAGAATCATTTTGTGCTTTCCACCTTGTTCTAAAGATTCTGACAACAGAAGAAAGGAATCAATTCTGAGAATTACACATATAGCGTTAGAAAGAGGGTACTGGTTTATAAAATAAAAAGAAAACCAAGATGTTAAGAACATTTCAAAGTTATCAAAGCTCTAAAAGTAATATAAGAATCTGTGTAGTGCTTTATAAATATTTTATTTGAGTCTAGCAATGTTCCTGATTACAACAGCCAACAAAGTCTATCCATCTACTTACTTGTTTTTGCCAAAAAACTTAAACTCATTCTCCTGAAAGATTTTCATATCAGAACATATCTTCAATTTTATAAATGAAGTCACAGTGAAATAAAATTCAATTATAAAAATACACTTGACAAAGTCAGGCCAAATTTCACTAGATGTTATATTAAGGACATTACACTAATACTTCAGTCTTATTTCCAGTATTAGGTGTATTCCATTTAAAAAATCCACATCCATGGCCTTGACTCATATAGTATCCTTTAAATGCACATAACACTTCTAATATAATTCTTGAAATTCAGCTCCCTGGAGTGAAACGAAATATGTCTAATACAGAACTGTACACTACAACATTTTATCATAATTTATAGCCAAACCATGGAAAAGATTTTTCACCTCATTAATCATCAGGGAAATGGAAATTAAAACTATAGTGCACTACCACTACACACCCACCAGAATTAGTATAAGGAAAAAGATGAAAAATACTAAGTATTAGCAAAACTATCAGCAATTGGGAATCTTCATATATTGCTACCTAACAGTGTAAATTGGTAGTATCACTTTGGAAAAAGTCATCTGGAAATATCTACTAAAGCTGAAGATATATATCCTAACCAATCCTAGGTATATGCCCTAGAGAAATTCATGCACATGTTCACCAATGATAGGGATTAGAATGTTCATAAGATCATTAACTATAATATCCCAAAACTGAAAACTACCTGAATGCCTAATAACATTAGAATGAATATATAAATTATGGTTTATTCAACAATGGAATATTATATAGCAATGAGAAAGCATTAACTACAACTACATACAAAATGGATGAATCTCACAAACATAATGTTGAGCAAGAGAAGCTAGTCACAAAAAATAAATACCACATGATTCCATATGTAAAACACAAAAACAGAGAAGAATAAATCTATGCTATTAAAAGCCAAGACAGATACAACTTTAAAAGATGAACATTTTTATTTACTATGTAATTTATAAAGAAGAGGAGGAGGAGAAACCAGGTTAAACGTCAGATCCTTAGGTAAACTACATGTCAGATGAGGTAAATTGCTAGATGCAATTTTTAAAACACTGTGTTGGCAACAAATTTGTTTAATACCAATACCCTTAAAGTATGTTTCTGGATCCAAAGGCAAACTTTGGATTTGGCAACTCATGAACATTTATGTTACTTACAAACAAGACAAATTCAAAAAATGAAAACATTTAAGGTGTGAGTTTCAGAACTAAATTCCAAATGGCAATCAAAATTATCTTCTTCCCTTAGTGTTGTGGATTTGAAACTAACCAGTATAGCTGGTTACCAATAGTAAGCAAGATGTCTAGCTCAAGTTAAAGGTGTGAAAAGGTTTCTTCCAGGAGAATACAATGGGCCATGTGGGAATAGGAAACAGAATAATCAGATCAATTCCATTTTAAAAATACAAGTAAATAATAAATCACATAAAGAAAGACCTTTTACTTTCAATACTACTCTACTCTACCAACTGAGTATTAAGGTAATTCACTGAAAGTGAGTATTAAAATCATACTGAAACAAGCCATTTCCTCCCAAAAGAAGAATATCAGTTTATCACTCTTTCATAAGAAACAACTATTTCAAGAACTATAAAAAAATAGATATCATCATGTCATACTGTTTATAATAAAGCAATTTATATGAATTACCAGCATAGAGAATAAAAATTTATTTTTATTCATTTGATTGTGACTCAGGTATAACATACTCCATTATCAAACCTACTTATAAATCTACAACATGCAATCAAAACACAAAGCAAAGTTACGTAATTCTACCTGACCACAATATACATTGTGAAAGCAGTTAACAGGAAGATAAAAGATGTGGTAACCACAGCCTATTTTACAACACTTTAATTTTTTTTTTTTAAATCAGGAACTCTTTTATTTCCAAAAGGTAATTCTTATTTAATTACTTAATATAGCAACCTAACACTAGTATTTAAATAAAGCTTATCTTATAGACAAACACAGGAAGAATACGAGAAAAAAGATCACATGATATAGGTCCTTCAGGAAAAGCAAGCTACTGAAATGAGCAGGTCAATAAAACTATTTGCAGAATGGAATAGTTGTCTATTTTCAGATCATTAAGATATTTTTAAATATCCTGAAACCAAACCCAGATTAAAAGGCAAAGCCAGAACCATTCACTGTGTTTATTAAAATACAATCTCTTACTAAGTCTTGCACAGTAAGAGAGGCCAAACTCACCCTAACATGACCTTAGATTTAGAACCCTGCCAAAGACTTTTTATAGAAATAGCAACCAAATGTTGCTTATACCTACAGTTTAGAGTAATATAAAATAAAAGTTTACTAGATATTTTAGGACAAAAATCATGAAGTAAAATCCAAGAAAGAGCCTATGGGCAAATGTTAAACATACATATCTAAAATATACAAGCTAATTTACTTCTAAGATTTTGAACAGTGAAATAATCTTTAACACCAATTCCCTACCTTTTCCATCTTTCCAACTACTTTAAAAAATTTTTCTTATCAAGAAATAAAGGGCTCACATTCCCTTCTTGGCAGAAATGCACTATTAAGGTCCCTATAGGGAGCCATTCCAGCAACACTTTTTGTAAAACTGTGAATTCCTTCTGTTCCTACTGCTTTGCCCACAAATTCCTTTATTCTTGTTTCCAGGCTATGAAGATCTGTTCAAAAAATGTTACAAAACCTGAAACAATTAGTTTCACTACAAATGTATATACTCTAACCTTAGCTGGTTCCCTGCTGCTACTCAGGGATCCCAGAATCATCTCTTGATTGGAAAGGATTAAAAATGGTACAGAACAGGTTCTAAGCAATAATACTCTCCAAATGAAGAATTTAAAAGATTCTCTCATAACTAAGTGGTATTTGTTCAGGGAATTCAAAGTTTTTGTTACATGTAAACATCAATCAATGTAATCCACCATATTCATTGGCTACAGATACCTCACCATATAATAAAGTACAGAAAAAACATTGGACAAAATCCAACAACCATTCATGATCAAAACACTCAGAAAACTAAGAAAGGAAACTTAACCAGATGGAAGGAGGCTATGGGAAAGCTCTACAGCTATCATACTTGATGCTTACTTTCCTCCTAAGATCAGGAACACAGCAAGGATTTCTGCTCTCACTATTTCTATTCAACTTTGAATTGGAAATCCTAACCAGTGATATCAAGAAGAAAAAGAAATACAAATTGGAAAAGAAAAGTAAAATTGTCTTTAATTGTCACAAATGACATGACAGTATATGCAGAAGATTCTAAGGAATTTATCCAGACTTCAAGTTATATTACAAAGCTATGGTAATCAAAACAGTATGATACTTATGTTTGCACGTATAGGAGGATTAGGAGGAACTTGACGGAGGAACAAGGGGGAGAAGAAGGGCGGAAATGGTGGGGGAAAGGGAGAGAGGCAAACCATGAGAGACTCTTGAATGCTGACAAAAACTGAGGACTGATGGATGTGGGGGGGAGGGGGGGATGGGCATGGAGGAGGGCACTTTGGGGATGAGCACTGAGTGTTATGTAGAAACTAATTTGACAATAAACTATTTGTAAAAATAAAATAAAAAAATAAATGTTAACAACCACAAAACAAACAAACAAACAAACAAAAAAACAGTATGATACTGGCACAAAAACAGACACACAGATCAATGGAACAGAACAGAAAACCCAGAAATGAACCCACAACTATATGGTGAATTAATCTCTGGCAAAGCAGGAAAGAATATCCAATGGGAAAAAGAATGTCTCTTCAACCAATGGTGTTGGGAAAACTGGACAACAATATGCAAAATAATGAAACTGGATCACTTTCTTACACCATACACAAAAATAAACTCAAAATGGATTAAAAACCTAAATGGGAGACCTGAAACCATAAGCATCCTAGAAGAGAGGACAGGCAGTAACTTTTTTTTAATAGTTTTTTTTTTATAAATAGTTTATTGTCAAGTTGGTTTCCATATAATACCCAGTGCTCATCCCCACAAGTGCCCTCCTCCATGTCCATCACCCCCCTTCCCCGCTTCCCAACCCCCATCAGCCCTCAGTTTGTTCTCAGCATTCAAGAGTCTCTCATGGTTTGCCTTCCTCCCTCTCCCCTACTATTTTTCTCCTTCTTCCCCATGGTTCTCCGTTAAACTCCTCCTCATCCTCCCAAACGTGCAAACATATGGTATCTGTCCTTCTCAGCAGACAGTAACTTCTTTGACACTGGCTGTATCTACTTCTTTCTAGATATGTCTCGTGAGGCAAGGGAAGCAATAACAATAAATAAAATAAACTACTAGGACTTCATCAAAATAAAAAGCTTCTACACAGCAAAGGAAACAATCAACAAAAGGCAAACTATGGAATGAGAGAAGGTATTTTCAAGTGACATACCTGGTAACAGGTTAGTATCTAAAATATATAAAGAACTTATACAATTCAACACCCCCAAAAGGGAGAGATATTCCATCATGGATAGGAAGAATCAATATTGTTAAGATGTCAGTTATTCCCAATTTGGTGTCCAGATTCAATACAAACTCAGTAAAAATCCCAGTAAGTGATTTTGTAGATATCAACCAACTAATTCTAAACTTTACATGAAAAGGCAAAAGACTAGCTGACATTGCCACTACTCAACTTTAAGACTATTATAAATCCACAGTAATGAAGACAATTCGATATCAGCAAAAGAACAGGAAAATAGATCAACAGAATAGAAAAGAGGGCCTAGAAATAGAACAACATAAATATATTCAACTCATCTCTGACAAAGGTCAAAGGCAATTCAGTGGAGAAAAGGTAATCTTTTCAACAAATGAGGCTGGAACAACTATACATCTACATGCAAAAGAAAAAAATTAGATACAAAATTACACCTCTAACAAAATAAACTCAGAATGGATCACTGACCTAAATGTAAACAGCAAAATTCCTAGATGAAAAACAGGAGAATATGTAATGCCCTCGAATTTATTAATGACTTTTTTTTTAAAGAAGCCTCTACACCCAATGTGGGGCTTGAAACCATGACCAAAATAGCAAGAGTCACACACTCTACTGAATAAGAAACCCAGGTGCCTGTGGTAATGATTTTTTACATACAACCAAAAAGCATGATCCGTGAAAGAAAAAACTGCTAAGTTGGACTTATTAAAATTAAAAACTTCTTTGTGAAAGACACTGTTTCTCTACTACCAGATAGTGAATGTCAAGTCTTTGTATATTCTCACAAGAAACATTATGTGCTTGTATTTCACTTCTTCTTAAACAAATGGTTATATATACAGTATATTGTTCTGCACTTAATAATGTGTCTTTGTAGATCATTCCATATTAAAAAAACCCTTTTTTAAGTAGGCCTCACACCCAGCGTGGAGCCCAATGTGGGGCTTGAACTCACAACCATGAGATCAAGACCTGAGCTGACATTGAGTAGGATGCTTAAAGTGACTCAGCCACCAGGTGCCCCCATTCCATATTTGTATATATTTTTCCCATTCCCAATTTTATATCTGCAGAGTATTTCTTTGTACATATTGAACACTATTTAACCAATGAACTTAGAGTTTCCAATATTTTGCTACTACATATAATACTCCAAAGATTAAGTCACTTTCCATATTTACCAGCACATCAGTAGAATCAATTCTTAAAACTGGGATTGCTGGGTTATAGGAAATGTGAATGATAAATCAATTACAGTACTGTGAAACTGCTTCCCCTAAAGGCTGTACTAATTTATGCTTCTACCAGCAGTATAAGAGAGCATATGTTAACCTATATTCTTGACAACAGTGTTTTATCAAACTTTTTAATACTTGCCAATCTTACGGAGTCGAAAGTGGTACTCACTGTACTTTCAAATTACAAGTGTTTTATGAATAAGGTACAGTACCATTTCATCTGTATAAGAACCATTAGTTTTCTTTTTCTGTAACTTTATTCATAACTTTCTTTTTAATGTTTATTTATTATTTTGAGAGAGAGACAGAGTGTGAGAAAGGGAGAGGCAGGGAGAGGGAGACACAGAATCTGAAGCAGGCTTCAGGCTCTGAGCTGTCAGCACAGAGCGTGACACGGGGCTCAAACCCACTGACCACAGACCACAAGATGATGACCTGAGCTGAAGTTGGATGCTTAACCAACTGAGCCACCCAGGCACCCCTTATTCATAAGTTTTGCCCATTTTCTAAAAATTGAATTGCTGGTTTGATCTTTCCCTTGTATCACTATATAATATTCCTTCTTTCCCTTTAATACCTTGAGCATCTTTGGCCATTTCTTATTTTCAATCTTTCTTAGATTTAAGAATTCTGAATATATTTTTAGTTCCAAAATAACTTTTTCTATGTTGCAACTGTATCCTCTTGAGAGTTTTCATTCCCTTTTCTATCACAGCTTTCTCTCATCTTTTCCATTAGCTCTGCTTCCACAGGAGTAATCTCTTTGATTATTCAGTGATTCCCTCTTTTGAGTTGCTGAATTCATTTTAATAGGTTGTACTTTTAATAGCCAGAGGCTATTGCAATCTCTTAGCCAGTGGAGAATTGGCAGTCAGTATAAGATCTGCATACTTTAAATTTGATGTGCAAGCAATGAAGGAGCTGGCAAAGTGGAATTGCTCTGCTGAGCTTATAAAGGAACAAGTGGAGGATATATGGCAGACCTCACTTGCCTGCAAAGACATGAGCAATTCATCCCACAAGTGCAACCCTCCTAGCAGCTGCTGATCAGGCAGCTTCCCAGAGAACGGTATATAGCTTGCAGGCAAGTATGGCCTCTTTCCACATGCCAGAAATATCCAAACGTACAGACCACCCAACAGCATGTGCCTCCCAGGTAACTGAGGGATCCTTGATCTTCACCAAAGATACTGATGGACTTTGAACACCATACAAAATGAAGTATGTCACAGTATTTTTACCTCTCATTTTTCTCAATAATGCACAATTACATGATTTATAACAAGAATATACAAATACTCAATCGCTTTTAAATCCTCTACAACTCCCCCGGTTATGACTAAATATAATTATCTTCAGGCTTGTTCTTATTTTAATTAACTATGTAACTTTTATACCTCCAATTCTTAGATGATGTATCTTAAGACAAAAAGCTCAGAAACCCTCCTCACTCTAAATTCCTTAACACTCTGTTCAAAGTTTTAAGATAAGTTCCTTCTACATATACTTCTCAAAGGTTAGACAAATAAAACATTATGATTAAAAGTCGGAGAACATTATGGTAAAACAAACTCTTGCAATTCAGTATTTACTGAATATAATTATGCTAGACACCAAGCTAGATTCTGAGGACAAAAATAGGAAAAAGGACCCTGCACTCAAGAAGCTCAGAGTTTAGCAAAAGAAAAGGACAATCTATAAAGAAATACAATATAATGTAATAAGGACAATAATAAAGTATGTACAGGGTCCAAAGGTTAACACAAAAGACCTGTAGTAACAAGGAGCCACAAAGGAATTCGTGGTCAGCTAGATTCAAAAGAGTAAATAGGAATTTGCCCAGTGGCCAAAGAAATTATAGACAGAAGGTAAGGACATACATTCTTTCTTTCAATAATGTTCCTAGTTTGAGACAGATACTATGGGGATAGATGCTTTGAAATACTTGTCCTAGAGATACAATGATGAATTAAGACAAAGTCTTTGACTTTACAGAATTGGGGGAGAAGGACAAATAAGTAAACTAGTCAGTAAAGTACAGTGTGATAAACACTACAGTAGGGATAAGGAGAGAGTATTAGAGGCTTATAAGCCAACTGGGAATAAGAGCTAAACTCAGATGTGAGTAATGAACAGATATTAGCCAGGTGTACTAAGTGTCAGGAGTGGAGTGGAGTGGAGGACCATGTCAGGGATCATGGAGTGCCAGGCACAGAGAGGTGTGTCCAGAAGGAAAGAAACAGAGACAGAAATGAAAGAAAGAGAGAATGTAGTTCAAAGTGGCAGAAGAAGAGGTAGCTAAGATACAGCTAAAGATAAAAGCAAGAACTCTAAGATGAAAGATTTTTTATTTGATTTTATTTTTTTAAGATTTTTATTTTTAAGTAATCTCTACACCCAACATGGGGCTCAAACTCACAACCCTGAGATCAACAGTCACATGCTCTACCAACTGAGCCAGCCAGGCGCCCCAAGGATCTTTCAAATCAGAGTTTAGACTTTATCTTGAGGGCAATAAGGAACTAGTAAACTAGGTTTTCTTTTTTTTTTAACATAGAAAGACTGTTGAGGTTTGTGTTTGAGAGCTATACTACAGTAAATGAAACAGAAAGAAAGAAATCTGGATGTAAGTACAAAAGTGGTAGTAATCCAGGAAATGGTTTATCATAGTCTGAACTAAGATAGTAGCAACAGAGATAGAGAAAACGGTTGGGGTAGGCTGAAAGACTGAGAACACAGAATGAACAAATCATAAATGATTTGACTGGAAGCAGAAAGAAAATGAATAAAATATGAGACCTCAATTTCTGGTTTGGGGAAAGGGTGGATGGTACTACTATTCAGTAAGATAAGGAATAGGGGAGAGCAGGTTTTGAGGGTGAAATAAGCATCTGAGCTCTTGAGTTCGAGTGTGAGATGCTTTAAGTTACTCAATGAAGGTATCCATTAAGCAACTGGCTATACAAAAACTCAAGATAAAATTTCGGTCAGAGATAGAGATTTGCCAATAGTCCATATACAAAGTAAATAATAACTAGAGAAATGAGAATAGATGAAATTGCCTGTGGAGAATGTACAAAATGAGAAAAAAAAGCTAAGACAAAACCCCATGGAAAACTTACATTTAAAAAACAATCTAAGTGTTTTTATTTATTTTTAAGAGAGATTAACAGAGCACAAGTAGGGGAGGGGCAGAGACAGAGAGACACACAGAATCTGAAGCAGGCTCCAGACTTTGAACTGTCAGCACAGAGCCTGACACAGGGCTTGAACCCATGAACCATGAGATCATGACCTGAGTGGAGACAGTTAACCGACTGAGCCACACAGGCACCCCTGGAACATTAACATTTAGGAGACCAAGAAAGAGCTAGGAAAGTAGACTGAAAGAGAGCAGCCTAAAAGGAAGATGAAAATATTAACATGAGGAAAAGGAGCAAGCACTTAATGAATGCTTACTATGTGCTAGGTGTTGTATAGAGTGATTTATGTGCACTACCTCATTTAATCCTCAGATACTCTACAAGCAACTTATTACTACCTGCTTCATTATAGATATGGATACTTTGGTTTAAGGAGATCAACTTGCTCAGGTTTACACACTTTGGTTGGGTGTAAGAAGTACAACAAAGGTCAGGTCACACTGAGTCCTCCAGAGCCCTTGTTCTTAACTGCTACAGTGTACTGCTTTCTATGAAAGTCTTAAAAAGTGTGGTATCACAGACACACAAAAAGTAGTGATTAAAAAATAAAGATACCGTCCCAGTAGCAACGAGTTCACCCAGCACTGAGATCTTGGTTTCTAATAACATTCTCCTTTAAAAGGAATCATCTGAGAAGTAGGCAGAAAATAATGTAAAATGAGCCTAGAGCATCTTGTAGTGCTACACAAATAGTGCTCAAAGCAAAACAACAAAAAACAACCCACAAAAACAAACCCACAACAAGGGACATAATGTCAAAGGGACCCAGAAAACCAACTGAAAGCTCCCAGTGGCCACAGCTGTAACAACTCAAGCAGAAAATTAAGTAAGTATTGAACTCTGAACCCAGAGTATAAACTAAATATCAACAGTCCATACTAATATGGACTAATATACTTAAATAAGTAAAGAGATAGAGAAGAAACAAATCTAGGGTGCAAAAGAATTCCAAATAAATTATGTAGATACTCCCCCTTCCAGAGGTAGAGCAACCTCTCTACTTCTCAAATATGGGCTACACATAATGACTTCCTTCAAAGACTACAGTATGGAAAGGGGGAGAGGTTAAAAAGTCACTTTATAGTGCAGATAGGACAAACATTACCTCAGCCAAGTGATCAAAGTTCACATCAACAATGATAAGTCATGTTGATAGTATGGACCTTTGATATGCTGTGATGAAAATGGTACTTTATCTCTGTGGTTTTTCTCATAACTCCAATCTAATCATGAGAAACATCAGAAAAATCCCAATTGCGGGGCACCTGAGTGGCTCAGTCAGTTAAGTGCCTGACTTCGGCTCAGGTCATGATCTCACAGCTCATGAGTTCGAGCCTTGCTTCGGGCTCTATGCTGACAGCTCAGAGCCTGGAGCCTGCTCCGGATTCTGTGTCTCCCTCTCTCTCTGCTCCTCCCCGATTCACACTCTATCTCTCTCTCTCAAAAACAAATAAACATTAAAAAAATTTTTAACAAAGAAAGAAAAATCCCAATTTAGGGACATTCTACAAACTACCTGAATACTCCTCAAAACTGTCAATTAAAAACATGTAAAGTCTGAGATACTGTCACAGCCAGAAGGAGGCTAAGGATGATGGTAATGTAATGTGGTTTCCTGGATGCTCTCCTGGAGCAGAAAGAGAACATTAGCTAAAAACTAAGGAAATCTGAAGAAGTTGGATTTATGTTAATTAACATATGTTGACTTTGACCCAATAATTGAAAAAACTGTACTAGACCAATGTATTATATTAACAGTAGGGGAAACTAAGGGGCTTATGAGAACTCTCTTGTACTATCTCTGTAATTTCGTTGCAAATCTAAAACTATTCTAAAATTAAAATGTTATTTAAAAAACAAGGGGGGAAATTAACTGTGTGAAATGCTGATAAACGAAAAAGGAAAAAGACAAAAGACCAAGAGCAGTTTCAGGGGATTACTGGAGTCAAAGCCAGATTACATTGGGCAGAAGAGTAAATTAAAGCTAAGAATGGGATTATAAGTGTATAGCTTCTTCCAGAAGTTTGACAATGAGGGGAAGAACAAATCAGAGCTGGAAATAAACATCAAGTTAAAGAAAGTGGTTGGTGTTTTTTTTTTTTAAATAAAGGTATAATTCACATACCAAAAATTTACCTTTTAACTTATATAATTTAATTCAGTGGTTTCCAGTATGTTCACAAAGTTGTATAATTATCACCACTATCAATTTCCAGAACATTTTTATACTTCAAAAAGAAATGATATAATGAAATAAGCCCTAAATATATGAAATATGTTCATGAATAGGAGGACTTCACAATGTTAAGGTGACATTAAAGCCATCCCTGGGGGATTCTACCAGAAGTTTAAAACAGAAATAATACCAATTCTTCTCAAGCTATTTCAAAAAATAGAAATCGACGGAAAACTTCCGGACTCATTTTATGAAGCCAGCATCACTCTGATTCCCAAACCAGACAGAGATCCAGCAAAAAAAAGAGAACTACAGGCCAATATCCTTGATCAATACGGATGCAAAAATCCTCAACAAGATACTTGCAAATCGAATCCAACAGCACACAAAAAGAATTATCCACCATGACCAAGTGGGATTCATTCCTGGGTTACAGGGCTGGTTCAATATCCGCAAATCAATCAATGTGATATACCACATCAACAAAAGAAAAGATAAAAACCATATTGATCCTATTGATAGATGCAGAAAAAGCATTTGACAAAATATAGCATCCCTTCTTAATAAAGACCCTAGAGAAAGTCGGGATAGAAGGAACTTACTTAAACATCATAAAAGCCATCTATGAGAAGCCCTCAGCTAACATCATCCTCACTGGGGGAAAACTAAGAGCTTTTCCCCTGAAATCAGGAACACAACAAGGATGTCCACTCTCACCGCTATTGTTTAACATAGTGCTGGAAGTCCTAGCATCAGCCGTCAGACAACAAAAGGAAATCAAAGGCATCAGAATTGGCAAAGAAGAAGTCAAACTTTCACTTTTCGCAGACGACATGATACTCTACATAGAAAACCCAAGAGACTCCACCAGAAGCCTACTAGACCTGATCCAAGAATTCAGCCAAGTTGCAGGGTACAAAATCAACGTACAGAAATCGGTTGCATTTTTATACACCAACAATGAAGCAACAGAAAGAGAAATCAAGAAACTTATCCCATTTACAATTGCACAAAAAAACATAAAATACCTAGGAATAAACCTAACGAAGGATACAAGAGATCTGTATGATGAAAACTATAGAAAACTTATGAAGGAAATTGAAGACACAAAGAAATGGAAAAACATTCCATGCTCATGGATAGGAAGAATAAATATAGTTAAGATGTCATTACTACCCAAAGCAATCTACACATTCAATGCAATCCCAATCAAAATTACACCAGCATACTTCTCAAAACTAGAACAAACTATCCTAAAATTTGTATGGAACCACAAAAGACCCCGAATAGCCAAAGTAATATTGAAGAAGAAAACCAAAACGGGAGGTATCACCATCCCAGACATTAGCCTCTACTACAAAGCTGTCATCATCAAGACAGTATGGTTTTGGCACAAAACCAGACACATAGACCAATGGAATAGAATTGAGAACTCAGAAGTGGACCCAAAAGTATACAGCCAACTAATCTTTGACAAAGCAGGAAAAAGTATCCAATGGAAAAAAGACAGCCTCTTTAACAGACGGTGTTGGGAGAACTGGACAGCAACATGCAGAAGAACGAAACTAGATCATTTTCTCACACCATACACAAAAATAAATTCAAAATGGATAAAGGTGTCATTAAAGCCAAAGCAAGTTTTTTTTACAGAAATGGAAAAGCAGATCCTCAAGATCATATGGTATTACAAGGAATCCTAAATAGCAAAATAATGCTGAAAAAGAAGAATAAAGTTAAAGGGTTCACACTTCTCAACTTTGACACTTATTACAAAACTACAATAATTAAAACATCATGGTACTGGGGGCGCCTGGGTGGCTCAGTCAGTTAAACATCTGACTGTTGGTTTCGGCTCAGGTCATGATTAGTTCGAGCCCCATATCAGGCTCTGTGTTTACAGCATGGAGCCTGCTTGGGATTCTGTTTTCTCTCTCTCTGCCACTCCTCCCTGCTGTCTCTCTTTCTCCATCAAAAATTAATTAACTTTTTAAAAACCATTATGGTACTGACATATGAACCGACATACAGACCAAGGAAACAGAATAAAAAGCCCAGGAATTAACCTTCACATACATGGCCAATTGATTTTTGACAAGGGTGACCGTGACCTCCATTATAAACAGTAATGGAGAAACTGGTTATTCATATGCTAATGTGACTCTTCCCTTATATATAAAAATTAGCTCAAAATAGATCAAAGACCTAAACTAAAGAACTAAAATTATAAAACTCATAGAAGAAAGCATTAAGGAAAATCTTCATGACAGTGGATGTGGCAACCATGTGATGGATGTGACACAAAAAGCACGGACAACAAAAGAAAAAAGATGAATTGGACCTCAGTTAAAAAAAGAACTTTTGCATATCCAAAGAGACAATCAAGAAAGCAAAAAGACAACCTACTGAGCAGAAGAAAATATCTGGAAATTATTTATCTCATAAGGGATTGATATCAGCATACATAAAGAATTCCTAAAACACAACTCCAAAACTTGAGTAGAGCTTTCAAAGAAGATATATAAATGGCCAAGAAGCACATAAAAAGATGATCTCAACATGACTAGTCATTAAGGAAATGCAAATCAAACTTACAGTGAGATATCACTTCACATCTACCAGGATGGCTATAATAAAACAAAAAACAATAGGTGTTGACAAGGATGTGGAGAAATTAGAACCCTTGTGCACTGTTGGCAGGTATGTAAAATGGTACAGCTACTGAAGAAATCAGAATGGTAATTCCTCCAAAAAATTAAAAATAGAATTACCATATGACCCAAAAATTCCACTTCTAGGTATATACCCAAAAGAATTGAAAAAAGAGTCCCAGAGATATTTGTACTCATAGAAGCATTATTCACAACAGCTAAAATAAGGAAGCAACCCAGGTGGTATAAATACACAATGGAATAGAATTTAGCCTTAAAAAGGAAGGAAATTTTGACACATACTAAAATATAGATGAAACTTGAGGACATTATGTTAAATGAAATAAGCCAGTCACAAAAAGACAATTACTATTAGGATTCCACTTCCATGCAGTTCCTGGAGTAGTCAAAGTCATAGAGACATAAATAATAGTGGTTCCCAGATACAACGGGGAAGGGAGAGTGGGGAGTTATTGTTTAATGAGTATAGAATTTGAGTTTTGCAAGGTGAAAGGAGTTATGGATATGGATGGTGGGGATGACTACACAACATGAATGTAGTTAATACCACAGAGCTGTACACTTAAAAATGGTTAAAGTTGTAAATTTTATGTTCTGTGTATTTTACTACAATGA
Source organism: Hyaena hyaena (assembly GCF_003009895.1). Classification (NCBI taxonomy): domain Eukaryota; kingdom Metazoa; phylum Chordata; class Mammalia; order Carnivora; family Hyaenidae; genus Hyaena; species Hyaena hyaena. The sequence goes on from NW_024080944.1 coordinate 1,915,829, forward strand.
AAACATTGGGGGGGAAATGAGAAGTTTATGGTATCTCTTTCACTGTTTCATAACACAATTAAATTTTCACAGACATTTTTACTATTAAGTTAGATTTTTTAATACTGAAAATATAGACTTCTCTAGCCTTCTCTCCAGAGCATATAGCCTACCTTGGACATAAACCCTTTGAGGAAGCTGATGTTTCTCTAATAGCTATGTGTATTATAATGACATCTATTTTGTTCCTACCTTTAAAAACAAAAAAATTCAAACATATACAAAGGAAGAGAAAAAGGAATAATGAAACCCCATACAGCTATCCACCCAGGTTAAAAAGTTTAATCAACTCATAGACAGTTTATCTATAATTCCATCCACTTTACTCTTGTTCCCCTAGTGGATTATTTTGAAGCAATCTCAAACATCATATCATTTCAACCATAAATATTTCAGTATTTATCTCTACATACCAAATATCTCTACATACTAAAAGATACTGATGAAAGATAGATGGAGAAAAGTAACACAAATATCACACACACTCTCAACCTCACTCTCTTCCCACCTCTCAGAACTGACTTTCATATAATATAAGTTATTTGGTATATGATAACACAACACAGTAATATTATATAACTATCATTATACATAAAGTAACACAACATAGCTGCATATTTTATACAACAAATGCAGTAAAACTGGCTCAATGCAAAAAATTTCTATTCAACTGTCCTTACCTTTTGTTGGACTGAGATTCTGATCTATAAATCCTCTTAGTTCTGCATTTGTGGAAGTCAAACCAACCTGAATAAAATAGTTTTAAAAATTAAAAATAGAATCTTAAGTATTATGTGATCATTTAATAAGTTATTTTATACCTTCCACTGAAGATCCATGTAAAATAATAAACACAGCCACATAAAAATGAATTAATTATATCAAAACTAGGAGTAGAATTTAAAAGAAAATGTTGCTTGAAATGGGAAAAACAGGAACTATGCAGATTAAGATAAAAATTAATGAAATAATGTTACTTGTGAGCAGAACTACAGATTTTACTTATGGTTTTTTTTGAAAGCAAGCTGTGGCAGTCATGATGTTGCCAATAGATTTACCAAAATTCCACCTGCGAGTTGCCCTTAATTTTTATCGTTTATAATCACTGCCTATTATGAGTTTTTCTTTTTTTTTTAATTTTTTTATTATTACTTATTTCTGAGAGAGAGAGAGAGAGTATGAACAGGGGAGGGTCAGAGAGAGAGACACACACAGAATCCAAAACAGGCTCCAGACTCTGAGCTAGCTGTCAGCACAGAGCCCGATGCGGGGCTCGAACCCACAAACCGTGAGATCATGACCTGAGCCAAAGTCAGACGCTCAACCGACTGAGCCACCCAGGTGCCTCTATTATGCATTTTTCAACATGACGATATGTAATGAATCAGATAAACACCATTAAGAATACTACAGAGGTGCAGCCTACTGGTCTCAAATACAACTGCTTGGGCTCATATTCTGGCTCATCGAGATATGCGGTTGTGTTCAAGTCAACAAGCTCTCTATACTGCAGTCTCCTGAACTGTAATCTGAAGGGTGCTAGAAGTGCTTATTGGTTTAGGTTATTAGAAAGATTAAGATAATTCATGTAAAGCATCTAGCATACTGTAGGGCACAAAGTGCTCAATCCATGTTATCCTTCTTTACTATTAATTTGATACCTGAGGGACTATCTATAGCAAGTATGACTATAAACTCACCCTTAGACAATTTATTTCATTTAATGTGATGGCCACTGGACTTCCTGGAAACACAGAGCTAAATATGGTAGTATCATCAAACAAAATTTTAAAAATTTATTATAGAGCCAGGAAGGAAAAAACTCTTCCTTTTTGAAAACTTGACATAAAGCAAGATTCTAATAAACTGTTCTACTATTATTATTATGCTATCGTTGAAGATATGTAATTTTCAAGTATCAATGCTAACTTGGTACTTCAAACACCCTTTCAAAGTACTACCACACTGAAAAGATTTTAAAGCACACAAAGCTTTATAACTTTATATCTGTGCACTTGTGTTGTTTTTAAACTACCCACTGTATTAGCATTATATATTCTTTATGAGAACTCATTTGATATTCTGCAATTTCATAATGTAAGAGCTAATTATTTCATTATTTAATAATTCAAATGCACTACTAATAGCTGTTTCTTTTTGTCAAGAGATATGTTACCAGAAATATTTCTACATATTATTCACATCATGGAAAAGTAACTCTGATGCAAACCTATTTCTAGCATCGAATACTAAATTTTTATGACAGCAGCTGAGTGGAAGACAGCTAAAATGGAGCTTCTCAAGCTTCTTTTAAGTATGCTATTAGAAGTAAACCCTTTGCAACAAATTACCACCATATGGATCTCCAGAGTTGTTCATATTTATTAATGTTAAGTGTTCACTTGTAAATGCCAAAGGTTTATTTACTGTAGCATCACTAATATGCCTTCCTTTTTTAAAAAACTTTTTTGCTATAAAAAGAGAAAGAAAAACTTTCATTGGTTTTCTAATATAAAAAGAAAGCAAAGAAGGCAAAAACAGCCTTTAATATTCCATGGTTAATACAATGTGATCATTTAACACATGTGTTAACAATTATTTCAAAAGCACCAGTTTATACCTTTTTGTTATTATACAAAGATAACGGCAAAACCTCAACTGAAACCACATATTCACAGTGGAGAGAGTTCACAGTTACTGAGTTACTGTTATGCTTAAACACCTGCTCTTAATGGCCAACTTCTGCAGAGTGAAGCAGTGAATGAATTTGGAAACTTTTTAAACAGCAGTACATTTGCATTTTAATAACCAGCAAATAAACTCTAAAAAAACAAAGATCAGTTGTGAGTCAGCACTGTATGCTAATTCTGGTCTAGTAAATGGAGAACTGTTTGTATTTAGACTTTAAATAAATACTAAAATTAGTTTAATTAAATTTTTAAAAATGCAATAATTTCTGCTTTGATAAACACTTTATAGTTTAAAGACTCAAAGAAAAGGATTAATAGAAAAAGTTGGCTAGGAAAGACATTTAAAAATAGCCTTTTTCCTTCTTCTACTTAAACAGGATATAATAATAATGGTTCACAGAGCAAAAGAAAAAGGTGAACCCATTTTATGTAAAATTTCCTACCTAATAAGGTCCTGAGAAAAGTTTTCTACTGGGTTATTCAAACACTGTGCTACATACTGTAAACAGTCACTAAATGTCCATAGAATAAAAAATATCCAAGCCTAATTTTTAAGAATCAAATGATATTCCCCACTAGCAACATTATAATTTCATAGACACTGACATTTTAGATTGACAAAACTGAAAGAAAACAAGATTCAGAGTGAGATGATTTGTATTCCAAGTTCAGTTCTGCCATTTACAAGCAAGGTGATCTTGGAATTGTCACTGCAAAATGGAGCCGACAAAACACATGTGCACGACAAACTGAGAGAGTTCCTTAGATCAAATTACATAATTACGTGAATGTGATTGTCAGTGAGAGCAATACTCGAGTATGGATTGTTATACAAATGGTAATGACTTTTAACTCTTCAACCTTGACACTGAATTAAGAGATGCAAGTGACCAATCAATGAATGAACATATAGCATACCAGTTTGACCTAGCTAGTAATAAGAGAAGTGAATAAATTATATACCATATTTTGCTGATTACACTGACAAAGATTAAAAAGAAAATAAAGGGGTGGCTAAGTCATTTGAGCTACTCAGGTCATGATCTCATAGTTCATGAGTTCGAGCCTGGAGCTCACTGCCGACAGCACAGAGCCTGCTTCAGATCCTCTGTTCCCTTCTCTCTGTCCCCTTCCCTGCTCATATGCGCACACTGTTTCTTTCTTTCTCTCAAAAATAAACATAAAAAAAAAAAAGAAAGAAAGAAAGGGGAATGGCACTCTCATATATCACTGATGAATATATACATTGGTGCAACCTTTCTGAAATGCAATTTAGCAATATGAAACAAAACACCCCCAAAAGCACACACCCTTTGGGCCAATAATTTCATTAAGACTTTGCCTTATGAAAACAACCCAATGAGTAAGCAAAAAAAAAAAAAAAGTTGAAAAAATGGAAATAACTTGGGGTGCCTCAGTGGTTCAGTCAGTTGAACATCCAATTTCAGCTTAGGTCATGATCTCACAGTTTGTGAGTTCGAGCCCACATCAAGCTCTTTGCTGTCAGTGCAGAGCCCGGTTCAGTTTCTCTGTCCCCCCTCTCTGCCCCTCCCCCACTCTCCCTTACTCTTTCTCTCAAAATATACATAAACTTAAAATATATATATATAAATAAAAATAACTTAATGGCCAATATTAAGATAGTATAATGTCCATATAGTAGATAACATAAATGATGTTGCAAAGATATTAAGACAAGAAAAGACATTCGTCACAGAGATTAAGCTAAATAGTAGGTTATAAAACAGTATGACATTTTTATTAAAAATATATACATATTTTGTACACACACACAGACAGACTTGTATGTATAACAGATGTCTTCCTAGGCAAAATTCTGCTGCTAATCTCTAGGCTAATTTCCTTATCTGTATTTTCTAATTTTTCTGTAATGAGTATCATGGCTTACATTTTTAAAAATGTTTTTTATTTATTTTTGAGAGAGAGAGAGACAGAAAGTGAGTGGGGAGGGGCAGAGAGAGAGGGAGACACTGAATCTGAAGCAGATTCCAGGCTATGAGCTGTCAACACAGAGCTTGACGTACGGGCTCAAACCTATGAACCGTGAGATCATGACCTGAGCCAAAGTCGGGCGCTTAACCAACTGAGCCACCCAGGCAGCCCACAGCTTACATATTTTTTCAAAGATTATTTGGCGAGGCTCAAAATACACATCAAATTACCTTTCAAATTTCTTATTGTATATTGAGGGAGCTTAAGTTAGAACACACCTGCATTTCTGGTCATGAAGCATATCAGTGGCTACTGGATACCATCTGACAACAGTTTTATTGCTTAACAATGAATATATTGCCAGCTTTACAGAACTTCCTTTTTGCAAAATGATCCATCCCACAATCCATGTAGTTCCAGTATGGCTGTTATTCTTTGAGCTTCAATTGTGCTATCTGAACAGAAGTGGACCCATGACCCAGACCTGGCCCACTTCTTTCTCCACTTGTCTAAGCATGTGGGCCATGCATAGTCAACCAAGGCTCCTCCATGGAATCTGAAACATAAATGCTAAAAAAGAAAAGTTCCCTCTTTTCTTCTGAGGTAAGAATTATACGGCCAATATAGGATATTCTGCTACCATATAGAGCCAAAAGATAAAAGAAGGGAGATTAGATCCCTGATACCATCATTTGATCCCCTGAAACCAGATATGTTTGAAGCCACAGTGCTCCAGACTTTTCAGTTATATAAATCAATACATTCCATTTTTTTGCTATTTTGAATAGGGTTGCTATCATTTGCAATCATGAGATCTACTAGGGCATGGATAAGGCAAAAACAACTCTTCACAAAAAACTGCTCTCATAAAAGAAATGTAAAATGAGAAACAGAAAATAAGGATGTAAATGTTTGAGTACATGTTTACTAATGCCTCTTTAAGACCTGGGCAATCTCTTCCATGTCTAAGAATTACTTACTTCTCAGTGACATGTGACAATTGATTACTCCCTCCTTCTTAAAATACTTTCTTCACTTGGCTTCCAGATCATCAGGATAACACTATTTCCTTCCTTTCTGGTCATTCTTTGAGTTTCCTTTGCTGTTTCTCCTTCTCCCCAGATGCTGTGCTCAGACCTTGGGTCCTCATGTATACTCTATCTATTCACATTCTATATAATCTCATGTAGTAACACTACTTTAAAATAATTTAATGTGAAATGCCTTCCAAATTTCTATATGCAACCCAAAGCTCTCCCCTTAGGTAGAGAGTCATTTATCAAACTACCTAACCAAGATCTCCACCTGGACAGTTTTAGTCTGTCAACTTTAATATGTTCAAAATGATTTTAATATGTTCAAAATGACATTACCACAAATATCCCATAATTCCCCACGAGTTTCTCTTCTCATTCAACAGAACAGCCATTCATCCAGTTACACAAGCCATATACTTAGAAATCTTCTTTAACTTCTTCACTATATCATAATATATATCCCCCATATCATAATTACTCCGTAACTCCTGATGGCTGTCCTTTCAAATACATCCTAGATCCAGCCACTTTTCCTCATCTCCAATATCACTACTCCAACCCAAATCACCATACTCTGTTGTCTGAACTACTGAGTTAAGTGCCAAACGAGTCTCTTGCCTTCTACTATGCCCCTTTTCAGTCTACTGACTCAGCAGTCAGGACAAATTTTCTAAAATGGTAAGTCAGGTCATGCAACTATCCACCAGATCTCCAATGGTTTCTTACTGATATTTCAAATACACACCCAATGCCCCAGTCTTTGAGGCTCCATATGATCTGGCCCCTGCTTCCTTTCTGATTTCACCTCCTACTACTCTCCCTTGCTTATTAGTCTGTTCCACTTATAAAACCGGTCATCTTGCTGTTCCTTGAACAACCACAACTTTCCTGCCTCTACCTGGAATGATTTTTCCCATATATTCATATGATTGGCTTCTTCTTCTTGAACTGATACTCAAGAGCATTTCTGTCTAAATGTCATGTCCTTAAAGAGAACTCTCTGACCATCTAAGTTGAAAGAGCTCCCTCTTGCTACCATCACTCTCTTTCTTCTTACCTTGTTTTATTTTTCTTCATGACATTTATCATTACCTGACATTATATATGTATTTATTGTCTTTTCTCATTACACGATAAATCCGAAGAAAGCAGGAGCCTAGTACAGGATCAGGTACACATATTTGGTGGGTTGGGGGAGGACAATGAATTGTTTGTGGCACTGTGAACTAGTATAATCCTTTCAGTAAGCATCCTGACAAAACATATTAAAGCCACAAAAATGTTCATATCTATTGCAGAATAGCTAGTGAACTCGATTGGTTATTTTTAGACAGTCTATTCCAATTCTTTCCCACATACAGCAGCTTAACCTAATCTGAAGCTTGACCTCTCCATGTCCCTAACTCAAAGATATCAAAAGACCATCAGCTAATCACTTATCCCTCTCCCCCTAGGATGCCACAGCAGAAGGAGAAAATATATTGCTCACTGTTTGATTTCTTCCAGATATACAAACAAAATAATGGGAATATAATTACCACTGGTTCAAATGTTTTATGCTACTTAAGGGAAACAACTTTTAATATAGTGAATTGTACATATGACTAAGAAGATGATATTTGATTCAAGGCACATTTTAAGCCAAAATATGCTTGCTATTTGAATGTTAACCATCTTGTGGTTCAGGATAACTTTTACCTCCCCTTTTTCCTAAAGGAGAAAAAAAAATCAAGATAATATCCTCTAAGAAAATTTCCAATACACAGACTAAAACTTTGTTTCTTTTCACCCAACAGCACTTTAACAAATATACAACAGACTTCCATTAAAGCCGACTACCCCTGATAATTTATCCTAATGAAATTAAATGATAATGAAGCAAAGTCTATATTTACTTATAGCTACTTATGGCATGTCAAAAACAAAGTTAATAATAGAAAAATAGAGATAAATAATTAAGGTTTTTTTTTCAAATGTTATTCTTTAGATGTACAACCGACAGTATTTGGAACTATACGTCTGGCTTACAAAAGATCTTTTCACACAATAGAATGCTTGCTTCTCCTGGTCACAATTAACTAAACCACTAATAGATATTGCACTTGAGAAGTGTCAGAGGTCCGCCCCAAGTAGTTCGGAATTGGAGCTGGCATGGGCAGACAGGATCTGTCACGCTGCCTCCTTCCTTTCCTTCACACCTCTCTTTCTCTGAACAGGCTGGCTCTGTAACACATAGATTGAGATGCTGCCTGGAAAAATAAGGAGCATGATTTGCAGAAAGACAGAGAAGAGTATGTAGCAGATGCACACACACAAGCAGAGATAATAAATGGAAACTAAACACCGCTTCAATTCCTGGTAGATTCCAAGTTCCTGTACTCAGATCTTTCTGAGGGCCCACTAAATTCATACTCATAAATTCTTTGAGACATTCCTGTATCTTCATAATAAATTTTCTTTTTAAGGTAGCCTAAAATGGCTTCTGTTACATGCCATCAAAGATTCCAACATTAGAATCTGGGAACAGCAAAGCAATTATAAGTTATTTCCTGTATGTTGTAGTATGTATTTTCTGGCATGATCCTTCACATAATTAGAAGCAAATCTATTGATGCAGCCTGACAATAAGAAAATAACTTGAAAGGAAGTAGATTCAGAAAATCTCAGAGGAGACAAACTGAATATATTCTCCAAAACATCCAGAATCTGATGTCCACTCAGGAATCATCTCAAGGAGGACAGCAAGCCTCTTTTGAACAATATCTCAGTAACACATACATCCTTATGTCCATAAGAAAAAACTGGGCCAAAGAAAACAGTGATTTTCTAAGTAAAAATCTCCAGCAAGCACAAAAACAAATTTATTACAGTACCAAAAAAGCAGAGGGGTAGGAAACTTTCTACAGCTAGCAATTTTGCAATTGTTGAGAAGGCAGAACTTGGCAGAAATTTGTAAAAATGCTACCATGCCCAGTAGAGTGCTATATTCAAACAGCATTAAAGTTTACTATCTCATTCTATGTATAAACAAAAACAATCATAAATTAATACCAGTAAAATGAACTTGATTAATTAGAATAGTGAAGAAAATGTACATAGGAAAAAGTACAACTCACATTAAGAATACATTTAAAAATTTACAAATACTTACATTTTTTGCCGTCATGTCAAATTGTATTTGATTTAAAATTCTGTAGAGCCATTAAAAAAACAGAAAAACCTTTGTCTTCAATAATTCTTTAAAAGAACATCCTGTTAAAAGGGGAAAAGAGAGGGAACAGTAATATAATAACAATAATAATAGGCAACGTTTATGATATATTTACCATGTGACATGCATTGTTCTTTAAGCGCATCATTTAAATTAATCTTCATAACACTATGAGACATCTACCATTTTAACCCTCATTTTCCAGATAAAAATTGGGGCTTACAGAAGTGAAATAATTTGACATATCAACTCAGCTAACAAGTGATAAAAACTGGGCTCTGAAATATCATACTATGTTGCTTTAGATAATACATTGAAAGAAACTGAAGGGCTTATTGGAGAAATAGCCAATTTCAGAGTTGGGGCAGGAGATGTGCAGGATATGACTGAACATTTTATTGTACAGTAAGGAAGAGATCAAAAAAAGATGGGAGATAGGGGCGCCTGAGTGGCTCAGTCGGTTGGGCATCCGACTTTAGCTCAAACCATGATCTCACTGCTTGTGGGTTCAAGCCCCACATCGGGCTCTGTGCTGACAGCTCAGAGCCTGGAGCCTGCTTCGGATTCTGTGTCTCCCTCTCTCTCTGCCCTTCCCCCACTCACACTGTCTCTCACTCAAAAACGAACAAACGTTTTTAAAAAGTTTTGATTTTTTTAATTAAGGAGATATATCAAAAGCATACAGGAGCCAACTTACAGGTTCTACCACTGGACAATCTGGAACAGCTGGAGGGCCCAACTACACAGTGATAATAACAGATTATGACAGACTATAAACTCTTTGAATAAAGTAACAAGCCAGGACTGCATAGTGATAAAAGCATATAAAACACAATAACGAGGAAGAAGAGAAAGCTCTTCTTTGCAATTCAATACCAACTAGTAAATATAAAAGAAAAATGAAGAAGAAGAAAGCCACCAGTTTGTAAACATCATAATAATAACTGATTAGACAAGGATCATTATTGGATACTACAACTAGTAGGTGAAAGAGGGTGAGAAAAAGGATATTTACACAGTCTTGAAATATCTCCTTACAAAATACCTTCTAATTCAAATTTTGCAGTGAAGAAACCTAGCACATACCACTTAGCCAAAGTAATCAAACCTATCAAGTAACCACCAACAGTGGCACAAACCAACATCACACATTTCCACAAGCGCACTGAGACGGATATATTCTCATTTCTGAGGTATTTCCACCCAAATTCATAATCTAAATCTAATCATGAGGAAATATCAGAGAAATTTAAATTGATGGTCATTCTATAAAACAACAGGGGAACTTTTCAAAAATGTTAGTGTCATCAAAGAAAAAAAACAACTTGACAAACATTCCAGACTCAAAAAGACAAAAAGTACATAAAAATTAAACTCCAAGTATGATCCTGATGTGGACTCTGGATCATACTTGCTATGAACACCATTATTAGGGCAACTGGAAAAACTGAAAATAGAGTCCACAGACTGGATAATAGTATTGTTTAAGTGTTCCATTTCCTGCTTCTGATCAGAGGACCATGGGATTTTTTAAGTGAATGGGCTTGCTTTTAGAAAACATACACCCAAATATTTAGAAGTGGAGAGGTACAATAGCAGCAACTAGCTTTCAAATGATGAAAAAAACATATAATCTGTATACATAGAGAGAGTGGGAATGATAAAGGAAATGTGGCAAAATGTTGGCATCTGGTTAACTGGGAAAAGGGTATTTAGAAGTTATTTGTCCTATTTTTTGCGGCTTTCCTCTTATTTTACAATTATTTCAAAATTAAAGCTTTAATAAGACATTCAAGGGAAAGGAAAAAATAAAAGTTAATTTGGCAAAGAATAAACAATGGGAGCTTGAAGAAATAGAGACTCCAAATGTCTGTCTCGTATACTAGAATTAGAATCTACAAGTAAGACTGTGAGCAAAAAAAAAAAACAAAAGTATTTTTACTTTTCTTATTTTTTAACTTTTTAAAACTGTTACTTATTTTAGGGGCGCCTGGGTGGCTTAGTCGGTTAAGCATCCGACTTCGGCTCAGGTCAGATCTCACAGGTCGTGGGTTCGAGCCCCGCATCAGGCTCTGTGCTGACAGCTCAGAGCCTGGAGCCTGTTTCAGATTCTGTGTCTCCCTCTCTCTCTGCCCCTCCCCCACTCATGCTCTGTTTCTGTCTCAAAATAAATAAACTATAAAAAAAAAAACAACCTGTTACTTATTTTAGAGAGAGTGCATGCACAAGAGAACAGGGGAGAGGGGCAGAGGAAGAAAGAGAGAGAATCCTAAGTAGGCTCCACACCCAGCACAGAACCTGACATGGGCTCAATCTCACAAACCATGAGATCATGACCTGAGTGGAAATCATGAGTTGGTCACTTAACTGACTGAGCCACCCAGGCACCCTCAGCATGGATTTTTTTTTTTTTTAGGCTCAATCTCAGCTCTGACACTTAGCTGTGTGACCTTGAACAAAGTGACTTAACCACTTTGAGCCTCAGTGTCCTCATCTGAAAATAGATATACTGAGTTTTTCAGAGTTATGTTAGCAGTAAATTAGATACAATCTGTCCAAATGAAAATCATCAGATCCACCAAGTTAATGCACCAAATGCCCTGCAATTTATTCATAAACAATGAATACTCTTAATCACAAAAAGTCAATTTTATTTCTTTTATTTAAAAAAAAAAATTAATGTTTAGTTATTTTTGAGAGAAAGAGAGAGAGGCAGAGTACGAGCAGGGAAGGGGCAGAGAGAAATATGGGAGACACAGATTTGAAACAGGCCCCAGGCTCTGAGCTGTCAGCACAAAACCCAATGTGGGACTCAAATTCATGAACCATGAGATCATGACCTGAGTCGAGGTCAGACACTTAACTGAGCCACCCGGGGGTCCCACAGAAAGTCAATTTTAAATATTTCTTTTTTTTTTTTAATGTTTTTTATTTATTTCCGAGAGAGAGAGAGAGACAGCGTGAACAGGGGAGGGTCAGAGAGAGAGGGAGGCACAGAATTTGAAACAGGCTCCAGGCTCTGAGGTGGCTGTGAGCACAGATCCCAACACGAGGCTTGAATCCACGAGCAGTGAGAGATCATGACCTGAGCTCAAGTCAGATGCTTAACCGACTGAGCCACTCAGCCGCCCCTAAATATTTCTAAGATTACCTTCGGACCTACTGAAATGTATTTTTTAAATGTTTATTTATTTTTGAAGGAGAGACAGAGTGTAAACAGAGGAGGGGGAGAGAGAGGGAGACACAGAAGACGAAGCAGGCTCCAGGCTCTGAGCTGTCGGCAGAAGGCCTCACGCAGGGCTCGAATCCATGAACCGAGAGATCATGATCTGAGCCGAAGTCGGACATTTAACCAACTGAGCCACCCAGGCACCCCTAAATGTATTTATAACAAAAAACAAGGAAGAAACCTGCTAGATGTATCTAAGGTAGAAACTGCTGCCTATCCAGTATCTTCTTCCTTAGGAGAAGTTGAAGGTGGCAATATGCCCAACTGAAGAAAAGTACTACATTCTCAGTCTCCCTTTCATATGTGCTGACCATATGAAATAATTCTGGTCAATAAAATATAAGCAGACATCATTGGGTTGGGCTACCAGATTCAACTAGCAAATATCCTTTTTCCCTTCTCCCAGTTTCTGATTCCAGAATATGGCTATAATGGCCAGAACTGCTTCTAGCTTCATTACAATATTCGCTATTCAGTATGGTGCTGTATTTCCTAATGGCTGGGCTATTGAGCGATGCTGTGATATTTACCCAACTAAAAGAAAAAATTAACAGAGCATTATTATTTCAGCACACAATAACAAGTGGCTGCCAATAAAATACCACTTAATCACGTTAATTAACTTCAGCTTAATTTTGTCCAGTAGTTCCTTTGTATCCTCTCACCAGAACTAAGTACAAATTAAAACCTCTAAACATTACCTAAATGATAAATGTTCAAGATAGAGCCAAAGCACACAGATTTCTTGAGTAAATTTACATTAACATCTCTATGCTTCAATTTCTTCATCTTCAAAACAGTAATAAATAGTACATCTACTTAATTCAATGAGTCAAGATATACACTGCCTAGCACAGTGTAAGCCCTCAACATTAGAGAAAACAGTAGTTTGCTGTCTTCTCATGACAAATTAAGGTTTCTTCTTCCAAAATAAATAATACATAATTCACATGTAGTAAACGTAAAAAAATAACCACACCATAAATCTAGTTTAAAAAGGAAACAAAGTGTCTGTGGTTAAGAAAAACTCTTCTAAAATTAACAAAAGTAGGCAATAACTTTATTCATTTATTTATTCATTCAGGAAGCACTGAATACTATGTGAAAGGTACTAATCTAGGCACTGAAGACATCCTAGTAGATGAAACAGAGAGCATAAACCCTCAAATGTAATTTAAATTATATAAAATTACATTAAGAAAAATGTTATAAAAAGAAATGGGATTACGATAGAGATCTGCCTCATTCAATTAAAAATGAGGAAGTACGCTCTACTGCCTTTGAGTGAGAACTTATAACCTTTAATTTAAAAATACACATTTCTAATAAAAATTTTTAAAAGATAAAAAATAGATTAATTAATTAATTACACATTTCTGAGGCATCTGCGTGGCTCAGTAGGTTAAGCGTTAGACTCTTGGTTTCAGCTCAGGTTATGATCTCACAGTTTTGTGGATTTAAGCCCTGTATCAGGCTCCACACTGACAGTGCAGAGCCTGGTTGGGCTTCTGTCCCTCTCTCTCTCTCTCTCTCTGCCCCTCCCCCACTCACACTGTCTCTGTCTCTCTTGAAATAAATAATTTTTTTAAAAAGCAAATAAATAATAAATAAAAATACACATTTCTAAGTATTTTTAAAGCTTTTGCTTTTTTAAAAAACATTGTCTTCAAACTAAAAATTATTTGCAACATATGATTAAAATGAAGTGTCTAGAAAGTAAACAAACATGGAACTGAATGTTTCAAGAAACTGCCATCTTTGGTGGCACTGGTGATTCTCAAAGATAAACCACTCATGTGCACTGATGCATTATGTTTTATCCTGGCTCAACAACTATACACTTTTTCCTGTCACTAAACTCTTCAGTTGGTTAAAAAAATAAGTCAGATTTCTTCTTTCAGCTTCATGAACACATATGTCAAGCTCCAAAAGTCAATCTTTGTGACCTCACCATCTGCCATGATCTCTTGTCAGTTTCAAACAATGCAACTCCCACAGATGGTCTCAAAATGCAAACCCTTTTTCTTTCCAATCACAATTAGCAGTTCTAGCCACAAAGCCTTTTAAAATGGTACAGTGTTAATCAAAATAAGAAGAAATGAATAATTATGGATAAATTTGTAGGATTAACATCATCTAAATCGGTAGACTTTCTAACAGTCCTGAAAAAGAGGCTATGAAAATTGTATTTTAGCAAAGGCAGCATATTTAAATGAAGACATTACTAATTTTAAAAACATGCCTATATTTCAAAGTATTTAAAATACACAACAAATAATCAAATAAATAAAGAAACAAGTATCAGCCATGACCCCACCTCTCAGAGGCAACTACAAATAAGCTTTTGGCAAAATATCCTTTGGTTTCTCTTTCTGCACTTTAACTTCTGATAAGTGGTATTAATGAGAAGATATTTTCATAGAAAATGGTAGTATGTAACTCTTTCTTAGATGATGAGCATATCTAGACACTCTCCTAAATGCTTCACAAGTATGATTCCATACCATTCACACCACAACTCTATCAGGTAAATATTATTACATTTTTAAGATGACAAAACTGAGCTTTAGAGAGTTGAGGTAACTTGCATAGTTAACCAACTGTTTAAATGGCAATGCCAGAATATCTCAGACCAGCAGACTCTTCTTAATCACTATGCTAATTTACATAATATATCTGACTTGAGATATAATAGATTCTCAAAATATAACAAAATATGTAACTACTATTACAATAAATCTACACAAAAGGATAATTTACACACAAAAAAATCCTTTGACATTTCATATGACACTGGGTCAGGTTTTAACCTTTTTTTAGTTCTTTCTCTTTATTAATTTCAATATTAAATTGAAATTGTCTTTATTTTTGAGTATATGTGTAGTAAACTTCATTTTTTTACAGCTACATAGCATTCCTTTACCTAATTATATCATAATTTATATCACTAGCCTGCTACTGATAGACAGTTAGATTTCCTAAGTTTACAAACTGGTGACAGTAATCACATTTTAATGGCTCAATCCTTAATGTTTGGTCTGGCCTCTGAGTACGTCTCCATCTCTGTGTTGAATCACTTCCTCACACCCTTCTCTTATCCACTTCCACTGGTCTTCTGTCAGTTCCTCAAAAACATGCTCCTACTGCCTCAGGGCCTCTGCACATGTTGTTGCCTCAGCCTGAAATATTCACCAAGGTTAACTCCTCTTTCTTTAGATCTCTTCTCAATGTCACTTCCACAGGGAAAACTGTCCCTCTTCTGCTAACCAGACTATGTCAGGGTCTCCCTCTTCTTACCCTCTCTTACTTTCTTCATTTACAGTACACAGCAGCTTGTCATTATTTATTTATTTGTGTGATTATCAGAATGTGGCCTATCTCTGCCAACTAAAGTATAAGTTTCATGAGAACAGTGACCCTATCTGTTCACTATTATATATACCCAGTGTCTGGCATATGGTTGGAATTCAAGTGATATTTGTTTTTTGGCTTTTTAAAGAAAATATTTATCTGCTGAATTATATACTCAATATTTTTTTTTCATCCTTTAATAATATGATAATCTCAGGGCACCTGGCTGGCTCAATCAGAAAAGCATGCAATTCTTGATCTCAGGGTCATGAGTTAGAACTCCACGTTGGGCGTAGAGATTATTTACATAAATAAGTAAAAAATAATAGTAATACGATAATCTCATCTAACAATGACTTGACAGCAGAAAATGAAAATATTTTTAACCATATAACACAATTACACATCTGAAAGGTCATTAAGCTAATATAGCATAATTTTGAGTGACACTTTCCTACCATGAACAAAAAGGGTTTTTTTGGATTCAACTGTGCATTTTTGTTTCATTAATTTTTTTAAAAAGTTATAGGAAAAATACTTATAATAGGGCATATTTAATTTCATTAGTTTTTAAAGTGAAAACAACAGTACACAAGAATAAAATCTTTCTGAAAAACACTTTTACTAAAAGTTACTCTTCCAAAGAACCACCAACATTTTACATTTTAAAAAAAGGAAAAGAGGGGCGCCTGGGTGGCTCAACTGGCTGAGCGTCTAACTTCAGCTCAGGTCATGATATCGCAGTTCATGGGTTCAAGCCCTGCGTCAGGCTCTGTGCTGACAGCTCAGAGCCTGGAGCCTGCTTCAGATTCTGTGTCTCCCTCTCTTTCTGCCCCTGCTTGGCTTGTGCTCTGTCTCGCTCTAATAAATAAACATTTTTTAAAAATTTTTTTATAAAAACAAGGAAAAGAAAATTGCTTTTATGTTCATTGCTTACTTTTTTAAAGTTGAAAAAAGTTTTCCAGTTTTACATAAGCTTTTATTCAGATTCTGAACAACAATAAAAACTGATTAATGCTGCAAGCAATCAATAACAGCTTTTAAGTCTTCTACAGACATGCAGTGAAATAATGAATAATGTAGCCTCAGCATTACTCATTCATTTACTTATTCAATAAATACTTACTGAATGTCTGCTGCACATCAAACACTAGGCTGAGCATTAAAGATACTATGAGAAACAATGACAGTCCCTGCCTTTGTGGAACCTACATTTAGGCATTAAACATGCATTTCATAATTAACTACTTCTTGACAGTTACTGTAGGTACTACTATAGTAGACAAAAAAGAAACATGCAAAGGAAACATGTACAATAAAGGACTGGGTCTCCAGTTTTAGAGATTTCTTTCAGGAAATGAAGTTTGAGCCAAACTCAACAAACAAACAAACGAACTTTGTAAACCAGTGGCAAAGACAGAAGGTACAACACAGCCAGAGGGAGCAACCACCACAGGAGAACGCTCATCCAAAGAAAAGCCTATGGGAAGTTCCAGAAACTAAAGAAGATCTAGGTACCTGAAAACACAGGGCAAATGGGAAGCCTGCTAAGAGATGACACAAAAGCCAGAAAGAACAAAAGGTGTTCACTGTGCAAAAAGGTGCACAGTGAAACGTCATCTGATTAGTGGGAAGCCTCAAAAAGATTTTAAGAAGGGAGCCAAACATCTGAACCAGAGAGATACTAAATTATGTTCACCAAGGATAATGTAGAAATTATTTGCATCCTAATTATTTAAAAACCAGCAATATCAGCTATATTCTAGAACTCTTTAGTAACTGAAATGCTCGCTCACTTCTTGGGTACATCAGATAAGTTTATATTCACCATCTATAATCCATTTATCTAACAAACAACCTTAACTCAAGGAAATAAAACTCAAAGCAAAGCGCAGATATGAGCAAATAAAAAAGGTCTCCAGCCCTCAAGTTAGCTTTCACAAAACCCACGCATTAGTCAGTAACTCAAGTCTTCAGGCCTTCCTTCATGTTATTACTTTTAATTAACATAAAATTCTTACTAAATTTGCTTATCTTGATTTTCAGGCATAGAGCCAATTATATCCAGTAGAAAAGGTGTGGTAATAGGGAACAAATGGGTTAGGCAGTGTTAGAGTACATTAGCAAAATAATTCACAACTGGTGGCTTAATACTATAGAAAGATCAGACATAGAATTACATTTCACCATGTAAATTCATTGAAGTAGAGGTCCTTCCTTATTCTCTGACAAAACTGTGTTTATGACATGTTCCTTAAATGTGCTTCAATAATAAAACCTACTTGATATTTTTGTTTCAAATATTTTCATGGATTATAACATTTATTACTAGTTCTTACTCATTGAAAAAAGTACCCTGACCAAAGAAGCAATATTAGAAGATATCACCCAAATTTAGAAATCCTGTCAAGACCTAATAGAAAGGTTCTTTTATCAAGCAGTGCAAGCCAAATTTTAAACCATTAATTCACTTATGTACAATGACAATATGGATTAAATCACTTGTTGCACATAAGCTCTTTATCAAAGTCACATTTCCAGATCAACACTGCTTTATTTTATTTTATTTTTTTTAAATTCTCAGTTGTGGTCTTTATTATTATTTTTTTTTTGCAAATAGTTTATTGTCAAGTTAGTTTCCATATAACCCAGTGCTCATCCTCACACGTGCCCTCCTCCATGCCCATCACTCCCCTTCCCCCCCAACACACCCATCAGTCCTCAGTCTGTTCTCAGCATTCAAGAGTCTCTCATGGTTTGCCTCTCCCTCTCTCCTACTATTTCCCCCCTTCTTCTCCCCCACGGTCCTCCGTTAAGTTCCTCCTAATCCTCCTATACGTGCAAACATATGGTATTTGTCCTTCTCTGCCTGACTTGTTTCGCTCAGCATAACACCCTCAAGGTCCATCCATGTTGCTACACATGGCCAGATATCATTCTTTCTCATTGCCATGTATATTGCATTATACAGATAAACCATATCTTCTTGATCCATTCATCAGTTGATGGACACTTAGGCCCTTTCCATGTTTTGGCTATTGTTGAGAGTGCTGCTATGAACATTGGGGTACGTATGTTCCTATACATCAGCACTCTTATATCCCTTGGGTAAATTCCTAACAGTGATATTGCTGGGTCATAGGGGAGTTCTACTGGTAATTTTTTGAGGAATCTCCACATTGTTTTCCAGAGGGGCTGCACCAGTTTACATTCCCATCAACAGTGTAGGAGGGTGCCCGTTTCTCCACATCCTTGCCAGCATCTAGAGTCCTCTGATTTGCTCATCTTAGCCACTTTGACTGGCGTGAGGTGTATCTCAGTGTGGTTTTGATGTGTATTTCCCTGATGAGGAGGGATGCTGAGCATCGTTTCATGTGTTTGTTGGCCATCTGGACGTCCTCTTTGGAGAAGTGTCTGTTCATCTCTTCTGCCCATTTCTTCACTGGGTTGTTTGTTTTTCGGGTGTGGAGTTTCGTGAGTTCCTTATAGATTATGGATATTAACCCTTTATCTGATATGCCATTTGCAACTATCTTTTCCCATTCCGTCGGCTGCCTATTAGTTTTATGGATTGTTTCCTTTGCCGTCAACACAGCTTTAGATAAGTAATACAAATATGAAGACTTATCCCAATGTGATCCATCACAAGAGGCAAGGTGAGTTTTTAAAATATCATTTGGGTAGTAACAAATTTAGACAAAGTACCGTACAAATAACTACGCAAGCATCAAACGTTCAATTTACCCAAGAGTCCAAAAAGACAAAATTGGGAGGCAATCAAAAAGGAGCAATCTGTGAGGAAAACAGCAAAATTTCTAATCCTCACTTGGAATATCACCATCCTTATATAGGTACCTAATCTATATTCAAGTGAAAATGAAACCATTTTATAATCAGCATCATCATAAGAGTATGATGATGTAAATCCTCACAGTAGCAGAATAGTTATTCCATTTTACCATGGGGGAGATGGCAGGTAACTGAGTCAGAAAGCTTAAATAACTTGCCCAAGGTCACAGAGAACCAAAATTTACCATAAAGTTTTACATAAGTGAGATGTCACTATATACATGTTCAAAGATATCATGAAAAGATGAGTTCCAAGCAGTTTTCATTTTAAATTTAAGATTGTTAGGACATTAAAGGTTTGTGCTATTTACAAATGTTAAGAATATAAACTGAATACTACACACAGTTTAAAATGATCGATAAGCAGGGCGCCTTGGTGGCTTAGTCGGATAAGCGTCCGACTTTCGCTTAGGTCATGATCTCACGGTTCGTGGGTTCGAGCCCCGCGTCGGTCTCTGTGCGGACTGCCAGCTCAGAGCCTGGAGCCTATTTCAGAGTCTGTATCTCCCTCTCTCTCTGACCTTCCCCTGCGCATGCTGTCTCTCTCTCTCTCTCTCCTAGAAATAAATAAAAATATTTTTTAAAAAATGATCGATAAGTAATTTCTGGAAAAATGGCAGGTTATAAGAACATTTGTCTTACTTGCATGAGCTCCTGTCGCTTAAAGATAATTATTGCATAATTTATAATTTGTATGTATTTATCCAGTATTTATTAAATATTTTTATTTATTATTTATTAAATATTTATTTATTAATAAACCAAAATTAACACTGATTTAAAATAAAGGAGAGAAAAGCCAAAAAATACAAAAAGGTACACAGTGAAATGTCATTCTCTCATTGTTGCTCCCCCATCTGCCTATTTCCTACCTACCTCATTTATACCTCTGTATGGACAAGTCATAATACTTAAGTTTCTTATGTATCTGCCCCAGGTTTTTTAAGCATGTACAGGTAAAATAAAAATAGTCTAGTTTTCCTATTTTTTAAAAAAGTTAAATATTTAGTTCTATATCTTGCTTTTTTTTTTTACACTTAATAATACAGCAACGAGATCATATCAAATCTGTACAAAGAGAATATCCTTATTCCCTTTTACAACTGCCTATAACATTTAACCAGTTCCCTCTTGTTGGAATTTGGGTTTCCAATCTTCTCTATTATAAGTAATCGTTCAGTGAATAACCTTACACATACATAATTCTTTGATCTAATGATATATACACTTACAGAAATGTTGCTAAACTGTCCCCCACAGGTGTGAAAATTTGCACCCCAACCAGCAATATATAAAAGTACTTGTTTCGCCATAGCTTCACCAGTACAGAATGTTCATTGGTGTTTATTAAAAGATTTTTTAAATGGCATTTACTTGCAATTTTATTTTGTTCTTTTTTAGTTTGATTATCATTATTTGTTTGCTTCTTTTTTTTTAATGTTTATTTATTTTGAAAGGGGGGAGTGGTAGAGAGAGAGAGGTAAGAGAATCTCAAGCACGCTCCCTGCTCAGTGTGGATCCCCACATGGGTATCATGTCTCACCACTGTGAGATCACATATGGTCTGAGCCAAAATCAAGAGGCAATCATTTAACTGGCTGAGCCACCCAGGGGCCCCTACTTGTCTACCTCCTGATTTAGCCTTTGCAATATGCATCTCCAATTTCAAGAAAAAAAAATTGTCAGTGTTTTTACTGGATGTCAATCCTCCCTAAATTAATTTAATTTAGAAGCTACACATCTTAAAAATGTTGACTCCTCTTACCTAAGAACAGAGAATAGATTTCCATTTATTTAAATCTCCTTTATGCCCTTCAGGGATATTTACAATTTTTCCTTACATAGGTGTTATGGGTCAAACTTCCGCAAAAAGATACATTCAATTCCTAATCCCTGATACCTATGACTGTGACTTATTTGGAAATTAGGATCTTTGTAGACGGAATCAAGATAGGATGAGGACATACTGTAACTAGGATGAGTCCTAATCCAATATGAGAAGAGACGGGGAGGCCTGGGTGGCTCAGTTGGTTAAGCGTCTGACATTGGCTCAGGTCATGATCTCATGGTTCATGAGCTTGAGCACCATGTCAGGCTCTATGCTGACAGTTTGGAATCAGGAGCCTGCTTCAGATTCTGTGTCTCCTCTCTCTGTCCCTCACCCACTCGCACTCGTTCTCTCCTTCTCTCTCAAAAATAAATAAACATTCAAAAAAAAAAAAAAACCCAGGAGAAGAGATACAGACAAAGACACAAAAAGAAGTCAGCTATGTAGAGATGGAGGCAGAGACTGGGGTTATACTACCACAAATCAAGAAATGGCTGGAGCTACCAGAAACTGATCCTCTCCTAAAGGCACCAGAGAAAGGATGGTCCTGCCAACACTTTTATTTTGGACTTCTAGCCTATAAAATGGTGAGAGAATAAACTTTTATTGTTTTAAGCCACTGAGTGTGTGGTACTTTGTTATGGCAGCCCTAGGAAACTAACACACTAGGTTTTAAATATTTAATATTATAGCTATCCCCAGGGTTTTTTTGTTGTTTTAGCTGGGTGTTGTCCTTTTATACATGGAATTCTCCATCATAGCTTCCAAGCCATTTGTATGTAATAAAGTTACAGACTTCTATTTGCTAATTTGAAAGAGAGAGAGACAGAATGCAGGCAGGGGTGGAACAGAGAGAGGAGGAGACACAGAATCTGAAGGAGGCTCCAGGCTTAGCACAGAGCCTGACGTGGGGCTCGAACTCATGAACCGTGAGATCATGACCTGAGCCGAAGTCAGACGCTTAACCAACTGGGCCACTCAGGTGCCCCTGTTCTATTTGCTAATTTTATACCTCGCTACAAAACTGAATTTTTTACTATCTGTAGTAGTTTTTCAATGGACTCTTTCGGGTTTTTCAGGTACAAAATTATATGAAAATAGGAATTATTAGGTCTTTCGAGTTTACAGAACAATGGAGGTAGCCTGATTATAAATCTCTCAGCTTCCCCAAATAGATAGAAAATAAACAAGGAGAATAAATAAAACCACACAGGACTCATGCCTTCAACATTATCACGAATAGGAGACAGAGATTACAGCAATCTTCAAATTACCTGTAAGTAAAGGAAAACAAATAAATTCTCTAAGAAACCCTACTATCTACCTTCTGCAAGTCTGTGGATGCAAAGAGTGAAATAAGGGTAAACAGATTCCATGAAAAAGAGCATAAGGGTAAAAAGAATTCAGAGTAATTTGGCGGCAAATTAAGTATACAGATAGAGAGAGGAGATGGTAACTCTTGCAGACAAGGCAGTTAACAGAAAAAAGGCAATAAGAGGGAGAAATTATACCTCATACGGAAACAAAATAGAAACAAGACATACCAACCCTTCTTCTACCCCTTTCCCTCACCACCAAAACCACAAATTCATAAAAGAAACTGAACAGAAAGAAACCGAACAGAAGAGGGAAGAGTAGCAGAAGAACACTAAAACTAGAGACTTTGTCCACAGTATGAAGAGGCACAAAAGTAAGTATATGTCTACAAAAGTATTGCAAAACTCAGAAAAATACAGATGAAAGGTTTCTGTTGATAGTGTTCTCTCCCAGAACCAACCATGGAGTTGGGAAAAGCCAACACTCCCTTTATAGTGAAGTAAATATCTCCAAACAATAATCTGAAGATCTGAAAAAACCTTGAGTCAGAAATACAGAAACAAAGAATCAATATAGACAAAAACAAAAGAAATTAGAGTTGAACTCCATGAATAGAAGAAAAGACAAAATCATCTAAGAAATGAAAAACTAAATTACTGGGACACCCAGGCGGCTCAGTTGGTTGAGCATCCAACTTCGGCTCAGGTCATGATCTCAAGGTTTGGGAGTTCGAGCCTCACATCAGGCTCACTCCTGTCAGCGCAGGGCCCGCTTCAGATCCTTTGTCCCCTTCTCTCTGCCCCTCCATGTTCACACACTCTCTCTCAAAGATAAAAATAAACATACTAAATTTTAAAAAGAGATGAAAAACTAAAGTATAAGGCACACATGGGAGAGAATCGATTTTAATGAAAACTCATTAAAGGATGTTGAAGAAAAGGAAGAAAATGACAAAGAGAATGAAAATGACATAAAGAAGCAAAAGCGTCATGGGCAACAGGAAAGGAACACTAGTATTATTGGTGTTCCTACTGAAAAAAATCAAAGTAATGGGACAGCACAAATATTGAAACTACAAGAGAAGAGAACTCCAGAAATGAAAGGGCTGAATCTACATTTGGAAAAGGCCTACCAGATACTTGAGAAAACTGACCAAGAATGATCAACTGGGACACATAATCTTGTAAAACTGTTTTTTCCTTAAAGAAAAAACTAAACAAACAAAATTTCAGGGCATTCAGGCAAAATGATAAAACAGTTCACAAAAGTAAAGACAAGGGAATTAGACTAGCATCAGATTTCTCAAAAATAACATATAAAGCAAGACAACAGTAGAGCAGTCTTTTCAAGAAACTGAAGGAAAGAAAATAGGAAACCAGGGATGTTATATCCAGCTAAGCTATACTTCAAGTTTCAAGGACACCAAAAGCAGTTTGGGGGGTATGCTCCTTGACACTGGTCTTGGCAATGATTTTTTTGGATTTGACACCAAAAGCAAAGGCAACAAAAGCAAACATGATCAGGCAGGACGACATCAAACTTTTTAAAAAGCTTCTGCACAGGGGCGCCTGGGTGGCTCAGTCAGTTAAGCATCCAACTTTGGCTCAAGTCATGATCTCGATTTGTGAGTTTGAGCCCCACGCTGACAGCTCAGAGCCTGGAGCCTCCTTCAGATTCTGTGTCTCCTCCTCTCTCTGCCCCTCCCACGCTAATGCTCTGTCTCTGTCTCTCAATAATAAATTTAAAAAATTTTAAATAATAAAAAATAAATAAAAAGCTTCTGCACAGAAAAGGACATCATCAACAAAATGAAAAGGCAACCTATTAAGTGGGAGAAAGTATTTGAAAATTATATATGTCATAAGGGGTTAAAATCCAAAATATATTTTAAAAAAGCATATAGCTCAAAAGTAAAAAAAAAAAAACCAATCTGATTTTAAAATGGGCAGAGGAACTAGACATTTTTTCTAAGAAGACATATGTATGGCAAAAAGGTACATGAAAAGGTGCTCATCCCTAATCATCAGAGAAGTACACATCGAAACCACAATGAGATATCATCTCATACCTGTCAGAATGACTATTATCAAAAAGACAAGAGATAAGGGTTAGCGAGGATGTGGACAAAAGGAAAGCCTTGTGCACTGTTGGTGGGGATGTAAATTGATGTAGCCACTATGGAAAACAGCATACAGGTTCTTCAAAAAAATTAAAGTTATATTAAATTACATTTTAAAAAATTAAAATTACCATATGATCTAGCAATCTCACTCTGGGCATTTATCTGAAGGAAATGAAACCACTAAAACCACTATCTCAAAGAGGTATCTGCACCCTCATGTTTATTACAGCATTATTTACAATAACCAAGACATGGAAACAACCAAACTGTTCATCAACAGATAAATGGATAAAGAAAATTACGTGTGTATATAGAGACAATGGAATGTTATTCAGCCTTTAAAAACAAGGAAATCCAGCCATTTGTAACAACATGAATGACCTTGAGGGCGTTATGCTAACTGAAATAAATCAGAGGAAAACAAATACTGTATAACTTCACTTCTATGTGGAACCTAAAAAAACTAAACTCATAAAGACAGAATAGGTTGGTGGTTGCCAAAGGCAGAGGGTAGAACTTAGGGGTGAATTGGGTGAAGGCAGTCAAAAGGTACAAACTTTCAGTTATATGTTCTGGGGATGTAAGGTATAGCATGGTGACTATAGTTAACAATACTGTACTGTATTTTTGCAAGTTGCTAAGAGAGTATATCTCAAAAACTCTAATGGCAAGAAAAAAATTTATATTAACTATATGAGATGATAAATGTTAACTAAACTTACTATGGTTATTACTTTGCAATATATATATGTATTGCACGGTGTTGTGGTATATCTTACACTCAAACAATGTTACAGGTCAATTATATCAATAAAACTGGGGGGAAATCCAGTATTTGAATATGGTGGAACCCAGGAAATACTATGCACGTATGCCCTTTCTGAACAATCTAATAAAAGATGAGTTTCATCTAACTAAATTATGCCTGCAGCAGGAGAAATAGAAAATTTGAACAGATTGATTGAATCAGTAATCAAAAAACTCGAAACAAACAAAAGTCTAGGACCAGACAGCTTCACAGGAGAATTCTACCAAACATTTTAAGATGAGTTAATACTTATTCTTCTTAAACTATTCCAAAAAATAGAAGAGGAAGGAAAGCTTCCAAATTCATTTTATGAGGCTAGCATAACCCTGATACCAAAACAAGATAAAAATATCAGCGGGGAGGGGATTGGGAGAACTACAGGCCAATATCTCTGATGAACACAGATGCAAAAATTCTCAACAAAATTCTAACAAACTGAATCCAACAATATATTTAAAAAATCATTTGTGGGGCACCTGGGCAGCTCAGTCAGTCAAGCAACTGACTCTTGATTTTGGTTCAGGTCATGACCTCATGATTCATGAGTTTGAGCCCCATGTCAGGTTCTGCACTGACAGCACATAGCCTGCTTGGGATTCTTTGTCTCCCTCTCTCTCTATCCCTACCCTGCTCACATGTGCACACACGCACATTCCCTCTCTCTTAAAAATAAACAAGTATGCCTGTGTGGCTCAGTCAGTTAAGCCTCTGACTATTTATTTCTGCTCAAGTCATGATCTGGTGTGTTCATGAGTTATAGCCCCACCTTAGGCTCCTCACACTGACAGTGTGAAGCCTGCTTGTGATTCTCTCTCTCTACTTCTCCTGCACATGCTCTCTCTCTCAAACTAAATAAATATACTTAAAAAAATTTAAGATACATAAATAAATAAACGAACATTAAAAAAAATCATGCACCACAATCAAGTGGGATTTATTCCTAGGATACAAGGGTGGCTCAATTCCTGCAAATCAATCAATGTGATACATTACATAAATAAGAGAAAGGCCAAAAACCATATGGTCATTTCAATAGATGCAGAAAAAGCATTTGATAAAATATAATATCCATGTATGATAACAAAGTCAGTCTAGAGGGAAGGTACCTCAACATAATAAAAGCCTTACATGAAAACCCACAGCAATCATTATACTCATCGGTGAAAATCTGAGAGCTTTTCTCCTAAAATGAGGAACAAGGCAACGATGTCCACTCTCACTACTGTCATTCAACATAGCACTGGAAGTCCTCGTTACAGCAATCAGACAACAAAAAGAAATAAAAGCCATATAAGTTGGTAAGGAAGAAGTAAAACTTTCACAATTTGCAGATGACATGATAGTATATATAGAAAGCCCTACAGATTCCACCAAAAAATACTAGAACTGATCAATTAATTCAATAAAGTCTCAGGATACAAAATCAACATACAGAAATCTGCAGCATTTCTAGGGGCACCTGGGTGGCTCAGTCAGGAAAGCATTGGTTCAAACCCTGCATCAGGTTCTATGCTGACAGCTCAGAGACTTCAGCATGCTTTGGATTCTGTGTCTCGCTCTCTGTCTGTCCCTCCCCTACTTGCACTCTGTGTGTCTCTCTCTCTCAAAAATAAGCAAACATTAAAAAACAAAAAATCTGTAGCATTTCCATACACAAATAATGAGGCAGTAGAAAGAAGAAATTAAGAAAACAACCCTATTTACAATTGCACCAAAAACAGTAAAATATGTAGGAATAAACTTAACCAAACAAGTGAAAGAACTGTGCTCAGAGAACTATAAAATATAGATAAAAAAATTTGAAGACAACTCTAAGGAATGGAAAGACATTCTATACTCATGAGCTGGAAGAGCAAATACTGTTAAATAATAAATAAAAACAAATATTTTTAAAATGTCTTTACCACCCAAAGCAATCTACAGATTTAATGTGATCCATATTCAAAATATCAACAGCATTTTTCACAGCAGTAGAATGGACAATCTTAAAATGTGTATGGAATACACTCCAAATACCCAAAGCAATCTTGAAAAAGAAAAACAAAACTGGAAGCATCACAATTTCAGACTTCAAATTATAGTACAAAACTGTAATAATGAAGACATTATGGTATAGGCACAAAAACAGACACCTAAAACAATAGAAAAGAATAGAAAACCCAGAAATAAACTCACAATTACATGGTTAATTAATCTTTGATAAAGAAGGAAGGAATATGCAATGGGAAAGAGACAGTCTCTTCAACAAATGATTTTGGGAAAACTAGACAGCTATAGGCAAAAGAATGAAACTGGACCAATTTCTTACACCATACACAAAAATAAATGAAAAATGGATTGAAGACCTAAATGGGTGACCTAAAACCATAAAAATTCTTGAAGAGAGCACAGGCAGTAATTTCTTTGGCATTGGCCATAGCAACATTTTTTTAGAGATGTCTCCTGAGACAGGGAAATAAAAGCAAAAATAAACTATCGGGATTACATCAAAATAAAAAGCTTCTGCACAGCAAAGGAAACAATCAACAAAACTAAAAGGCAATCTACTGAATGGGAGAAAATATTGCAAATGACACATCTGATAAAGAAAGGGTTAGTATCCAACATATATAAAGAACTGACACAACTCAACACCCCCAAAACAAATAATCCAATTAAAAATGGGTAGAAGACAGGACTAGACATTTCTCCAAAAAAGATATACAGATACCCAACAGACATATGAAAAGTTACTCAATAGGGGCGCCTGAGTGGCTCAGTCGGTTAAGCGTCCGACTTCGGCTCAGGTCATGATCTCATGGTTTGTGGGCTGGGGCCCCATGTCAGGCTCTGTGCTGACAGCTAGCTCAGAGCCTGTTTCAGATTCTGTGTCTCCCTCTCTCTCTGACCCTCCCCTTCTCATGCTGTCTCTCTCTCAGAAATAAATAAAACATTAAAAAAAAAAAAAGTTACTCAATATCATTCGTAGCCAGGCAAATGCAAATCAAAACTACAATGAGATATCACCTCATTTAGAATGGCTAAAATCAAACACACAAGAAACAACAAATGTTGGTGAGGATGTGGAAAAAAAGAAACCTCAGTGCACTGTTGGTGAGAATGCAAACTGGTGCAGCCACTGTGGAAAATAGTATGGAGGTTCCTCAAAATGTTAAAAATACAACTACCCTACTATACAGCAATAGCACTACTACGTATTTAATGAAAGAATACAAAAACACTAATTCAAAGGGATACATACATCCTTATGTTTACTGCAGTATTATTTCCAAAAGCAAAATTATAGAAGTAGCCCAAGTGTCTATCAATAGATAAATGGATAAAGATGTTGGGTGTGTGTGTGTGTGTGTGTGTGTGTGTGTGTGTGTGGAGATAAACAGATAATTATTCAGCCATAAAAAAGAATAAAATCTT
This sequence comes from Hyaena hyaena, assembly GCF_003009895.1. NCBI lineage: Eukaryota > Metazoa > Chordata > Mammalia > Carnivora > Hyaenidae > Hyaena > Hyaena hyaena. The sequence goes on from NW_024080944.1 coordinate 1,944,677, forward strand.
CCCATTTGCAACAACATAGATGGAACTAGAATATCATGCTAAGCAAAATAATTCAGAAAAAAGCAAATACCACATGATTTCACTTATATCTGGAATTTAAGAAACAAAATTAACAAAACAAAACAAAAGGAGAGACAAACCAAGAAACAGACTGCTAACTATAGAGAAAAAACTGATAGTCACTGGAGGGGAGGTGGGGAGAGACGGGTAAAATAGGTGATGGGGATTAAAGACTACACTTAATGTGATGGGCACTGAGTCATGTACAGAATTGTTGAATCACCATATTATACACCTGAAACTAATATAACACTATGTAAACAATACTGGAATTAAAACAAAAGACTTAATAAAATAATATACATAAAATATATAATATATATTGATAATACTTACATGAGATGCTTAGAATAGTCAAAATCACAGAGACAAAAAGCAGAATAGTTGTTGCCAGAGGCTGGGGCATAGGGGGTGGGAATGAGGAATTAATTATCAGTAAGTATAGAGCTTTAAGTTTACAAGATGAAAAGAGTTATGAATACGGGAGAGGTGGTTGCACAACATTACAGATGTACTTAATATGATTGAAGTTATTTAAATTGGTTAAATTATTGGTAATTGTTATGTTATAGGTATTTTAACACAATAAATTTTTTTCTTTCATGGACAGAAAACAAAGTCAATCCCAAGGGAGAAAAAAAAGTATATAAAAAAATGAGCAAGAATAGCCACACAAATTTTGGAAACACAGAGTAAGGTCTAGCCCCAGCCAATTATTAAAACAAGTTTTAAAATTACAATAATTGAAATATTATACATTGTAAATGAAAAGCATATAGTTTTATGGAGAAAATTAAGTCTGAAAATAAACCCAAATCCTTATGGGTTTCTTTCTTTATCGAAACTGAGTGTGTGTCAAAATTGATACTTCAAATCAGTGGGGTGTAAGTAAGTAAGTATTAAGTATAGTGCTGAGATGAGATAATTGAGAACCGTCTGAAGAAAAAATTAATTAGAACCATAATTTTCACCTCATTCAAAATAAATTCCAGATGGATCAAAACATTTAATGCAATTCTGGGGGTACTAGAAGAAAACATGGGAATTAGAGTTCTTAATCTCCATATGTGCAAAAAACCTTTCTAATAACAAACCCAAACCCAGAGGTCATAAAAGAAAAAATACTGATATAAATACAAGATATGTGTATATATTTTCTTTTTCGTCATTTAAAGAAAATACCACAATGCAAGTCATAGGAAAAGTCAACTGGAAAAAAGGGTTTGCAATTCACATTACAGAAAAAGAGTTAATTTCTATACTATGAAAGCTATAAATAAATAGAACATGAAGAGCCTAAAAAAAAATGACCAAAGGGTATATAATAAAAAATATGAAGGGCTTTAATTTTTAAAAATTTTTAAATTTTATTTCAGAGAGTGGGAACAGGGGTGAGTGGAGGGGGGAAGAAAGGAAGAGAGGGAGTGGGAGGAGAGAGAGAACCTTAAGGAGGCTCCACAGTCAGCATGGAGTCCGACACGGGACTTGATCCCATGACACTGGGATCATGACCTAAGCCGAAATCAAGAGTCAGATGCTCAACTGACTGAGTCACCCAGGTGTCCCACAAATAGCTTTTAAACATTAGGAAAAAAAAAAAAAGTTCAACCTTTCTCCTAAGAGAAATAAAGAATAAAGTTGTAACATACAAGATCAAAAAATAATGAAATTAGTATACTGTATTAAGAAGGATGGAGAAAAACAGACTTTTTCATTCTTTGCTGGTGGTAGAATAAATAGGGGCCATCTTTTTGGCAGGTAATTTCACCATATCACTGAAAATCATAAATGCATATATCCTGAGTTTTTTTCCTACGGAGTCACATGATACTATACATACATATATATGTATATACATACACACACATTTATACACACACACATATATATACACACACACACTTATACACATACATACATACAAGGATACTCACAATGGTGTCATTTTTATAGCAAAACATAAGACAAACCTTGTTTACCAATAGTACACTGGTTATCAAATCAAGGCCTAAAAAAGGGAATAAAGGAGCACACTGTATATTGCTATTGGATGACCTCCAGTGTATTCAGTGAAAAAGACTAAGTAATAGAGAAGTATGCGTGGCATGCTAACATCTGTATAAAAAGACCATCTCTGAGACAACAGTACTGGCTGGATACATGGCAAAGAGTAGAAAGAACACATTTCTTTTCTTTGATTAATATTAATGAAATAGTAAGATGAGCTACTTACACGCTTTATACATTTTGTACTTTATACCAAGAACAAAAACTACTTATATAATAAACTTAATTTTTAAAATTCTGAATTTTTCTTCATACAGAAACAATGCTTGTTTTTATAATATAAGTAGAAATAATTGAGCTACAGAGAAAAAGGGTATGGTTTTTGTAACATTTTAGATAGAATCCTCTCTTTGGGAACTTGAAAAGACATAGTTATTATATTGTAATCAAATTCAGTGTAAAGAAAAGGCTTTTTCTACAATAGCACAGAGAACAACTAAACAGGACCAAATTCACTACAGCTGACACACACAGATAAAATTACAGAACACAGTTTTTAAAAAGCCAGAAGAGGGGTGCCTGGGTGGCTCAGTTGATTAAGCGTCTGACTTGAGCTCAGGTCATGATCTCATGGTTCGTGGGTTTGAGCCCAGCATCGGGCTCTGTGCTGACAGTAAGCTCAGAGCCTGAAGCCTGTTTCAGATTCTGTATCTCCGTCTCTCTCTGACCCTCCCCTGCTCACGCTGTCTCTGTCTCTGTCTCTCTCTCTCTCTCTGTCTCTCTCTCTCAGAAATAAATAAAACATTAAAAAAATTTAAAAAGCCAGAAGATGGCAATATTACCTCATTAAAGTCTCACTGGTACCAATCTTGAAGAGCCTCTGACTCTTTGTTATTAACAAGCCTGATTTTCTTATGTCTCTCTCCTTGCCTTCCTGCATTCCCTCCTATATTTACCTATCTTTCTACTCTTCACCCATGATATGAAACTGAAATAAACATAAGCAGAAAAGGAGGATAGAAGAAATTCCTGAATTTATAACAATACAATTTTTAAGCAAATGTAACTAATGAAAATGTATTACAAGGCTGTTTTGGTTAATTATGAACATACACGTTCATATCCATTCTCTCCTGAAACTGCACTAAAATGATATGAAAGGACTGAAAAGGGATATACCCCAAGTGCCTAGGTGGCTCAGTCGGTTGAGCGTCCGACTTTGGCTCAGGTCATGATCTCACGGTTTGTGGGTTCCAGCCCTGCGTCGGTTCTATGCTGACGGGCTCTAAGTTGATGGCTATCTCAGAGTTTGGAGGCTACTTCAGATTCTGTATCTGCCTTTCTCTCCGACCCTCCCCTGCTCATGCTCTCTCTCTCTCTCTCTCTCAGAAGTAAATAAAAAGTTAACAATTTTTTTAAATAAAAAAAAAACAAAAAAACAAAAGGGATATACCCATCAAAAAACCTTTCTATACATCTATATAATGAAAGGAGACCACAGCTGATGAGAGACATAACTAAAGCTTTTTGAGGCTGGATAGAGGACTGCTGAATAGTAATTGGCTTGGTAAAACAGACAAGCTAAACCTGAGCAGATGACGGTCAGTGAAGGTATGAAACCACTAAGAAGCACAAAGGAAATACCCCAAAATTGGAGACATCTGAGGGTAGGAGTCAGGGTTGGGGCTGAAAATAAGATTACCAAGTTGAAAGTTTGAATAAGGAATAGTTTTTAGGGGCACCTGGGTGGCTTAGTCGGTTAAGCGTCCGACTTTCGCTTAGGTCATGATCTCACAGTTCGTGGGTTCGAGCCCCGCATCAGGCTCTGTGCTGACTGCCAGCTCAGAGCCTGAAGCCTGTTTCAGTCTGTGACTCCCTCTCTCTCTGACCCTCCCCTGCTCACGCTGTCTCTCTCTCTCTCTCCTAGAAATAAATAAAACATTAAAAAAAAATTAAAAAAAAAAAAAAAAGGAATAGTTTTTACCAAGATGCTTTACCATGTAACCAAGAAACTGCTCTTGTGCATCCTAGCAAGACACAAGTGGGTGTGTATTCTCAAGACACTAAACCAGACAAGATGGAGAAATCAAGTACACACAGGGTTGTGTGTCATATCATACCACAAAGAGATTAAATGAAGATTTACATGCTGAATGGTGGACCCAACCTTATCCTCCAAATCAGCTTCAGAACACAGGCCAATCAAGCAGATTCCTCCATGGGGAATCTGACCCAAGAGAAAAGACCTGCAATCATTCAATCATGCTGTGTTAAGACTTGCGGTTCACAGCTCCCCATACACAAAAATTTTACTCAGCTTTTTTTTTGCTGCCTCATTCTTTAATCTGAACAGATGGCTAAACTTTACTGAACAATTGAGAAAAAGCCTTGAATGTGAAATGAAGAGGCCAAATTAACAAAACAACAGTAGGCCAATTAATAAACAAAGTACAAAAGAAAGAAAAAAGGAAAAGAAGGATGGATAGGGAGAAAGAAAAAAGCAGAAGAAGGGTAAAGAAACACAAAATAGAACAAAAAGGTAGAAAAAAAAATTAGAACACCAATTCAGAATGTCCAACTACCAAAGAATTACAGAAAAGGAAACGAGGGGGGAAAAGGAAAGAAATTATACAAAAATATGACATTTCTGTTTCTGGCAACACTTCTGATCTATAAACTTCACCTTAACAAAACATCTAGAAATGGAGAAATCAAATAAATATTCTCTTAAACACTAAGCTCACAAAAAACCACAAAGTTTTCAGCTGCCATGGAGGAATTTGTCAACATAAATAACAAAAATTTTGCCTTTTAATGGCTTACAATGACAAGAGACAGGCCTTGGGAACCACATTAAGAGTCGGAATTGAGGTTCTCCACCCACTTTCACACATTCTCAGTGAAGAATGGACTAGGGAGGGGGAAAAAATCAACCAACATTAAAGAAAAGACAAGAAAATATCTCCCTCTAGCTCTAGATTCTGGGAACCAAGGGAGTAAAAAGATCTGCTAAAAATCCTCAGATTCAGATTTCACAATGGCCTCCAATTAAAAACAAAATAAAACTAAACTAAAACAATTCACCTAGATACAGCAAAACATTAAAAAGAAAGAGATCTTAAAAGCCGGCAGAGGATGATACCAAAAGTATAAGCAAAAAAAGAACAGGATTTCATGAAAACTCTTAAATTTTGTGCATCAAACAACACTATCCACAAAGTAAAAAGGCCAGCCTCCGAATGGGAGAAAATATTTGCAAATCATGTATCTGATAAGGGATCAATATCCAAAACACATAGACAGCACCTAAACCTCAACAACAACAAAGCAACCTGATTAAAAAACAGACAAAGGACTTGAACAGACCTCCAAAGATATATAAATTGTCCACAAACTCGTGAAAAGACACTCAACATAACTAATCACTAAAGAAATGCAAAATAAAACCACAGTGAAGTACCACCTCATACCCATTAGGGTGACTACTATCAAAAAAAATAAAAGAAAGTAAGAAAATAAAAAAGTGTTGTGAGGATATAGAAAAACTGGAACTTTTGTGCACTATTGGTGGGAATATAAAATGGTAAAGTCTCTGTGGAAAACACCGTGGAAGTTCATCAAAAAACTAAAAACAGGGTTATATGATCCAGCGATTCTACTTTTGAGAATACACTCGAACTGAAAGCAGGGTCTCAAAGAGATACTTGTACACCCATGTTTACAGTAAAATTATTCACAGCAGCTAAAAAGTGGAAATAACCAAAGTGTCTATCAACAGATAAACAGACAAGCAAAATGTCATATATCCATACAAAAGAATATTAATATTATTCAACCTTAAAAAGGAAGGAAATTCTGACATGTGCTAGAACATGGACGAACCCTGAGGACACTATACCAAGTGAAATAAGCCAGTCAGAAAAAGACAAATACTGTATAATTCTACTTATTTAACTTACATAACCGCTTAGAGTAGTCAAAATCATAGAAAGTGGAATGGTGGTTGTCAGGGGCTAAGGGGAGGGGAGAATGGGGGGTTACTGTTTTAATGAAGACAGTGTTTCAGTTTTTCTTTTTTTTTTTTAATGTTTTATTTATTTCTAGGAGAGAGAGAGAGAGAGACAGCGTGAGCAAGAGAGGGTCAGAGAGAGGAGTCATAGACTCTGAAACAGGCTCCAGGCTCTGAGCTGGCAATCAGCACAGAGCCCGATGCGGGGCTCGAACCCACGAACCGCGAGATCATGACCTAAGCGAAAGTCGGACACTTAACCGACTAAGCCACCCAGGCGCCCCAGTGTTTCAGTTTTTCAAGATGAACAGAGTTCTAGAGATGGTGGTGATAGTAACACAACAATATAAACGCACTTAACACTGAATTGCACACTTAAAAATGGTTAAGATAGCGCAGCACCTGGGTGGCTGGGTCAGTTACGGTTTGACTTCAGCTCAGGTCATGATCTCATCCTTTATGGGTTCGAACCCTATCTTAGGCTTTGTGCTGATAGTGTGGAGCCTGCTTGGGATTTTCCCTCTCTCTCTCTCTCCCTCTCTGCCCCTCTCCTGCTAGCTCTCTCTCAAAATAAATAAATAAACTTAAAAATAATGGTTAAGATAGTAAACTTTATGTTTGTGTACTTAACCATAATTTAAAAAAAAAAAAAAAACAATCCTGGGGGGAAATATCAGGCAGAGAGAAAAACAGATTATCTACAAAGAAATGACAATCTGCGGGGCGCCTGGGTGACTCAGTCGGTTAGGCGTCCGACTTTGGCTCAGGTCATGATCTCACAGTTCGTGGGTTTGAGTCCCGCATCGGGCTCTGTGCTGACAGCTAGCTCAGAGCCTAAGCCTGCTTCAGATTGTGTGTCTCCCTCTCTCTCTGACCCTCCCCTGCTCATGCTGTCTGTCTCTCTCTCTCTGAAAAAGAAACAAAACATTAAAAAAAAAAAAGACAATCTGACTGCAGAACTTCTCAACATTAAAAGCAAAAACACTGTGAAGTTTTTTTTTTCCACAAAAAAACTAGCAAACTAGAATTTTAAACTACTTTTCAAAAATAAGGGTGAAATAAAGGCATTTTCAGTGAGCTTACCATCAGTAGACATCCAATAAAGAGATATCCAAAAAACATACTTTAATAAAATGGAAACTAAACTGAAACCACAAAGAATTTCAAGAAAGAGGAACAAAAGAATAAAAAAGAAAGGAGTATATATAAACAAACACCATCTGTACAATAACTCTAGTGAATAACTTTAAAATATGAAAAGGCTGGGAGTGGGGAGAAAAAGGAGGAAATACAGCCTGGACAACAATAACATAAGAAGGGAGAAGCTTGATCAGAATTAAAGAATTCTAGGGGCACCTGGGTGGCTCAGTCGGTTAAGCGTCCGACTTCAGCTCAGGTCATGATCTCATGGTTTGTGGGTTCTAGCCCCACGTCAGGCTTTGTGCTGACAGCTAGCTCAGAGCTTGGAACCTGCTTCAGATTCTGTGTCTCCCTCTCTCTCTGACCTTCCCCTGCTCGCTCTCTCACTCTCTCGCTCTCTCTCGCTCTCTAATAAATTAAAAAAAAAAAAAAACATTAAAAATTTAAAAAAAAGAATTAAAGAATTCTTGTTTAGGAAATACTATGGTAAATTAAATGTGCTCACTAAAAATGTAAAGGCAACCAACTGAAGTACAAAAGAATAATCAAAAGCACATAGGAAAGGAAAACAAGCAGCACGGCATATAAATAGATGGTAGAAAAACAAAAATACATAAGTACACTCATTAGTTAAAAGACTCACACTGGGCTTAAAATAAACAAGAAAAAGCAAAACAAAATCCAACTGCTCTTTACAAGAGGCATGCCAAAAGCATACCTTCAGAGAAAGTAATAGAATGAAAACAGAAAGACAATGTGACTCTATAAATAGACAAATGGTCTTTATAGTAAGAGCATTACAGAGGATAGAGAGGATATAATGATTAAAGGTTCTTTTCAGTAGGAAGACACAAATACTCTAAATTTCAAAGTATTTTATGATATAGTTTACAAATGTTAAGGCAAAAAATGAGAAGCATACAAGGAAAAATGCAGAAATCTATAATTATATAAGGAAATTTTAACATATCTCTTAGAAATGATGAGCCAAATAGATATAAAATTTCATCAATACAGTAAGTAAGTTTGATCCAAGAGGTATATATGGAAACCAGCCCCCTACCAAATGAAGAAATTCACATTGTCTTCCAAAGAATTCTCTTCCAAACAGTGCCTCATTTGATAAGGTCAGCATAACCTTTACACCAAAACCAGGTAAGAATAGAACCAATTGGGGCACCTCGGTGGCACAGTGGGTTAAGGCATCTGACTTTTGATCTTGGCTCAGGTCAAGATCTCAACAGTTCGTAAATTTGAACCTAACATTGGGCTTTGCACTGATGGTATGGAGCCTGCGTGGGATTCTGTCTCTCCTCCTCTCTGCCTCAACCTGTTTGTTCTCTCTGTGTCTCTCTTTTTCTCAAAATAAATAAATAAACTGAAAAAAAAAACCAATAATATTAAGTCACAATTGAATTTAACTAATGTACAACATAATAAATTCAGAAAAACAAAAATCAATAAATACTAGGAAGATTATAATAGTAAAGACACCCAATAGCAAAGATGAAATACTTAAGAATAGATTATAAGAAATGTATAAAACTTGTGAGTTTTATGTATGAATTGATTTTTAAAAAAATTTTTTCTTAATGTTTTATTTATTTCTGACAGAGAAAGGGAGAGACAGCGTGAGCAAGGGAGGCTCAGAGAGAGAGGGAGACACAGAATCTGAAACAGAGCTCCAGGCTCTGTGCTAACAGCACAGAGCCTGACGCGGTGCTTGAACCCACGAACCGTGAGATCATGCCCTGAGCTGAAGTTGCACGCTTAACCAACTGAGCCACCCAGGCACCCCTTATGTATGAATTGAAAACCTTTATCTGCACAAAGCCTGTACATGAACGGTCAAACAGCATTATTATAATAACCAAAAAGTATAAAGAAACCCAAATGTCCACCAATGAATGGATAAACATAATGAGGTGTATGTGTTAAGTATATCCACACAATGAAGTATTACTTGGCAATAAAAAGGGAATAGAGTATGGGGCGCCTGGGTGGCTTAGTCGGTTAAGCGTCCGACTTACGCTTAGGTCATGATCTCGCGGTTCGTGGGTTCGAGCCCCGCGTCGGGCTCTGTGCTGACTGCCAGCTCAGAGCCTGGAGCCTGTTTCAGTCTGTGACTCCCTCTCTCTCTGACCCTCCCCTGCTCATGCTGTCTCTCTCTCTCCTAGAAATAAATAAAAATATTTAAAAAAAAAAAAAGGGAATAGAGTACTGATACATGTTATAGCATGTAAAAGCCTAGAAAATACCATGTTAGGTGAAAGAATCCAGTCACAAAAGGCTGTATGATTCCCTTTACAGTAAAACATTGGATTGCAAGTAACTTTTTCTGAGAGTGTTCTACAAAACAAGCAAACATTTCTAATAAATTTTAATTTGATAGACAAGGCATGTCTTGCAGTACAAATAGTATGTGATGCTGGATGTCATATGATCACAACTGACCCAATGGTTCTTCTCTCTCTCTCACTGCGGGATTGTGGGTGATCATCTCCCAAGTTCGAACATTCAGCCACAGTGTTTGGCAGAAATCAGTGATTTTTCAGAACTTTGGAAAGTGCCCATAACTGGCACTAGAGTATTTTTTGTCACTTCGAAGCACCTATGGACAGTCCTTTTCTTTCCATACAGAGTAGGCTTTGGAATGATTTGTTCCATTCCAGGTCAGGCTGCCAGCAGATACCGACCCATGCCTCTGCTGCTTACTGCCAGCTACATTAAATACAGTATATAATAAGAGTTTAACACTATACTGTAGTCAACATCCATGTGAATGTATACACTGGCCCCATGCAGAAAATGGTTGAAAAGAAAGGCAGTAAGAAGATGAAGATAATTACAGTGGAAGTTAAGAAGGAAATCATCGAGAAGTACAAATGAGGTATGTGAGTGGCTAAAATTGCAAGATTTATAAGAAGTCTACATTGACCATTTGCACAATATTAAGAAAAAAGAAATAAGGGAGCTAGATACAGGAAAAGGAGTCACGCAAATATGAAAGCAACAACCACGTGTTCTGGAAGATGTAGAAAAGTGGCTTCTGGTTTGGATAAATGAGAAGGAACTAGCAAGTGATACTATGACCAAGAACTTTATCTGTGGGAAGACAAAGGCCTCCTACACTGACCTCATAAGTAAACTGCCAGCTATGTCAACAGAAAATGAAGAAGGCTTCAAGGTAAGCAGGGAATGGTTTGCTAACTTTAAGAGGAGAAGTGGCATTCATAATGTTGTGAGGCATGGAGAGGCTGTGAGCTTGGACGCTAAGGCAGCTGAGGCATTTGCTACCAAGTTCCTGAAGCTCATGGTTTCCAAATGTTTCCTGCCGGAGCAAGTTTTTAACTAGGATGAAACAGGGCTTTTTTGGAAAAAGGTGCCAAAGAGGACCTACATTACAGAAGAAGAAAATGTAATGCCCAGTCACAAGCCCAAGAAAGACCATCTTAACCCCTTGTTTTGTGCTAATGCAAGCAGAGATTTCAAAGTCAAGCCCTTGATCATGTATCACTCTGAGAACCCACAAACCTTCAAGAAATACGAGGTGCAGAAGAGACAGTTAAATATTATGTGGAGGTCCAAAAGCAAGGTTTGGGTCACTCTGTGTCTTGTTCGTTGAGTGAATCAACCAGGTCTTTGGTCCTGCAGTGAAGAAATACACACTTCTTAGAAAAGAATCTGCCACTCCAAGCCTTGCTGGTTATGGATGATGCTCCTGCTCATCCTCCAGGCTTTGAGGACATGTACTGGAGGAATCTGAGTTCATTAAGGTCAAGTTCCTTCCTCCCAACACCACTCCAATCCTCCAGTCCATGAATCAGCAGGTCATTTCAAACTCTAAAAAGCTTTACATCAAAGCACTATTTCAGCAATACTTTGAGGTGACTGACAGAACAAACCTCTTACCCTCTGAGAGTTTTGGAAAAATCAGTTTCACATTGTGAACTGCCTCAAGATAATCAATAAAGCCTGGGATGTGGTCACCATTAGTATCCTCAATTCTGCTTGGAGGAAACTGTGGCCTGATTGCATTCTTGGACATGACTTAGAGGGGCTTGCTCATGAACAAAAAGGAGCCACCAGTTGTCTATGAAAGCGTGTCTTTGGGACAGAGCATGGGACTGGAGATGAATGAAGAGGACACTCAAGAGCTGGTAGAGGAACATGGCCAGGAGCTGACCACTTATGAACTGATGGATCTGCATCGTGAGCAACAGCAGAGGAGATCTTAACAGCAGAGGAAGAGGAAACAGGCAGAGGAATCCCTCACTTCAAATGAGATTAGGGAGATGTATAAAATTTTGTAGAAAAGCACCACCCAAAAAGGCTGTAGCAGTACAAGCAATAAATCTGTTTAATGACAATGCAACATCACATTTCCGCAAAATTCTCAAAAGGAGGCAAAAGCAAGTGTCATTGGATAGGTTCCTTGTTAAAGGGGAATAAAAAGAAAAAGAATCTGGGAGCACCTGGGTGGCTCAGTCGGCTAAGCATCTGACTTCAGATCAGGTCATGAACTCGGCTCATCGGGTTAAGTCCCGTGTTGGGCTCTGTGCTGACAGCTGAGCCTGGAGCCTGCTTCAGATTCTGTCTCTCCCCTCTCTTTGTCCCTCCCCTGGGCACACTGTCACTCTCTCAAAAATAAACAAACATTTAAAAAATTTAAGAAAGAGATTCTACTGAGCCAACAGATAGCAGTGATTTCATTAGTGATAGTGAAAGTCGTACTGCACAATAACCCTCCTCTCTCGTCTCCCTCACACCAGCCATGAAGGTTTTCAAAAGTAAGTGCAGGTAGATTTGTTTACTTTTCTTTGTATTTTCTTCATTTTTGTGTATTATATTACAATATTGTAATCATTTTTATATGAATATTTTTGGGGTGTGGAATGAATCATCTGAGTTTCCAGTATTTCTTATGGGGAAATTCACTTTAACATACAAGTGCTTTGGATTATAAGCATGTTTCCAGAACATATTATGCTCAGACACCTAGGTTTTATTGTATGTGAAATAATCAAAGTAGGCAAACCCAGAGAAACATAAAGTAGGTTAGTTGCCAGGGACAGGAGGGAGAAGGGGGATGGGAAGTGACTGCTAATGGGTACACTGTTTCTTCTTGGGGTGATGAAAATGTTTCGGAAGTGGGTAGTGGGGATCATTGCACAGATCTGTGAATATAATAAGAATGACTGAATTATACATTTTAAAAGGTGAATTTTATGTGAATTATATCTCAATAAAGCTCTTTAAAAAAAACCTATCTAAGGAAATTTTTTAAAACTCCTAAAAGACAATAAGAAGACATTGAACAATGGAAAGTCCCATCCTGTTCTTGGGAAAGATTAACTGAACCTTATAAAGATACAAATTTTCCCTAACTTAATTTATACATTTAATGTAATCCCAATCAAAATACAAACAAGCCATTTTAAGAAGTTAGACAATTGATAATATTAAAGTTGATATGGAGGGGCACTCGTCTGGCTCAGGCTATAGAGCATGCAACTCTTGGATCTCAGGGCCTTGAGTTCAAGCCCCACCTTGGCTGTGTAGCCTACTTAAACAAAACAAAACAAAATAAAGTTGATATGAAAAAACAAACATGCAAGAATAACCAACAAAGTAATGAAAAACTACAAAAACAGCCTTACCAGAAATTAAAAATATTGTAGCCTCTATAATTAAATATAATCTATGGTACAGATGCATTAATTGACTAGCAGATCAGTGAAACAGGATACAAAGTCCAGAATTAGACCCAAATATATATGAAATTTTAGTATATGACAAAGGTGGCATCTCCAATCACTAAGTAAAAGTGGCCTTTTTTTCTTCAGGTGATTTTTGAAATTGTGGTAAAATATATACAACACAAAATTTACCTTTTGTGGGGAGGGGCTGTTTTATTTTAGGTTGTTTTATTTAACCCCTAAATGGGGCTTGAACTCATGACCCAAAGATCAAGAATTGCATGTTCTATCAACTGAGCTAGCCAGGCGGCCCTAAAATTTACTATCTTAACCATTTTTTAGTATAGAGTTCAGAACATCAAGTACATTCACACTGCATATAACGAATCTCCAGAACTCTTTTCATCTTGAAAAACTGAAACGCCATAACCATTAAGAAATAACTCCACATACTCCCTTCTCCCCAGCCCCTTACAACCATCATTCTACTGTCTCTATATTCTGACTACTCTAAGTAGAATGTAAGTAGAATCATACAGAATTTGTCTGTCCTGTAATTGGCTTATTTCACTGAACATACTGGCCTCGGGGTTCATCCAGGTTATAACAAGAGGCAGAACTTTTTTCCTTCTTTAAGTCTGAATAATATTTCATTTTATGTATAAGGCCACCCTTTGCTTACCCAAATTCATCTGTTGATGGACACAGGGGTTGCTTCTACCTTTTGTAAACATGGGTGCATAAATATCTCAAGAATCTGCTTTCAATGCTTTTGAGTATATACCCAGAAGTGAATTGCTGAAGCATATGTTAATTCCATTTCTAATTTTCTGAGAACTTCCATACTATTTTCCATGGTAGCTGTTCCATTTTATGTTCCCATCAACAACAGTGTACAAGGGTTCCAATTTCTCCACATCCTCACCAACACTTGTAATATTCACTTTCTTTTTCTTTCTTTTTTTTATAGATGCCATCCTAAAAAATGTGATTTTCATTTCCCTAATAATTAGTAACATTGAGCATCTTTTCATATGTTTGTTGGCCATTTGTATATCTTCTTTGGAGAAATGTCTATTTAAGTCCTTTATCCATTGTTGAATCAGGTTGGTTTTGGGTAGGAGTTCTTTACAGAGTCGAGATATTAATCCCTTAAGAGATATATGATTTACAAATATTTTCTACCATTCCACAGGTTGTCTTTTCACTCTGTTGTTGGTATTTTTTATAGGTTTTAAATTCTGATACAGTCCAATTTACCTATTTTTATTTTTGGTACTTATGCTCTTAGTATCAGGTCCAAGAAATCTTTGCCAAATCCAATGTCATGAAGTTCTTCCCTATCTTTTCTTCTAAGAGTTTTGTAGTATTCATTTCGAGTTAATTTTTGTATATGGTATCAAGTAAGGTCCAAGCTCATGCTGTTTCAAGTAGAAATCCAGTTTCCCCAATATCATTTGTTGAAAAGGCTGCCAAGGGTCTTGGCACCCTTGTTGAAAATCATCTGCCCATACATGCAAGGGTTTACTCGGGGCTCTCTACTATATTCCCCTGATTTACATGGCTTGTCCTTATGCCAGTGCCATATTGTTTCATTACTGAAGCTTTGTAATAAGTACCGAAACTGAGAAATGTGAGTCCTCCAGCCTTGTTTTCTTTTAAGACTGTTTTGGCTACTGAGGGTCCCTTGAGATTCTATGTGAATTTTAGGATGATTTTTCCATAAAAAACATTATTGGGGTTTTGATAAGGATTGCACTGAATTTCTGTGTATTTTAACAATATTAAGTCTTCCAACCATGAACACAGGTTGTCCATATATATCTGTGTCTTCTTCAACTTCTTTCAGCAATGTTTTGTAGTTTTCAGCACACCATGTTTTTGCCTCTCTGGTTAAGTTTATGCCTAAATATTTCGCTCTTGTTCATGCTACCCTAAATAGAATTTTCTTAATTTCCTTTTAGAATTGTTCACTGTGTTAATGTACTGAAATGCTGTACTGATTTTTGTGTGCTGACTTTTTATCCTGTAATTCTGCTGAATTTATCACTTCTAACAGGTTTTTGTATGCAAAATCTTTAGGATTTTCTACATATAAGATCTTATTGTCTATACACAGAGATAACTTTGCTTCTTTTTCCCAATTTAGAGGCCTTTCATTTATTTTTCTTGGCTAATTGGTCTAGTTAGGAATTCCAATACTATGTTAAAACAAAGGAGTAAATGCAAAAATCCTGGTCTTATTCCTGAACTTAGAAGAAAAGCTTTTAGTTTATCACCACTAAGTGTTGATGTTAACTGTGGGCTTTCCCTCTATGGCCTTTATTTTGTTAAGGAACTCTCTTCTGTTCTTGGTTTGTTGAGAGTTTTTATTATGAAAGACTGTTGGATTCCCTCACATGTTTTTCTGTACCAGTTAAAAACATGAATTTTTTAATAAAGAGTGCTAGGCAGTCATTTTGGAAAAGAAAATTCAAGCCATATCTCACTTCATACACAAGAATAAACTCCAAAGGATTAGAGAACTAGATGTAAAAAATGAAACCAGGTATCCATCAATTTAACCAAGGGGCCAAGGTAAACATCACTAATGATAAAACATATTGACACAAACCCCTTGAAATGATGTTCTATGAAAAAAAGACGCATCATTTTTTTGTGGTATTTTCACTAAACGCATAACTTCACTCCCATGAGACAACAATGAACAAACCCAAATAGAGGACATCCTGAAAATATAATCATATAATCAGTATGCTTCAAAAGTGTCAAGGTCATGCAACAAAGAAAAACTGAAGACAACTAGAGAATAGAGAAGGCTAAATAAAAATGGCAACTAAATGAAATGCCGGAACCTGGATAGGATCCTGGACCAGAAAACGTCAGTAGTGGAAAAAGAAACTGATGAAATTCAAATACGGTCTGTAGTTTAGCTAACGATATTGAACCAATGTTAGTTTCTTGCTCTTAATAATTATATTATGATTACATAAAAAGATAACATTAGGGGTAATGGGCTGAGGGATATAATTAAACTCTCTGTACAACTTTTATAACTTTCCTGTAAGTCTAAAATTAGTCAAAATAAAGTTTTTTTTTAAAGAAATAGAGCAATAATTAGACCATTAAGAGTGATAACCATCAAAAGAACTAATGCAGATGTGGTTAAAGGTAGTTTTACCAATCCATGCTGTTAGAAGTTATGATAGTTCCCTAGGGGATGAGGGGTTCGTGACTGCAAAGGGCTACTAAGGTGCTGATAATAGTGTGTTTTGGATCTAGGATGCTGGTTACATAGCTGTTTAGTTAGTGAAAAATTGTGGAATTTTAAAAATCAACCACCTTGCAATTAAAAGTATGTTTTTTAAAAAACATGATTTTAACGTTAGAGAATGGAACTAAAAATATGAAGAAAGCCTTTCTTTTACAAAATTTTAAAATTGATAACAGCTAAATATTAATATAAGAAGTCGAAAAGGTAAACCTGAGACCCTAAACCCAGAAGAATCCAGAAAACACAATGGCCTCCTTTATTCCCTCATTCTTAGCCACCTGCTCTCCTAGAACACACTCTTAAAACTAACAGTGGGGGGCTCCTGGGTGACTCTGTTGGTTAAGTGTCTGATTCTTGATTTTGTCTCAGATCATGATATCACAGTTTGTGAGTTTGAGCCCCACAGTGAGCTCTGCACTGACAGTGTGGAGCCTGCTTAGGATTCTATCTATCAAAATAAACAAATAAACTTAAAAAGATAATAACAGTAGATAAAATAGGAAGTATCTTAATGAGGAGTATCCGACACAATAATATTCACACATAGTAAGCACCAGAAAATGGAAACTATGGGAACTTCTAACACTGGACATACAAATATTACCAACCACAGACTGGTCAATTTAAAAAGGTGTAAGTATTTTTGCTGAATAAAATTCATAGGAACAGCTTTAGCACAACATGAAAAATTGCTTCATACTCTACTTATTGTTCTAGCAAGCCTAATAAACAGCTACATGGCAGGCTGAGAATTATTCTAGAATCCCTTGAGGTAATTAAGATGATAAGAAATAATGAGAAAAAGCTTTACATAAAAGTAAGTTAAATTAATGTAATAGTTGTCTATTTTCACTCAAAGCCAATCTGAGTCAAACTGTTTTTTTTTTTTTTCTTTTTTCTCCAGGGTGAAATACTGGAGTGAATTTTATAGAAACAGGAATAAGCATTAATGAGTCAGACACTTTTCATATGAAGATAGTAGATAGATAGGCAATTGGAGCTCCATTCAGCAGTCTGTCAGAATGCTTTGAAATATGCCTAGAGTTAAAGTCAAAAAGAATAAAATCCTTTTGTGCTATATTTTCTACTTTAATGAAAAGATATGTACTATCATTCTTATTTTCTAATATATTTATTTTCTGTTGCATATTCAATTTACCAGACCCAAAATGAATTAGCCACCGCATCTGTGACTATGATCTACATGGTGCTCCTGCTCTGTGACTAACAATGAACACTGCCACTATTATTTGCTATTATATTTTTATTCTTCTTACTTTCTAAAAACACTTGTAGCCTTTTTCTCTTATTTCATAACAAGTTCAAGATTTTACATCATTTCATTATACCCATTTTATCTTTTAGCCTACATAATTTAATTTTTGAACAATTCAAAAGGACATGTGACACATAATATAGAATTTACAATAAAATAAAAATATTTATGTTATTACAAAGAAGTTAGGTTAATGTCTTATCCAAGTATGTCGTTTTTTTTAAAGGGGTTTTTTAAAAATTGTTTATTGTTTATTTACTGTTGAGAGAGAGAGACAGAGAATGAGCAGGGGAAGGGCAGAGAGGGAGGGAGACAGCATGCGAAGCAGGCTCCAGACTCTAAGCTGTCAACACTAAGCCTAATGCTGGGCTTGAACCCATAAACTTGAGATCATGACCTGAGCCAAAGTTGGACGCTTAACTGACTAAGCCACCCAGGTACCCCTGTTTAAAAATTTTTTTAATGTTTATTTATGTTTTGTTTTGGTTTTGGTTTTGTTTTTTTGAGAGAGAGAGAGACAGTGTGAGCAGGAGAGGGGCAGAGAGAGAGGGAGACAGAATCTGAAGCAGGCTCCAGGCTCCGAGCTGTCAGCACAGAGCCCAATGTGGGGCTCAAACCCATGAAATGTAAGATAATAACCTGAGCTGAAGTTAGATGCTTAGCCAACTGAGCCACCCAGGTGCCCCAAAGTATATACTTATTTTTATTCACAGCAAACCAGTCAGTATAATAGATTCACACAGCTCATCATCATGATTTAACCAATTAACTGAAATACAGCTGAATTTAAGATACCGCATACATTACACAGAAATGGTCTCTTTTTTAAAATATAGTCAAAGGGTGACACAGTGAAAGGATAATCAATCAAAAACAATGGCTAATTTTGAACTCACTCACTAATATATGGGTGAATTCACAACACTCTAGAAAAAACAGAAACTATACTGGAAAGGCCCGACTCAGGAGAAGCTGTAAAGATTCTGGGCTCTTGTTGAATGTTACAGGCATAAAAACGTCATGTCAGCAAGGCAATACAGTGAAGTGGATAGCATTAGAGTCCTACAGATTCATGTTTTAGTCCCGGCTCTGCCATTACTGCTTTTCTGATCCCAGCAGAGCAACCTGTATGACCTTATCTGTAAAATGAAAGACAATAAATAAAATCTATCTCATAAACTTTGGGGGAAGATTAAATGAGATCCTTATCACATTGTAGGTACTGGGTAAAGTAAGCCATTATGAATTCATGATGAACACAAAGTACTCAGATTCTCGATCTTTATCTTCTTACTTAATCCTAAAACAATATATCATGGCCTTTTATGTTTTGCAGATTATGGAGGAAAGGCCTTGTCAACAAGATGTCATTATTTTTCAGTGAGCTGCTTATAGTAACAGAATATCTTACTTTCTTTACTTACTAAGATCTCTCTCACATCTCTATTGGAATTTCTTTGTTATAAGGAAGAAGTGTTTTGTAGTAGTAGGGATCCTTTCTAAAAAATCATTTCCTTAACATGAATGTCACATGCGTTTGCTTAGCATTTCAGTTTCTTAAAATTTATACTTATTTTTTGTCACTGTGTCAAGAGAAGAAATTCAATTGTTTTGAACTCTTTCCCCAGAGCATAACTTCAACTACCCTACAAAACTAATAACTTAAAAGAGATCTTTCTCAGAGTTGTAGTATCTGATAGTCCAGATTATCCTGAGAATAGCACCCGACCTCATACAATAATAATAAAAGAAAATAATTTGATTTGGGAAGAGAGAATACTTTAGTAGCTGCTTTTACAGCAACTGTGATACAGTATGTCCGGGACAGTATGAGCATAACAGCAAAGTTTCAGAAAGAATGTTAGTATCAGTAAAAGTTTTACTGCTACTGCTGTTTCTTGGAATGCCTGCACAAGTAATATATTCTGTCACCTACAAACACTGATTCATTCAACTTAAAAATAATCATTAGGCCTACAAAATTTTTCTACTTGTAAAGATTTTATACCTTAAAAAGTATCAATTAGTGCAGAATTACTTACCTGACAGGTTTTCCAAACACTTACTAACCTAGAAATCACTTATTGACCACCATTTGTTACCTGTATATGTTTTTAAAGCAACTTCTTATCATCACCTTTCTTTCCTTTGAATAGCATTTAATAAATACCTTTTTATTTCAAGGATGCTGTGAAGAAAAACTTAATAAACTGATTTTTTAAAGTATCCACTCCAAAGTGGATTAAAAGAGAAATTAGTGCTGCCAGTTTTTTGGTTGTCTTTTTTTTTGAGGGTGGTATCTCACTGTATACTTCAGAGGATGGAACCTCTGAGAAGTGGGAATAGGTTTATATAGCCATTTTTCTGCTTTTACTTATTTATTTATTTTCTTCTTTACCTTTTTATCGAAGTATTGTTGACACACCAGGTTACATTTGTTTCAGGTAGATAACGTAGTGACTCAACATCTCTATAGGTTATACTCTTCTCACCACAAGTAAAACTACCATCTGTCACCATAATTATAGTTCCACTGACCATATCACCTATGCTGCCTGTCCCTGTGACTTATTCATTTCATAACTGGAGGCCTGTACCTCCTACTCACCTTTTTGCCCATTCCCATCCCCTTTCTCCTTCTAGTTTTGATTAAACATTTTATTTTGGCAGTTTTGAAATATATACTATTTTCCTACATTTATAGGCTTACCATTTTACTATTTGATTTAACTCAACTAGAACTGAATTAGCCACTTTAACAAACTCAACCTTAAGTAACAACATACTTTGCTCTTTTTAAAATAAAATGGAGTCTGTTAAAAACTTATGCTTATTGTGCTTATGAGTATTAAAAAAAAGATTTCTGGCTCTTCAAACACTTTCCTCTATTCTATCCTTCCCTGCATTTAGAATTCTTGAATGGCTGAGGTTGTATCATGTTCCTCTGTCAACTCAGTGCCTACACAGTGCCCATAACATCGTAACCACTCCATATCTATCTACTAGGTGACTCACACAAAGACCAGCTGATGGGGAGTCACCATCTCTCCATCCTATCTGGCTGATAGTTCTTATCATCCCTAAGAATAAGAAAGGTTGAAAAGGTGGAGAGGGCGTTGAATTTAAAAGGACAATAAACAGAAAACAAGCTAAGGAAGTTGGGAATTACTCAAAGTTAAAACCTGAATTACTCCAATGGGGAAGAAAAGACTTTAAAGAGATCCATGCATTTAAAATTTTTTTTCTTTTTAAATGTATTAATGAGAGAGAGAGAGAGGCAGACAGACAGATAGACAGACAGGCAGACAGCATGAGCTAGGGAGGGGCAGAGAAAGGGAGACACAGAATCTCTAGCAGGCTCCAAGCTCTGGGCTGTTACCACAGAGCCCAACACAGGGCAGGAACCCACAAACTGCGAGATCATGACCTGAGCTAAAGCAGATGCTTAACCGACTGAGCCACCCAAGTGCCCCTGATATCCATTCATTTTATTTTATTTTTTTTTATGTGTACTTATTTTTGAGAAGGAGACAGAGCATGAGAGGGGGAAGAGCAGAAAGTGTGGGAGACAGAATCTGAAGCAGGCTCCAGGCTCTGAGCTGTCCGCACAGAGCCCAACACGGGGCTCGAAGTCATGAACCACTGAGATCATGACCTGAGCCAAAGTCGGATGCTTAACAAACTGAGCCACCCAGGCACCCTAAGATCCATGCATTTAAAAAATAAGGATGCCTCTGGCTATAATGCTTCAGCATCAGAAACAGAAAAAGATTAGAAGAAAGAAGGTCAATAGGAAGCTATTGCTGCAGCCCAGAAGGAATGGAGGCCCAGACTATGGTAACAGCAGCAACGGAGAGAAATGGATGTGGATTACCCTTTCTACTTCAGTCATCTCTATTAAGAAAATTTCTCTCAGATTGGGTGGCATGAAACAGACATTGGTATTCTGTGTAAAAGGGGCATTTAATAAATTTAATCAATGAGTTAATGAAAACCAAAGCTCAGTATGAATGAGAAGATTAGAGAGAGCTCCTAACTGCTCCTAGTAAACCTTCAATAAGGTGTATTGCTCCAGATGAAATTTCCATGCAGCTGCTGGCAAGTGTTCAGAAACTATGGAAAGCAGGAGAGGTTGCCATAAAGACAGGATATGTAGTACTGCTCCTCAAAAAAGGAAAAAGGTGACCCTGCCAACTACTGATTATTGAAGTTAAATGTAACTCTAGACAAGATTCTAGAATAATTACCAAGAGAAGTTTGAACATAGGAAAGGTAGTAGCCAACATACATCACTGGAAACCAGTACCATGGTTAATTAAGGACAAATAATGACAGATTAATGCTCTTTTCCTGACAGCTACTGAACTGATAGGATTTTTAAAAAATAAAGTACATAAAATCACTTGGGTTTTAGAAAGGCAATTGTTAAAGTTTTTATATATTCCTTGTGAAAACTTGGAACTATCTGAGGTGAATAATACTAAATTAGCTGGATTTCTAACTGTCTGAATAACTTGAACCAAATGATTAATAAGGTTGTTTTTTTTTTTAAATCACCCTTAAGAGAAGTCACTAGCAGAACAAGAGCTCTGTTCTTGGCCCTCCCTACTCAACCATTTAATAAGATCTGCAGGAAGGCAATGTCAGCATTATCACACTTAAAGTTTGTCACGTCTATAGATAAACAAGCCCTATGTACCATACGACCAAATCAGTCTTTAAAATATTTTTTAAGTTTATTTATTTATTGTTGAGAGAGAGAGAGAAAGTGCACGCAAGAGAGTGCACATGCGCACATAACCAGGTGAGGTGCAGCGAGAGAGAGTAGAGAGGGAGAGAGTCCCAAGCAGCCTCCATACTGTCAGGGCAGAGTCCAATGCAAGATTTGACCTCAGAAACAGTGAGATCATGACCTGTGCTGAGATCATGAGTCAGACACTTAACAGACTGAGCCACCCAGGTGCCTCAAATCAGTTTTTTTAAAGTCAACAGAATAGAACCAATCTGACAAGATAAGATTTAATATGGATAAATATAAAGTCCTACCAAAAAAATATTCTATTAAAGAATTGGAAGAGCATAAACAAAACAACTCAATACTTTTAGCAGACTACAAAATCAATAATAATGGGTAACATATACAGCATTTAAATGCCAGGGACCATCCTAAATATTTTATACTATATCTGTTCATTAATTTCTTGTAACAATCCTATGAGATAGGTACTATTATAAATTTCATTTTACAGATGAGAAAACTGTGGCCCAAAAAATGTTTACATAATTTACTCAAGGTCACCCAGCTGATAAACTGTAGAGCGAGGATTTAAATTCAGGCAGGCTAGCTCCAGATTTGTCTTCTTAGCCAGGACACATTAGTTTGAATTAACAGTGCAATATGGTTGCCAAACAAGCAAATCTACTCTTACTAAAAGTACATGCTTTAAAATCAGAGAGGTAACTTATGGTCCTTTCTACTGGTTAATATCTGTAAGTACTACACTTTTAAGAAGAATATGGACAGACTCAAACAAATGCAGTAATAAGCCATCAGTATTGTGAGAAGGCTCAAATCAAAACAACAAAATCATTAGGACAGGTTAAAGACAGAATATTTTGTCTAGAGAAGAAAAGAATTAGTGGAATATAATAAGTACCTTCAAATATTTGAAAACCCACTAATGGAAAAGAGAACTAGATCCAGTGAAGATGTAATTTCTGGTTCAGTAAAGGAAATCATATTATAAAAACTGGAGTTGTCCAAATACTTTTGCCTCAGAAACTAGATAACTATGAATCTTCTCTCTAGAAAAATACACTAGTGCATATAATTTTGCATAAAATTCCAAAAGTTCACAAATCTACTTTTAAATCCCTACCCCTAAAGTAATATATCCCAGATCAAAATGGAAAGGATTCAAGAAAAGGCAAGCATTTTCAATAATCTTCAAAATTCATTGCAACTTCTAATTCTATATCTAAAAAACTCTCAACTCTATGCTTTCTAGCTTCTTCTGAGATCTATCATAATGCATTTTGCAATAAGAGTTTAAAATATGATGACAGTTCAGAAAAAAAGTGAAGTCAATTTTTCCAAGTGACAATATAAACTTGACTGTGAGTAAATTCATACACATATGGCTTATTATTTAATCTTTAAAAGAAACATACCTAAGTTTAAAGATAGAAAAAAAGAGATGCTAATGTACTACTAATATTTAATGCCCAAATTAGAAATTTCCCCCCTCTGCTTTTAAAATTTCATTTTAAACTCTCCCTTTCTATCCTTTGTTCTGAGTTAACTGTTAAGATTGACAGACAAAGAAACAATAGACTAGAAGTCAAAACACTTAGGTTCTAACGTATTACCTCTGCCATGAATTTAATTTTTGCTTAGTCTGTTCCCTCATTGTGTTCTAAAAACTTCCAAATGTCTAAAAAGAGCTTTAATATGCTGTGATGCAATGTAAATATGAATCAGTCATTTTTTATAAAACATAAATTATCAACAGCAAGAATACAAAGTCAGTCTTCCTATCACGTTTAAGGGGGGGGGAAGGAAATGTACATTCACATTTCAATTCCTAATTATAAAAAACTATCTTTGAATTCTTAGGGTGTCTTTTAGTGTACAATTTTCATCCACAAACGCTTCTCACATTAAGGATAAACATCTGTACCTCCAATTTCAAGTTGTATTGAACATAGTTCAGACAGTTAAGATTTTTGGCTGCAAGGGAAAACCCTGATGGTGCCAGTTGAACTACACATCTAAGAGAATCGGGGAGAAAGTTACATGATCACAGAAATGGTAATTACACACTTCAAAATTCTGCTTTCCCTCTTAAAGAACTAGAAATAAAAAGTACTCAAAAGTAAGTTTAGTAAGTGTTGGACCTTTATTAAATGTAGGTGCCACACTGCTGCAACTCTACCACCAGAACAGAGCTACAGACACCATGTCTGCCAGTAAACTAGACTCTAGTTCCAGGCACACGATGTTCTAATAAATAACAAAAGCATCCAGAGCCAGTACATAAGGGTGGGTCTAGGCATTTGATTTTTCTCCTGGTGCTACTTGAGAATGGACACTACCATTAAAGATTTATTACAGTAACAGGATAGTGATAAAGCTTTAGCTAAATTAGAGGCTAACCAAGGAAATGGAAAAGCAACGTGCAATGTCAGATCAACTAAATTCCTTTTATATTTAACTCTGAACACAGACTGGGTCATGATTACACTGCACAGAGGACAGATGGATAATTGTATTTATTAGGTGAAGATAATTTCAAGCCACTAAGAGGAAAAAAGAGTGGCCCAGAAAACATTAGGCTATAGAAGTCAAATGAAAAGACACAAAACTAAGATTTAGGGGAGAAAGGGGAAGGAAGAGGAGCTAACTAACTTACTAAAAAGAGAGCAAATAAGTGGGACAGGGAGCCTGAGCCCTAGGAGATAGAATGAGGAAGAGAAACGTATCAAAGGCTCAAAGGGAGCTTCAGCAGTAAATATGGAAAGGGATGAGCCTGTTAACTGTTTCAACAGGAAAAGAGAAACAACGTGGGGCACTTTTCTGAACCGGCATTCATGTATAGACCATAATAAAAATGCCTAACTCATGCAGGGCACTTAATATGTGGTGAGCTCTGTTCCAAATGCGTTCCACAGAGTAGTCCACTTACTCATCAAAACACCTGGAATAGGCTGTTACTACTATTTTACAGATGAAGAAACTGAGACCACACAATGCAAGATAACACAAGCTGGTACCAGAGACTGAGCGCTCACCCACTTAGTTGAACCTTCTCTCTGAGAGATCCTACAAAACCTTTATACTTTTCTGTGGAGAGGGATTTGGCTCTCTGGAATTTCTAAAAGGAGTCTGAGCCCCAAAAGCGATCCTCTACTTTAAAGAAAAGTTCCCTTCTGCGGGTTAGGAGGTTCTTTCAAGCGCACAAAGCTTTGGAACTCTGAAATGCACCTGGTAGAGACAGATGGAGGCGTGTGAATCATGGAAGGCTGAAAAGTCAGAAAACCAGACTTAGAAGCCATCATTCTGCCCTCAAGACCTGCAGAGACCGAGAAAGTAGAAAGCAGCCCTTTCTTCCACGAGGCATGACACGGGGACGTTGCCTCCTCCTAATTTGCTGCGTGTGTATGAGGCGGGGGAGGGGGGCTCGCCGGTTTCCGACTCCCCCCAGACACTCAGGGGTTACTCGGCCAGGCCTGAGAGAACGCATGGGAATAAACAGATGGGACTCGCAGTAACTAGGGGGCCCCGAGGCGCAGAGAGGGAAACCTGTCCAGGAACACGCCGGGCCGGGTCCAGAGGCCCTCGGCACGCGGGCCCGCGCCCTCGCCCCGGACCTTACCGCCGCTCGGCTGCAGAGGACGAGGCGGCCACTCAGGATTGTTCTTCCGAGCCTGGGGCGCGGCTTCGGCGCCGCCGCTCCTGTGCCGCCCGCGCTAGGAGGCGGCTGGGTCCCGGCAGTTCACACTTGGGGCAGGGGTGGGCGATCCAAGGCCTGCCCAGGGAAGGCCCTGGAGTTCGAGGCCTTGGGACGCCGACCGTGCATGCGCCTGCGAGCCTGCCCAAAAAGGAAGGGTCAGAGCGCGGCCGCGTGCCGAGCAGCAGTGGCTGCAGCAGCCTAGATCACAGGCTGCTTCGTCCGCCCTCACCCAACCCAGCCACTGCCCCGCTTCCCCCGCGCAAGCTTTGGCGGCGGAGCAGCACGGTGGGTGCCGATTGGCTCCCGGATGTGTGACGTAAGGCGCCGGTCCCTACGGATTGGCCAGGTCGGCGGTGCATGCAAGGAGTAAACAAACCCCGCCCCCAGGCTTCCCAAAGAGGGGAGGGGGCCGCGAGGTTGAAGGGGCGGGACCTCAAGCAACCCAGTCCTGGCCCCTAGTGCTCACAGGAGCTGCCCAGTGGGTGCCCCGCGCTGACACCAACACCCGCGCTGACACCAACACTCCGTTCCCCAGCCGCCTGCCGGGCGGGCTGCAGGCCTGAGGCCTAAAATTTATAGACACGCCCTTTCCCCCTTCCTTCACCCCGGGCTTGGGTCGGAATCTTGACTTTTCCATCTAACTGCATCCCCCAGGCCCGAAACAGGAAAACCCCGTCTCTCTTGGAAAAAGAACTAAGGACATCTGGGTCCCCACGCCTTTGCTGGCTCACCCCCGGGAATCAGCGAGGAAGGGGGTGGGGAGGGGTAACTCTGAGGCCACGTGTGGGGCACCCTGTGATTAATTATTCAGACAATGGGTTAGAGACCACCGGGGACTTGAGTTCGTCAATACCCAGGCAGGTAAGATCCACACCAGGCCGGGTCACCATGTCACTTAGAAGCTAAAGAGAAAATTGCGGCCCACACTCCCAAATAACCGTCCATTTTGTTCAAAAATGAAAACACTTTGCCTATTAATTCAGTGCCTGTGTGAAAAATCACCTAGCTTACATTCTAGTGGATTGGGAAAGAAAATATGCAAAAGAAATAAGCAAAATGTAAACTATTACATGCTGATGGGTGCTATGGCGGGCGGGGGGTGGGGGGGAATAAGAAAAGAAAGTGTTTGAGGGATGACTTGTATTGAATAGGGTGCTCAGGGAAGGCGGCAGAAAAGATGCCATTTAAGAAATACCTAAAGGAGGTGAGAGAGCACCTTTGGACTTTTCTCTGGGGTGGGGTGGAGACAAATTTCTGCATAATTGTACATAGATAAACTCCTAGGAATTCAAGAATGCCAAACTCAATACTACTCCTCAGACTGATTCTAAAATGCAAAAGCCCCGGTGGAGTGATTACCGAGCATTTTCCAGTAAAAAATCAATAGGATTAATCTAGTTTCAGCAGAAATGTTATTAAAGGTTCAGGTTAACAAATACTTTTCAAACACTCTATGCACAAGGATAGGGGGGGGGGGGGGGGGGGGGGGGGGGGGGTAAAAAACTCTACCCTCAAGGAACTCAAGTCTAGCAGGGGAAATGGATTGTAAAACACTTCACTACAGTATGTAAACCACGATAGACACATGAACTAATGGGAGTAAGATGGGTGGATGTTATTAAGGAGCTGTAACTCTCATGGGATTTCTTCATCTATTGCGAAAACTTGGTGCTTAATTTTGGAGGAGGGCTATGGCAATCAGGGATTCTCTAATCTCTTTATAAGTTTCTAAGATGAGAGTCTGAAAACAATATTAAGTTGAAGTATACGAATTGCTAATATTTGGCAATTTTCATATGGCTCAACTTACTCTCATAAAGAATATAAGGATATTGCTCTGTAAAATATATATAGTAAGTGTTCAATAAATGATGGCAATTATGATCATTAGATAATACTGCTTTTGAAAAAAATGATTTAAAAACCAATGGTGTTTCTATCAACACCATGAAGTAAAATGGGCAGTGAAAGTTTCAAATTTTCCATATACTGGTTTGATCTAGCTGTGAATTTCCATGACCTAATCAGGGTATGCTGTAAAAGACACTAAATGCTAGTTTCACAGCAGGCCAAGAAATTCAGAATAAGGAACAGCTTGGTTTTGAAGCCAAAAACTGAAAATTCTCCAGAACAGAATAAATTGTCAAGTTGCCTCAGGGAGGAAAATCATGTAAATCAATTTTTCGTTCCCACTCACAGTTCCAATTTAGCAATTTGCACAACAGTCAGCTCTCTTCCTTCTCATTTCCCCCATTAAGAGATCTTATTTCCTTTGAAAAGGAAAATAAAGCTTCCACTATCTCCCATTCCAGAGAGTAGATGTCTGAAATATGACAGAACACGTATTGATTCTGCAAACACTTATTAAGCACTTATTGTATGCCAGGAACTGTGCAAGTCTTTGGGAATACACATATAAATGCCCAAAGAGCTCCATTCATGGGTATTCCTCTCTTGGAATAATCCTCCCCCCCCTACCGTTCACCCACATCTCACCTACATATATGCCTTCTCATCTAAGCTGAGATTACTTTCCTCTGACTCCCCATCTCCAGCTCTAAAATTGTTTGCTTTCTAACATTCACTAAACCTGTAATTACTCATTTAGTATCTGTATTTTGGAAGTTCCTTGATATTCTGAGCCATGTCATCCTATTCACTACCCTATCCTCAGTGCTCAGTAAGTTTTAATTGAATGGATGAGAGTGCCGCAGCCCAGCACAGTTGGAAAGAGGAAAGAAGCATAAATAAATAAAAGTCTCTACTTATAAATATTTGGGCCAACAAAGAGAGGGTCATGGAAGAGACAGATCTGTTACAGTTAAACCCGGGAGCTTCCATTAGTTGCCCCCTCTCCTGGTGCTGGAAGCTGCTTTCTTTTCATTTTTTTTTTTTTTTTAAGATTATTTATTTATTTTGAGAGACGGAGGTAGCTTGCGCGAACAGGGGAGGGGCAGAGAGAGAGGGAGAATACAAGAATCACTTAGGGATGTTATTAAAATTCAGACTCTGAGTCAGTAGATCTGAGATGGGGTATAGAGTCTGCCTTTCCAACCAGCTCCCACCTCATGCTGGTGCTGCTGCACCAAACATCACACTTTGAGTAACAGGTCCTTTGATGACACCTTTTTATTATACAAAAAGATCTGCAGTTGTCTGGATGGTTGCAGATATGACTTTTTTTAAACAGCATCCTGTTTTCACACCTAATCCATCCATTAACTGACAAAAGAAATAACACTTAAAAGAGACTTCTCTTCCAGAAACTGTCCTATTATGTGCAGTTTAATCACATTAATAGGGCAGAGGAGAATCTAAGCCTTGGTATATCCTCAGCCAGGAACAAAACCTTCTCTGTCGTTCATTTCTGGAATGACTTAGTTGGTTAGGACAGTGGAAGGATTTTACAGTCACTCTTAATAAACTCTTAATATCAAACCTAAAATCTTTTTATGATAAAATATTTTATTTATCCTAATAATATAAATGTGAGGTATAAGGAATAATGAAAACCCCTTATCTAGCTTAAGAAATAGACTAGGGACACCAATGGGGCTCTGAGTGTGTCCCCCATGTGACCCTCCACCTTCCTCTCCCCAGAATAATCCTATCCTGAATTACAATCTTCTTGGTTTTCTTGAACATTTTAACATATATGTATATAACTCCAAGCAATATATTGATTAGTTTTGCATGTTTTTGAACTACATATATTTGCGGTCAAACTTTATTACTCATCTGCAAATTATTATTATTATTTGCTCATTCTCTGAGTCATTTGTCTTGACGTAGTTCACTCATTTTCACTGATGGAAAAAACAACAAAATTTACATAATCCATTCTCTTATTAATAGGCCTTTGGGTTTTTTCTCTATTCTGCTGTTATGAATATACTTGTACAACTCTCCTTTGTAGATGTGAGTTTCTATAGGATTTTAGTTATGTACAGGGGTGAGAGTCAAAATATATAACAATTGGTAATACACAAATCTTTGCTTGCCAAACTCCCCCCCTCCCCCCACTGTGAGAAAAATTCTGTGCAGGTGGTTTATTTTGGAAAATGATTCCAAGGAACAGGAAACATGAAGGAGGAAAAGCCAATCCAAGGCTGTTTCTAAGACAATCACCTACTGGAGGCTGCTGAGGTTTGGTGGTGCAGAAGATTCTGCAAGGGGCTGTGAAGAACACACCTCAGCACTGTCCACTTAAGGAGCTGAAGAGGAGTGTATTTATATGACTCCCATCCCTATTGTTTAAAAGATGGACCACAGGGTGTCAACTCTCTAGAACCTCCTGGTTTGACCACAGGTGAAAATGAGAGTGAATTCAAATCAGTTCCAAGCTGTGAGGCAGAGAAATCCCAGCCCAGAAGTTATGGTGATGCAAGGTGCTGTCAGGGTATACCTGGGCAGCTGACTGCTGCAATAATTGTAATAAAAAGATGGGCCTAGAGAAGCAGACCAAAAGACCAGTACTGATACAAATAACTGAATAATAAATGGAGGGTAAGAGACAGATCTTTCTTATAGTAGAATTCTAACAAA
The DNA here is from genome assembly GCF_003009895.1 of Hyaena hyaena. NCBI lineage: Eukaryota > Metazoa > Chordata > Mammalia > Carnivora > Hyaenidae > Hyaena > Hyaena hyaena. The sequence continues at coordinate 1,975,140 of NW_024080944.1, forward strand.
TAAATGTAGATAAATAATGTAAATAGAAATTCACGATTATTAGGCAAATAGTACAGGAATGATTGTTGCCACTAAGAAACAGCCATGGAGGCTTAAACTAGTGAGTGAATGTGTAATGGGAAACAGGATATTTACATGGTCTAAAACGATCTCACAAGACATTTTTTTAGCCACAAAGGGGAGAATGAATAGTAACCTTAGGATGGCAGATCAAGGTTAACATCATCAATAAGACTACATACTGACGGCACTGAGAAAGTCATATCACTTTTGCAGCATTCTAAGAAAAACTCAGAGCCTTAACCCAATCACAAGAAAATATCAGGCCAACCAGAACTGAGGGATATTCTAGAAAGTAACTGCCAGTACTCTTTAAAAATGTCAAGAGAGAAAGAGACTGGGGTAACTGTCAGATTGGAGGAGACTAAGGAGACATGAAAATAAATGCAATGTGGGATCCTTGATTAAATCCTGGGCAAGAAAAAAGGACAGTAGCTGGAAAATTGACAAGATCCAACTAAGATCTGTAGATTAGTTAATCCTCCTATCAATGTGAATGTCCTGGTTTGAGTAACTATATTATGGTTATGTAAGATGTTAATTAGGGGAAGCTGGGTGTTGGGGGAACTCTGTGTGCCATTTTCACAACTTTTTTGTTAAGTCTAAAATTATTTCAAAATACAAAGCTAAAAAACTAAATACTGGGGATCTTATAAAATACAGAATCCAGGGACACTTGGGTGGCTCAGTCGATTGAGCATCCAACTTTCGATTCTCGCTCAGGTCATGATCTCACAGTTGTGATACTGAGCCCCATGTTGGGCTCTGTACTGTCAGCATAGACTGAGATTCTCTCTCCCTCTCTCTCTGCCCCTTCCCCACTCACACACATGCTCTCTCAAAATAATATAAAATAAAATAATAAAATACAGAATCTGATTTAGAAGATCTGGAATGGCGCCTCAAATTCTGCTTTTCTGAAAAGCACTTTTGGAGACACTGAAGCTACTGGTCTCAACAACATATTTGGGACTTTTCTTCCGATTGTGTTGATGTGAAATTGATATGCAGTAAACTTGCAAAAAGTAAGTAATTTGGTGAGTTCTGACATATGTATACACCCATGAAACCACTGCTACAATTAAGATATTGAATTTATTGTTGAGAGTCAATGTCACATGGCTCTCTCATTTCTGTTTATCTTACAAGAGGCACGGAGGCCTTTGTCCCAAAATACACATCTCTATCAAGAACAGAGGGCAGTTTTGTTTACTATTCATTATAATACAAATAGTTTCCTCTGGGGTAAGCATTGGCCATGTTTACTTGCAGCCCATTACAAAAGACTCAAGTTTCCTCAGCTTGACATTCCTCAGCTTACTGAAGACTCACTGTACGCGCAGCATCAACCTGGACTGCTCCGTGTAGTTGAATGGCAAAGGAAACCAATGCAAATATGAAGATTGTGATGTGTGCTATGGCATGAGTATAAAGCCCTTAATCTCTGACCCAGAAATCTCCTCTCTTCTGCGAATATTCACAGAACTGTGGGACACTAACTTATTACCTTCCAAGTAGAGTAAAATTTCAAACTCCTTTCAGTTCTTGATAGTGTTTGGTGACGAAGCCAAGATGCTGACAGAGACTGGACTTTCTAGGAGAGACAGGATGAGACGCTTGTGAACTGTGCGAGAAAAGGAATTTCCTAGTATCTGTTAGCTAATGTTCTTGCCCAAGTGGTAGGTGAGAGGGAAGGAGAATTAGCAAATCTAATGTATCTGCCCTAAATCTCCACCTCTTAATGGGTTCTATTTCTTTATCTAAGTGGTAAAAATCCACCATTATTCCCTACCCACCCCATCTTTTTCCTACAATTTTTTACAATTGCAAGATTCTTTAAAAATATTGCTATAAAATAGATACATTTGAGAAAAGTCAGCTCCACGTATCTTCATGCCTCCTTTCCTTATCCTCCTCTTTACACTAAGATTACTTTGACCTAAAATAAAATTAAAAGAAAACTGCTTTATTCTATTAAGTGAATGTTTATCCTCCTTCAAATATCCTACTTTGGAATGATACCCCTACAGTCAGGGAATGAAATCCAGACTGACTGAATCCTTCACCGTCTGGATGTCACTGTGTATGTGTGCAAATCCAAAGCAATAAACAGAGAAACGCTAAATAAAAATGGCCTTAAAACATAATATGTATAAAAAAATCATTTACTTTTTCATTGTAGTTTCCCAAATAATTTTAGGTAATTTTCAGAAGGGATTTTTAACTACTAGGTTAATTCTATCATGTTAGTATTTAAAATTTTTCCTCATTATTTAAAATCTAAGAGTTTAAAAATACAGTATATTTTCACAACAAATTATATCATCTTTATCCCACTGCAAACAATTAACCCTCTTCTCTAGTAATTTCCCTTGTGCAAGAATGCAGAATATAGAATGATAAGCCTAACAGGATCTAAAGAGGCAGGGCTACAGAAAACCTTTCTTCTCTAATCATATTAAGCTCAAATTTATCTTGATTAACAATTGAGTAACATATGCTTATTTCTCTGTGACCTTCTTAATGTGCAGAAACCAAAACAGGAAACAGTATTAAAGAAGAATTTCCAGGTAAAATTAAAAAACAAATCCAAAAGTTAAAGTGGAAAAAAGGTAAGGGAAAAATTCACATATACATTTCTATTGCAATGTGTCCTAGATTTTATCAGTAGATCTTGATTTATGAGGTTCTCAATGACTATTTAGTACAACTCTGAGATTTCTAAGAACATCAGAGAAATAAAATTACAAATTTGCTGACGCCTATGAACTAGAATCAAGATTGTCTTGCACAAATAGGGAAATTTGAGTTTTCCACAAAATCATTCTGAAACATTTACACAAATCAGCTTATTTTAAATAAAAATGATTACAAACATGATGATAGCTATGTACAAAATATGTATTTGTACACCCTACTTAACATTCTAAGTAAAGGTACCCTTGAAGCTTTTTTGCCATTATACAGTATTACTACTATACTACATGAGTACAGAAAGAATGTGAGAACTCTTCTCCTCCCTACATTATAAAATCACATTCAAGTGCTGTATACACTTTGCCTAGAAGGATTTAGGAATGTTATTTAATGACTTCTTAAGTCACTGGACTGATTTTAAAGTTTTTTAAAAAAAGAGATTAATTTAAAGATGGCTCACTTAGCAAACACCCCAATTAGCAAATGGACAAAAGATATGAACAGGCATTTCACTGAAGAGGATAAATAGATGGCAAAACAGCACATGAATCGATGTTAAGCATCATTATTAATTAGGGGAATGCAAATTAAAACCACAATAAGAAAAATTCACACCTATCACAGTGGCTAAATAAAAAATTGTGACATCAAACACTGGTAAGGATACGGAGAAACTGGATCTCTCATCCACTGCAGGTTGGAATGTAAAATGGTACATTCGAGCTACTCTCGAACAGTCTGAAAGTTTCTTAAATATGGCTCATTTAAACCGAAACTTTACATCATTTATATTCTAAATAGTATGATATCTATACAGATATAGCCATTGTATTTCAATAACCAAATTTCTAATAAAGGGGAGAAAGGCAGTACAAATACAATACAGAGAACTTCAGAAATATCTGACTCTTCAGGTTCCTGTCTCTAACATTCCCACTCCCAAGATCACCCCTGTGTTCCCCAAAGGGCAAGGGTCCCATGGGAATATGGTGACAATATAGTCAGTAACTTAGAACCAATGCTGATACCAAAATATTTATGGCTATGAGGCTCTAAAACTTAAAAACAAACAATGTGATTCTGGATCACCTATTTAACTTCTGTAGGGTTACCATTCTGACTGGTTTAAAACAGACGACCCAGCATTGGGTATGCAAGAAGATGATTCTGGGACCAGGCAAGTACAGAGTATGTTTTAATTCTGAGAAACATGATCTAGATTTCCCAAAGGGATTCAGAGCCCTTTGGGGGTAGCTTGGAGCCTTCTAGGCTATCTCTGGAGGACTATAGAATCACTTCACATTGAAGAACTCCAGGGTCCTCTTTTCAGAGAATGATAAAATTCTTGCCAAACTCCTGGATTAAATTATTTTTAATTAAAGCCTGGTGCCCAGAATAAATCCTCAGCAGAAAGGGCTGTTTCTGAAGTTACCTCCCTCTAATGGCAGAGGGTTTGGCATTCTTAAGATTCAATCTGTGAGCTGTATACAGTCAAATACACAAAACCTGTGAATGGACAGGCTTCAACCATACCTTAGAAAGTTGACAGAACTATGTGTATTTATAGATGTGTATCTCTATACAAATGTATATGCAAATATATAAAACATATGAAGAATTTAAAAATAAACACTATGAGGATTCTAGCTCTCCTAAATTGACCCCTGAACAACATAGGGGTTAGGAGTGCTGACCCCCTGTGCAGTCAAAGATCTGTGTATAATTTTTGACTCCCCAAAAACTTAACTAGCCTACTGTTGACCAAAACCCTTACCAATAATACAAACAGTCGATTAACCCACAGTTTGTATCTTATATATAGTATAAACTGTATTCTTACAATAAAGTAAGCTAGAGAAAAGGAAATGTTATCAGGAAAAAACATTTACAGTATGGTACATATATTTATGGAGAAAACCTGCATATAAAGTAGATCTGCACAGTTCAAATCCATGTTGTTCAAGGGTCAACTGTTGCCCTTCTTTACCCAACAAAACATATCTTACTTGCAACAAATATAAGCTGATTCCTATTAACAAATGCATGTAAATCAAGGATAAAATATATACACAAAAAAAGTTGCACTTACAAAGCAAAAATTCATCCAACCAATAGGAAGGCACAGAGTTAAGTTCTGTGGAAGTAGACATGGTTTCTGCTTCTAGAAAGCTTCCAGTTTGATATAAGTCTTATACAGAGGCAGATAAAAGAGAGTGATCATCTCTTTTGTTCAGAGATGACAAGAAAGCAAAAAGGCAGATCACATCAAGACACTTTGCAGACTACATAATCCTATGCTGAAGTCATCAACCCACTCATCAAGACCACAGAGGATGCAGGCATGCAGATGAGGGTAAGTGGGTAAAAACAGCAGAAAACAATTACAACGTAAGATTTTTTTTTTTTTGGCCTTAATAACCAGTAAAGTAGAAACCTTATTTAACAAACGACCACCTCTTTTTGCTAATAACATTTCTTAAGGTAAAATGAGGCAGAGAGAAAAGGAGCATCATAGATACATTTGCGGAGTCTTCAATTTTCTTCTAATAGTCTATATTAGTGGTTCTCAACTGGGAGTGATATTGCCTCCTAAGGTCCATTTGGCAGTGTTTGGAGATATTTTTAACCACTGCAATTAGGGGGATGCTGCTGGTAGGTAGCAGGTAGAGCTGAGGGACACTGCTAAACATCCTCTAATGCATACTACAACAGCCCAAAGTAAAGAATTACCTGTTCCAAATGTCAATAATGTTGAGATTGAGAAGTCATATTATGGTTGGATATAAAAAAATGAAAAATCAGTAAGTCTCAGTATGAAAGCAACTGCACCAGTTTAAGAAGGATCGTACAGAAGCAGTCTCCTCCTTGAACAGATAGCTACAGATCTCCTAAAAATATCTGATTGATCTATAATAGGAAAATAAAACATGCTGAGAAATCTTAGCACAAATTTTTTTTTTAAACTGCAAATATTAGCATACAAATGAAAATAAACTTGGAAGATGGAAGGGATAATTATTTTGCTCAACTGACTTTGAATATCAACTGTTTCTACCACTACAAAGGCAAATGTGACCACGTTGATGATTTAGGTCAAATTTGGCAAAAGATTTACTAAACCGTGTCACTAAAAAACAGTGAGAGGTAGTAAAAATAAATTAACTCCTAGACTAACAGAAGGAAAAATTAGCCACTGATTTTTGAGATGCTCAATTCCGATGAGACATATTTGAAGTTACTTTGTCACATTATCTAAAAGGTATTTAGGGGCGCCTGGGTGGCTTAGTCGGTTAAGCGTCCGACTTTCGCTTGGGTCATGATCTCGCGGTTCGTGGGTTCGAGCCCCGCGTCGGGCTCTGTGCTGACTGCCAGCTCAGAGCCTGGAGCCTGTTTCAGTCTGTGACTCCCTCTCTCTCTGACCCTCCCCTGCTCACGCTGTCTCTCTCTCTCTCTCCTAGAAATAAATAAAACATTAAAAAATATTAAAAAAAAAATAAAAAAATAAAAGGTATTTAACCTTTACTTTGTGGTTTTCTGATGTAAAGAAGAATGTGAAAAAGAAATGAGCTAACAGATTTTTAAGTATTCATAATATTACAATTCAGTATATCCTAACACAGAAAGACAGTTCTTTCCTATGAAATCACACCCACTGAGAAGCAGAATCTATAAGAAACCGTAAAACAACGGAGCAGCTTGCATATGATCTGATTTTGATAAAAGACCTATAATTGTTCACTAAGCTTTGTAAAAAGGGCATAAAAAATGAAAAGAACATTATCTACATAATAGAATCAGACTTGTTACAGTAAACAAAACAACTCCACTCAACAAAAATATTTCCAAATCTTAATTAGTGGAGTTAATGATACTATATATTGGCTATAATGATCCCATCAAAAATGTTAATACTTTAAGAAGACAAAGTTCACTGAAATGGAATTTGCAGAAATGCAATGTAGCCTCTAGATCGATCACATCTATCACTGAAATGGATATATGTGACAGTAACCACAAAATTCTCTGTAAGTTACTTTTTAAATTACATTAGTATTTAACAACTAGTTCTAGAACAGTAAGACTTCATGTGATAAAGCCTGACTAAGAGGGAAATAAATTCATTATTGCTACAAATCTAAATGGAACCTAGCCCAAATGGAGAGAGGGGCAAGTAATACGAGAAAAGGTTCGAAGGTAGTCTCCAGGCATAGGACAATTTTACACCAGGCCTAAAGCTACTCACAACTCTGATTCTTTAACATTTGTTTCTATCAAGAAAGTTTGAGAATGCAGAACTATCCCTGCTCCTTTCTGTAGAGCTCTGGCCCAGGTGGGCCATTAGCATGGATATACTCTGATTACCTCTGTCCGCTACCCACTGCTCCTGTCTCAGAGAGATAAGCAGATTGGACAAAAATAAAAGATACCTGGACAAGTTAAATATTGCAATGAAGGCAATTCTTAAGTCATCAATGAATTAGGGCACCTTCTTCAAATTAAGCGCTGTCAATTAGGCACTTAATAAAAGCAAAAGACATTTATGCAAGCATCTCAACAACAAAGATAAGAATATGAAAAGAAAAGCAAGATTTATATTCACTACCTAGATTTTGTAAAAAAATGCGATGTCATACTTAGCCAGAAGTTTTTGAAAGAAATGCTGTTTGAGAAAGAAAATATCTTCTTGTTCCTGATGAATCAATACCCTTTTTAGTTTCAGTAACTGAAGTTATTTTTCAATATGTAAAGAGTGTTCAGATTTGGTTAAACAAGTAAAAATTAAGGCAGTGTCTTTAAGCCCAATAAAAGAAAGAACTGACTAACAAGTAAGCCTATCTGTGGGGCATATTGAGCTCATACTTAGATACAGTATTGAACAGTTATGGTTTTAAATATTAACATTTCAAAATTTCACATTTCTTCATTCTTTCTAGCTATATGAACTTCATGTAGCCCATTTAATTTTAAAGAATTAAAGGAACACTTGTCACTTAGTTTTGGAACAAAACATGAATGGTGCTTGACCCAGAACTAGTAACTCAGATAGTAAATAATTATGTTTGTGTAGATCACTGACCCAGTATAAAAAGGAGGAGGACCCATAGCTGTAAAAATATGGCTGGAAATGGCTAACGTCCTTTGGAATCTGCTACAAAACAGAAGATATAAAGTTTTGAGGTACTGTTGCCTTACAATTTTACCCAGGTTTATATTAAAAAATGAGGGATTTTTGTTTTGTATTCAAAAAAGCACTGTTTTTTCTTTCAGGTTGCACAAAGCTCCTTGTAAATCTTCTCAGTCATCGTCATATTTGTTATTATCCCTGAGCTGTGTCTCATCCGCACATCACATCAACCAGCCATATATGGTTCTATCATTCCAGTTACTGTTGCATCTTGTTATACCAATTCATGGAGCGTTTCACTGCTTTGACCCAGTTTTCCATACTCATTTCATATTCTTGCCATTTCTTCTGTGGCTTGAAAACCACTTCACTTTGCCTCAGTTTCTTTAGTTCCTCCTTGTCAGTCCAAAATCCTATGGATAGAAAAAAATTACTCAAATTTTAAGGCAAATAAGGAGTCCATAAACCTAGGTGAACTGGTGCACAGGTAAACAACTGTTGTTTTATTTATTTTTAACAACTATTGTTTTAAAACACAAGCCAAAATATTTTGCTGCTTTTTAATTTTGTTAGATTGTCTATCCCTAGGAATAACTACATCAGGATTTTACAATCTTTTGGTTTTTAACTATCAGCTTTATTTCTGTGTGGCATTGTGCCAAACCATGTCTAGAGCAATCTGACCCTGTCATCACTTACTTTCATGACTTGCTAGAAGGAAAAAAAAAACAAAAACCCTCAAGTAAGGAAGAGTATATTTTCTTTTTACATAATTAAAAAAACAAAGATAAATTAAGATTTTTGTCATATATCCTGACAACTCCCTGGGATACTCAGAAATCCAAAGTTGGGATGGAATATAATAAGTAGTGTCTTTTTCAAACTATTCTATTTCATAAAAGTTCATGATACTATTGCTTTGGCATATATTGTTCTTCACAAAGAGGATCATGTGATTTATAATAAAAAGCAGCAAGAAAACACATTTATAACTATGACCATAAGTAGTATGAAATGACTGAAGTATCTTGTTAATTAACCTCATATATCTCACCTAGTTTGAGGTACTAACATAGCTGACAAATCTGCATGAAATATATTGCTTGTTACCAATAAAGCCGACACAAAATTCTTCCCTCTAAAATTTTGTCAGGTCACATTCTTTCTAATTTTCAAAGTCAGCATTTTATACTTATCTATATTTAAAGATATTAACTAATTTATAGAAGTTATTAAAAGACTAAAACTAGTTTTCGTTAGTATACTAGTTAGATAAGTCTAGTAATGAAAATAAATAAGCATGTTTTTAAAATCCTTATTTCCAGAATTAATTACTTACTCTCTAGGATACACATTTTTTGAAGCAATTTTATTAAATAACTATCAAATAGACATAGTTTCTGGGTGAACTTTGAAAATACAGAAAATGTGCATAGCCTTCAAGTCTCAGATTTCTGAAAGAGAAGCAATCCAACCAGAAATCTCTGCTTTTCTGACATGGTAAAACTGCTCTCTGTAATTAGTGAAGTCTCTGTGAACTGGAAAGGTTTGAAATTCAATATAGATATAGATAGATATAGATAAAGATCAAGCCACTATATTATGTTTAAGACAAATCTGTATGTGTGTGTTACTTAAAGTATATTTAAAATGTTCAAGAGAATCTGACATATTTAGTCTTCTGGCATGAAAAGTACACAAGAATTTGATTTGCCTTATAAATAGTATTAGAATATTTATGAGTATTTGATTTACTGTAAATATACGCTTAATTTATTCATTTTGCAAAAGCTGTTTAAGTTCTTGAGAAGATTTTTTTGGTTACACTTTTAAGTTTGCTCAGTTAGGAATATGCAATTATTAAAAAGAAAATCAACTGTATTAAATTTATATTTGTTGAAATATACAAAAGAATTTAATTAAATGAGTAAATGGGAATGATTATTTAAGGAGAAGTTATTTTCTTCAATTTGAATTTACCACACATTAATCAATGAACAAGTGAAAGTGATTGTTTTAATTTTATTCAAAATTAACAGATTTTTAGTAGAATGAACTTAGGGGATTTGTAACTTTAATATGTTAAATATTAAGCCTAAAAATTTTAACTCTAAGATATCCTATTTTGTACAAACACTCTTCCCCTCCATAGAAGAAGATATTAAATACTCCCAGGGTCCTAAGGCAGCATACTGCTTCCTGGGGAGCCCTCTAATTGGAGTCCATTCTTCACCCCTCCCAACTAATCCTCTCACTAATTGCCAAAGTGATCTGTTAAAATACAGATCTATCCATGTCCCTCCCCTGCTTAAAATTCTTTAGTGGCTGTCTAGTGCCTTCATGATTAAGTTCAAACTTCTCCCTGTAAGGAGTGCCCCACACCTGGACCTCCATTCCTCTCCAGCCTTCCCTCTTGCTCTTCCCCTAACAGCACTTACCATACAGAACTGGGATATTGGCACAAGTTGCTTTCTTTACTGGACCACTCAGCTCTCATGGCTCCTCGCCTCCTCACCTGGCTGTCTGCTAACTCCATCAAGACTAAGCCTCCTCTGGAGAGCCAACACCACTTGCTTAATGCTATAACTGTTCACTGGGTTTAACACACAAGTATAGTAAATAATTTGATGATTTGTGTGACTGTACCTGGAGACTCCCACAGTCAGGACTATGTTTTTTAAATTCTTTATTCCCAGCAGTGACTGTCATGTAGCAGGTACTCAACAGATTTTCAATAACTAAAAGAATGGAGTGGTTCCTAATGCCAAAGTAAAGCCTATCTACTCAGAAGTTTGTCCAGAGACCTTCTCTTTGCTGAAGACAGAGCAGCTGAGAATTAATTTCCTCGCCTCATAATTCTGAGTGAAGAAGTGAAGTGAATATGGAACAAGTACAAACAGACCATCCACAGAGGAGGGCATAGAAATATTTTGTGAATAAAGTGCATTTGTGTATGGAGCTTACTGTGACAGGGAAAAATCTGTTATAATATGGCTGACAGGATTGACAGGGAAATTCCAGTACCCTACCGAAAACTCCCATTCCGGGTTCTTCTTCCTATCCCACTTGCCATATGCACTTGCCAAATTACTAATGCAGAATGTAGAAGCAAAGATTATAAACTGTTCCCTCTGCTTGTGCTGGGGGCTCACACCTCTGGAGAGTCAGTCATCTCCTCTGAGCCCGCTGGTGTAAAATAAACCTCCTGCCTTCCAAGATCTCCTAGTGCCGCTTGGTTCTTCCCCCCAGTGATCCAGACCAGGTTCCAAAACAAATGGACACCAAAGTTTTCCAGACCCTCTCTATAATTCAGTCATTTGGGAAGAGAAATGCTCTCGGCAAGAAATAGCCTGCAAGACAGCTCTTGCTTTTATAAAATCCACACATACCAACAGCAAGGCCAGCTAGAGAAGCTGCACCAAGGCACGACATGTCTATGTTGACAGGTCTCTCTATTTTCTCATTAATCAGGTCTGAAGTCATCTGCATGACAAAATTGTTCTTACAAACTCCTCCATCTGCCCTGTGGGGAGCAAGATATTTGAGATAAATTATTCCAACAAATGCATAAAAACACTATTCATCCTTTTTAAAAAGGGCCACATTTATTTTTTTAGAATCTGGATTTTATTTTTGAAGCTCACCCTCTTAATTCCAAAATCATATCACGTAGCACTGACCTGAGGAAAAAGGTCCTTACTAGGTAATCTTCAAACATTTTTCCTTATTCCTAACACCAATTTTCTCACCTGTTCTGTTCATCCTGGGACTAGTTCAAAATAGGCCAAGTAAACTAAGCCAACATAAAAATTCATTTGGACATTCCAGCAAATAAAATGTGATGTTTCCATGACAAAAGGATAGCCACAAACCCAAAAAAGAGTTTTGAAAGATGTTTATGATAGGGGTGACTAGTTGGCTCAGTTGGTGGAGTGTGCAACTCCTGATCTCAAGGTTTTGAGTCGCCACGTTGAATGTAGAGATTACTTAAAAATAAAATCTTAAAAAGAATAAATACAGATCTTTATAATATACATGTGGGTGCTAAGATCATCTTAAATTCTGTATTGTGTTATATTCTCCGTAAATCCAAAATAAGCTTTCCTTTCCTCTCCAAATTCCTATGACCAAGAATTTTGTTGCAAAGAAGCTAGGCATATTTTTTTTAAAAAAATCCCGAATAGTCATAATGATGAAAACACTAATAGCAGTTAGCACTCACTTTTGATTTCTAATTAAATCTATTGGAAACAAAGTTTACGTACCGGACTTTTGTCACAGGGATATGGATCTCTTTCTGCATCAATTCATATAACTGTTTATTTCTAGTCAAAAAATCAAGATAACTGTTTAGAGGAAATTCACATCATAATAATTCTCTATTTTTTTCAAATCAAGCAAAATTAAAACTGTGATTTGTATATATGATATTTATAAAATATGCAAAAGAAAACATTAAAAAATATATTATGCTAACTGAAATTGATATCAGATGCTCAAACAAGTGAGAGGTTTCAGGCCTTGGGCTTTTCACCTTGATAAAAGAGACCATAAATTTCATTTAGAAATAAATTTAATCTATTATAATTTCTACAAATAAAAATTTAAAGCAAGCATCCATTTAATAGAAAGCTATAAAGATGACATACCGTGAATAACATCTAACAGAATTCATCAAATAAGAAATTATCATTTTGTAATCAGAAATTTTTATTTTAAATGTTCCAAATGTTCCATATCATGACAGCCACATTCTTAATTTTAAGAATTAAAAATGTGATTTAAAATTAAAAATGTGAATTAAAATTACAAATGTGCCATAACGAAAAGATCACAGGGAAATATACAAAAAGAATAATTTTGGTGACTTAATCTTTGAGTATAATGGAAGCATTATTAATTAGAATTCTCCTTTATTAATAAGGATACAAAAATCTTTGAAAGTCCAAACTTTAAATCTTTTATGCATAAGAATATAGACACAGTTGACCCTTGGATAATGTGGGGATTAGGGGTGCTGACCTACCACAAAACAAAAAATCTGTGTGTGATTTCTGACTCCCCCAAAACGTAACCACTAATGGCCTACTACTGGCCGGAAGCCATACTGATAACAGTCAGTTAACACAGAGTATGTATGTTATATGTATTACATACTGCCTTCTTACAATAAAGTAAGCCAGAAATGAAAATGAAATGAAATGAAAATGTTACTAAGAAAATCATAAAGGAAATACATTTACAGTACCATACTGAATTTACCGAAAAAAATCCACACATAGATGGATTGCACAGTTCAAACCCACATTGTTCAAGGGTCAGCTATATTTTTAAAAATCATTTTATTTTCAGATATCAAATCTAAGTGGTATTGGAACTATTAAATATGAAAAACAGAAATGCTAAGGAAATTAGCAATAATTATGTCATAAACAAAAGGTATAAATGCTCAGTTAAAATTAAGAAATTTTAGGGACACCTGGGTGGCTCAGTTGGTTGAGCATCTGATTTCAGCTCAGGTCATGATCTCACAGTTCGTGAGTTTGAGCCCCACTTCTGGCTCTTTGCTGTCAGCACAGAGCCAGCTTCAGATCTTCTGTCCCCCTCTCTCTCTGCCCCTCCCCGCTACCACTCTCTTAATAAATAAATAAAAACATTTAAAAACTTATGAAATTTCAGAATTTAGGAGAAATTAATAAAAGGAAATGGCAATACTGTATGCAGAGAGGTGAGTTTAGGGCCAGTTCTGCTACCTGAAAGCTATTGATTCCAATATTGCTCGTACAAGATGGTATTTACTGGTGGAAGGCTTCAAACCCATAAAAGAGGCACATGCATGGGGGTCATTTAAAGGAGCCTAAAGAAAGAGATAGTAACAAGTTTTATCATTGTTCTAAATTACACTTACAGACTTAAAGACATATTATGCAATAAAAACACACCCATGTTAGAAAAAAAGAATGCTTCTTTATATAGAGTTAAGTAGTTTTAAAATAAATGACAGCCCCCCAAATATGTTAACTATTAGGATTAACTCTCTAATAGGATTTAAGCAAGGATGACTTAGTTGACTTATAGATATTGACTTAGCTATACCTTCTGTTTGAGCTCATACAAAGAGAAGGGACCGAAGCAGAGTAACAACTTAGATGTCTAGCTTTATAAGAGGAAATGAAAAGCAATCCTAGTGTTTCTCCGTTTATCCACCTGTAAAGTTTTTACACTGAAACTGTTTTTGTCATACTTAATATTTTGTCAGACATTCAAACTAAACCCTTATATTTCTTAGCTTAATAGTCTCACTGCCTAATATGAGAAATGATTCAGCCTAACATCTGTCTTTAAAAGAGCCAAAGTCTTATAGCGCCTGGGTGGCTCAGTCAGTTAAGCGTCTGACTTCAGCTCAGGTTATGATCTCATGGTTCATGGGCTTGAGGCCTGCATTGGGCTCTGTGCTGACAGGGCAGAGCCTGCTTCGGATCCTCCGTCTACTTCTCTCTTTGCCCCTCCTCCACTTGCGCTCTTTTTCTCTCTCAAAAAATAATACATTATAAAAGATAATAAGAGCCGAAGCCCTGACCTGGAATTATGTATCTATCAAATAAATTTTGTATTTACTGCACCCTCAGAAATCCAAGACAATTCTAGGACACAAAGATGAGACCCCTGCCAGACCTATGGTCTTACAAGGAAAGGGACAGAAGAACAGTTCCAACATCTGATGTAAGGTCTTGACAGAGGGATGTGCTAGTGCTGTCAGAAAACGATGGTCCCCAGGAAAGGCACCTTCTAGCTTCAGGGCCTTGACACATCCTCTCCTTACCTGGAAAACTTTCTACCACCCCTTCTCCTAACTAATCCTACTCCCCTTCCAAAACTTGGCTCAGATTCCTCGGGGAAAACTTTGATCCCAGAGACAAGGCCAAGCCCCCATCATCGCTTTTATGGAGACCCCGAACTTTGCTTCATGTCATGTGTATATAACCACATATGTTTGTGTGGATGTTTGTTGAAACTCTATTTTCTCTGTGGAAACTCATCTGATGTACTTCCTATGTGTCTCCGGGGCCTTGCATTGCATCTGGCCCATCAGGGCATAAACACACATTTGTTTAATCAATGAACGAACAATACTTTTCCTCACTATTTAACTAAAGAAATTCCATATTACATCTTATCTTTACTGTAGCTATGATTTTCCTCCTACTGTGATTTTATCCTGATAATTTTTCAAATTTATTAACATGTTCTGGTGATCCACTTAGTAAAAGCTTACTTATACAGTAACACTAGTCTATATCAGGTGGTAGAATACTGTATTAGTTCCTAGTAGTGTGCTAAGGGTTTTTTGGGTTTTTTTGTTTTTTTGTTTTTTTTTGCATAAAAATTACTCCTTCTAGTATACCACATAAAATCCTGGTATGACTGGTTTGAAATGACTTTTGTAAAAACAACTATGAACATAATTTACAATTAGTAGTAGGCCAATCTGAGGGGGTAATAAAGTCCATAGAAACCTAAAAATTTCTTTATAGGCTCTACTGTCCCTGCGTTAGTCCAAGTGAGCCTGTCTTTGGGATGATATGGTAGGAAAAACACTGGGAAAGAAGGTCCTTTAGGTCTGCTCACATCCCAACAGGGCAGACAGCCTCCAGCCACATTTTTAATCTGTCACTGCTGATCCTATTGAGTACGCCTCCCAGACCATCAACCAACTAGGAACAGGGAGAATCCACAAAGTTTTGCTTGAAGCCCTGAGCTAACCTAGAAGATTCCTGCCCAAGGCATAGACTACCAGCCTCGGTAGGCCAGTGTGACCACGGGAATCTTAGCCTAAATTGCTGGGTACTTGTAAGATGGTTAATGTCAATATGCCTCTTGCCCTTTGTCAACTTTTTTTTTAATGTTTTATTTATTTCTGAGAGAGAGAGAGAAAGGCAGCATGAGCAGGGGAGGGTCAGAGAGAGAGGGAGACACAGAATGTGAAGCAGGTTCCAGGCTGGGAACTATCAGCACAGAGCCCGACACAGGTCTCAAACCCATGAACCGTGAGATCATGACCTGAGCTGAAGTCAGACGCTTAAACGACTGAACCACTCAGGCACCCCCCGCTCCTTGTCAATTTTGAACCTAAAGGCATCTGTTGTGTATTCCCATTCTTATATTTTATGCCATACCATGAACCAGTATAGTGGAGTGGTTAAGAACCTGGACTCTGGAGTCAGAACAGCTGGGCCCTGAAACCAACTCTGTCGCTCACTAGCTGTGTGAGACTAGGCAAGTGATTTAACAGCTCTACATCTTACTTTCCTCATCTTCAGAATGGGATGATAAGAGTATCTTCTGCCTTGTGGAGTTACTGAGGATTAAATGAGATAATGCATGACATTTAGAACTATGCCTGACACATAGTTCACTACAAATTTTATATTACTATTACTGCTTACCAAAATCCTTCCCACTATTGACTTTCTCCATATCCCTTTCTGTGTCTTCTGAATTCTTCCTTCTATTGTAAATTAATTCTCCTAAACCATAACCAACTCTGAGAAGTTCCTTCCACTTATTTTGTGGTTGCTGTAACAAACCTGCCTCTGTGCTGGGCAAATAGCTTCAGTGGTAGCTATCCAGAGGACTGCTGAGCTTCCATACCACAGGGACCAGTCAATCCTGTACTTACATCCTACAATCACTCTCAGCCACTACACATCTACTGTTAGGAGACACTTCCCTTCCCCCATTTTTTTAAAAATGTTTATTTCTGAGAGAGAGAGAGAGAGAGAGAGAGCACACAAACAGAAGAGGGGCAAAGAGAGAGGGACTAAGGATCCAAAGTGGGCTCTGCACTGACAGCAGAGAGCCCCGTGCAGGGCTAGAATTCACAAACTATAAGATCATGACCTGAGCTGAAATCAGATGCTTAACCAACTGAGCCACCCAGGTGCCTTACCTTCCCCCATGTTTGTTTAGGTCCACATCAACATCATGTTTTACCTCCCTTCACACTCCGACATCCTAGTCACTCTCAAAACCAGAGACAGTATTCCCAGTATTTGCTGGCCACATCTCTTTCTTCTTCTTCTTCTTCTTTTTTTTTTTTACATTTTTAATGTTTATTTATTTTAGAGAGAGCGAGACAGAGCATGAGTGGAGAGGAGCAGAGAGAGAGAAGGAGACAGAATCCAAAGGAGGCTGGAGCCTCTGAGCTGTCAGCACAGAGCCTAACATGGGGCTTGAACTCACAAGCCATGGGATCATGACCTGAGCCAAAGTTAGACACAACCAATTGAGCCACCCAGGTACCTTTGGTCACATCTCTTTTGGAGGAAACTGCTTGGATCCACAAACCTTGTTGTCTATAACAGTCAAGTTTCATGCCCTAGTCCCACTGCCAATGCCACAACCACAGGGACTGAGCAATGACTAACTCAAAATGTGTCCAAAGCCTGAAAAGACCAGGTGGACCAATCAGATTCTCAGATTTCCCAGAAATGACCATCTGAGAAAAGACTATCAACAAGGGGGAACTGAAGCTAAAAGCCTGCACAAAGTAAAAGAAGGCTGTGTGTATTTCCAAATTGTAGAGAAGCATAAAGTATGAGGAAAATAATGACGAGTAGAAGTTATGAGGAAGAAAGAGTATAAAGCAGAGCTGGTAACGAGAAAAGCAGACTCACAGAGAAGCAGAGACCACAAGCAACATAAAGAACTGCAAAGTCAGTGGCTGACTCCTTTCTAATACCAGTGAACAACCAGCTCCTCTCAGGGTAGCATAAGGAAGTCTGTTGCCTACAAACCTAAGAACCCTCAGAAGCATGACTCCTCATCCTGCGAAGATTGCCACTTGATTCACAATCCTGTCCATCCTATCACTGTCACCATCACAGTAATTCAAAGTCCAGCAGATATCCACTGATTCCTGCCTCCTATACCTGTCATGGATACTCTACATTAGTATCTCCGCCATTCCCCCGCCAAACCACAAGCCCTGCTACACCAAAGCCACAGTGGTGCACCAACTGATGCCACCCCCAGGTAATGGCCCCCATGCTCCAGCCCACCCCCTGCTATTCCCTGAAGTGGCTGTCCCAGACTTCCCCACTCTCCTCCAACTTCCCCCAGTGCCACTTTCTCAGCAGACTCCCTTGAGAAATGGAGGCTATTGAGACTTTTTAACATCCTGCCCCATCATCTATGGCTGTAACAATATTCTAAAATTAAAGGCAGTATTACAGATACTTGACCCTTCCTTCCCATTCCCCAATCCTTCATTTTCTTTGCTTGTAGACATAGGCAACTTATCAGTGATCTCCCTCCTATTTTCCAAACAGCTTAGTATCAACACACTATTGTTGTCTGAATTAACTTTCAGTTTCTACTTAAGAGTTTCATGTTACATTAGGAAATACTTGGGTTTGTAGTCCTCTTCCACGCCCCTCGAATCCAACAGACTTCCAGGTTGCAGTCACGGCAGCAAAGGGACATTTTTTATTAACATGACCTTAAAAACTGCATCAGTGAGAGTTTTCTCCAATCTTCTGGCTTTAGCAATACTTTGTATCATATACTTGATATTATTTTTACAGGCATATGGATTAATGCAAAAGTTAGACAGCTGCCAAGATAAAGTCAGGACTAAGTCCCCCATCATATTTTTCAAAAAAATGGAAGAATATATAGTAGCCTAATTAAATCCTACCTTGGTTGATAACAACTATTCATCTAAATCTTCCTCCTGAATTGTCAATCCAACAAATACTCTTTCACCCCCGTCCTATCATGGATGCTATTTAGTTTCATCACATCGCCCCAAAGAGGACGCAGTGTAATCTCTATTATGTTACTTATAAATTTTTAGTCCTTTAGGATAACATATATAGAAGGAAATTATTACAGATATTAAAATAATGCCCATTTAAACGTCAAGTTTGGAAATATTGTACTTTTAAAGATTTGAAACACTCTGATTTAATCTTTTCCCACCAGTTTCTACATTATATTGTCCAAAATTTCAAATCTTGAACTTTTTAACTGATTGCCTGAGTACAGCATGGACTAGAAGAGAAATTTTTATTTTTCGAGAGGAAATAATATTTAGAGAAGGATTAAAAGGGTAGGATAAGCTTTCCAAAAAAAGGAATTTTATTCATAATAATATACCTGAAAAGGTTTTTAAAGTCTTCCTAACAGTATGCCAAAATAAAAGGCAATATCACAGATCTTTCAATTAAATACGAAGTCAAATATTACAGAGCCATTTCTTGTACTGGGTTCACTTTCTGATTAGGCAAAATAACCAATACTCCACCACAACAGTTAACCAAAAGAGAATTTGATTTTTTAAAAAGTGAATGAAACTTATAAATAACTGCACAATATACCCATATGTGTGTGTGAGAAAGAGAGAGAAAGAGAGAGAGATTAACATTATTTTTCTAATTCTCAACTTCCTCTAAGTAAAAAATCCCAATATACTGATATATTTTCCCCCACTGGGAAATGGTTAATTTTGGTTATGACAAAGTAGCACTAAGTCTTATGTAAAAGTTCTATACCAAACCTGCCAACTTTTCATTACCATAGGGATGTAGTTCTAAGCTGAATTTGCTCTGCTTTCTCATGGAATTCATGCTAAGTCACAGCTTCTAAGCCCTGGAATGTACCTTCACTTTCATACTGATCAGTGTCCAAATTTTCAAGTAAGGGAGTGGCATATAAATAATTTTAAGTGTAGGTATGAAGAAAGAAATGTCTGTTAATTGTCACTGACTAAAAAATAAAAAATTTTAAAAAATACCTGCAATCCAGTAAAAGATGGAACAAAACAGACTCCTTCAGAATCTTCCAAACTTTTGGCCATTTTTTCAGTCTCAGCAACATCTGTGAAAAGATCTGCAACAACAAAAATAACAACAACAACAAAAAATGCTAAAACAAAATGGAGGAGTTGGG
Organism: Hyaena hyaena; assembly: GCF_003009895.1. NCBI lineage: Eukaryota > Metazoa > Chordata > Mammalia > Carnivora > Hyaenidae > Hyaena > Hyaena hyaena. The sequence continues at coordinate 1,994,974 of NW_024080944.1, forward strand.
GAGGGATAAAGAGAATTATGTTATATAACTAGTATTTACCTGGATCCACATTAACCAAGAATACAGTATGAAAGGTTGCTCACTTGAAAAACAATCTGCCCTAGTACTATCTGGGCTCTCACATTGCATAGGTTTATGAGCCCATGGAAGGTCTTCTTAAATGGACTATGTATGCAGCAGGCCTTACTTTTTCTTTAAAGATATTTGGGCTGTTTAAAAATCGGGGCACCTGGGTGGCTCAGTTGGTTAAGCGTCCGACTTTGGCTCAGGTCATCTCACGGTTTGTGGGTTCGAGCCTCGCATTGGGCTCTGTGCTAACAGCTAGCTCAGAGCCTGGTGACTGCTTCAGATTCTGTGTCTCCCTCTCCCTCTGACCCTCCCCTGTTCACAACGCCTCTCTCTCTCTCAGAAATAAATAAAACATTAAAAAATTTTTAAAAAAAGAAATAAAAAATAAAAATCAATTCTGTGTGCTTTTTTGGCATTAAAATAAATTATTCTCCTGAAGATAACACCAATCCTAGTTTTCTGATGAAAAGATCATCTACCTATACTAACCAAGAGAATCAACTGAAAAACTACTCCACCTAATGGGTTCACTAAGGGGCCAGTAATAACTAGGTATACTAAAAGCCAATCTTTAAAAACCAAACAAAAAACTCAAAGATCTAACTAATTTAATATACTATTTTTACTGAAGTATAGAACATACATGTAAAAAACTGCACAAATCCCAAGTATATAGTGGGATGAATTTTCACAGTGTGAATACACCTAGATAAACAACATCCAGATCAAGATACAAACTTTTGTTTAACATAATGCATGTGAAATTCATTCATGCTATTACAAGTAGTTACACTTCATTCTTACCGTTGTGTATATAATATTCCACTGTGTGACAATACACAATTTATTATATGCATTTGGTTAGTTTCTAGTTTGGGGCTAATATAAATAGGCCACTTTGAACACTCATAGACATTCTTTTTGGTGAACATATGTCTATGTTTCTGTTTGCTATATACCAAGGGGTGGTAATGATAGTCCTAGCCTCTACACATTTAGGACTAACTTTAGAAGATACTGCCAAACCATTTTCCAAAGTGATTATACCAAATTAAGGCTCCTGCCAACAGTATGAAATTTACAGTTATGCCATATTCTTGCCAAGAATTGATACTATCTGTGTTTTTTATTTTAGCTATTTTCATGGATTGCATGATGGTTTGATTTTATGTTTCTCTATTAACTAAGTTGAAATCCTTTTCATTGATCAGTTGGATATCCCTGTTTGTGAACTGACTCCTGAATAAGCATGTAGGACAGAAAGAATAGATCCCATGAAAAAGCTCAAGAATCAGTCATAATAAATATGAAGGCTTTATACAGCCTCAAGAAAAATGGTTTAATTTTAGTGAATGGTTTGTTATTCTTATAATGAAGAAATTAAAGACAAAAAGATTAAAGAATATCTACGTTAAAACTCAAGTTAATAAGGATCATTCAATAATAACTATAAATTTTATTCAAAATGAATTATCAGATCCATAAGTCATACTCATTTGGTCAACATGTTCATATAACACATCAAAATATCTCTACTACTTCAAAAACTAATATTAAAAAATAACGTTGGTTTTGAAATGTATACTTTTAAAAAACATCATGTCCAAATTGTCTAAATTTTTCAATCAAAATTTGGAAAACATAGTGGATGGCTAGTTTGAGGAAAGGTTTTTGGTGACAGGCCAAAGAAATAGGAAAAAAAGGAATCTAGTTAATTTACATTCTTCATTGGCTCTTTCAATAAATATACTTGCTTAAAGAATTTCCCTAAATAATCTTCCACTTAAACTGTTCTCAAATGAGCTTACGATGAAAAATCTCTGGGAGGGAGCAGATTTCACTCTGTCTCTCCCACTGAATACAACTAAGAATCCTGATGGAAGGCATGGAGAAGCTGAGGACTCAGAAGAATAAGGCCAGCAGGAAACTCTAAGTAACGCCAAACCATTAGTGAGTTTCCTGTTTTCATTTTCTCTGATATCGCCTGGCCTAAACTCAGGGACAGCCTAAGACCCAATACTTGGGTCTGTACACTGGATGCAAATATGAAGAGCTTCCACAGAAGCCCCCCTTCCTGGTCTGAGGCAGACTCAGGAGTCTCAATGGAACAGACAGTGAGTGACAGATAATATTACACACCTATTGGAATGGCGAAAATTAAAATACAAACAAACAAAAATGACAATACCAATCACAGGAGCAACACACACACACACACACACACACACACACACACACACACGGTGCTGGTGAGAATGGTAAATGGTATGGCCACTCTCGAAAACAGTTTGGCAGGTTTTTGTTTTTGTGTTCTACAAAGATAAACTCATACTTATTTGTGTGTATGTTTATATAACACTCTTAGGTATATATCCTAGAGAAATTTTTTAAAATTAATGGATGTTCACATAAAAACCTGTACATGAATGCTTACAGTAGCTTTATTTATAATCACTCAAAACTGGAAACAGCCACAGATCCTCCAGTGGGATGATGGATGAACAAACTGTGATATATCCAAAACAGAAAACTACTGAGTAATTAAATGGAATGAACTATTGACACATACAATACATGGATGAATCTCAAAAGGCATTATGTTGACCAAAAGAAAGCTTCTCAACTGGTTATAGGATTCCATTTATATAATATTGTGGATTCTAATATCCATTTATATGATTCCATTTACATGACAGCCATTTAGAGGATAAAGTGCTTTTAAAAGGTCAAAAGCGTCACAATAAGTAAGACTTCTATTTCAGCCCCCAACTTCTGCAATTCATCCAACCAGATCATTCACTGATGTAAAAGATTCAATGAGGAAAAAGGCTATGGGGAAACAGTATCTAACATATCTAGCTGAGGGGCTCCAGGGTGTCTGTCAGTTAAGCATTCAACTTCAGCTCAGGTCTTGATTCAGGGTTTGTAAATTCAAAGCCCACATCGGGCTCTCTGCTGTCAACACAGAGCCTGTTTCAGATCCTCTGTTTCCCTCTCTTTCTAACTCTTCCCTGTATGTGCATGCTTTCTCTCTCTCAAAAATAAACAAACATTTAAAACATTTTAAAAAAGAAACATTTCTGGTGGAAATGCAAAATGGCACAGTTCCTACAGAGAGGAATTTGGCAATGTCTAACAAAATTACAATATATTTATCCTTTTATGTAGCAATCTCACTTCTGGGAGTTTATTATAAAGACATACCTCCAACAAAAAGAAAACCCATATGCCCAAGGTTATTCTGCAGCCTTATTTGCAAAGTAGTGGAAATTACTTAAGTGCCCAAACATAGGATATTGGCTGGCTAAACTACGTACATACACATACTGCGCAGCTGTGAAAAGAATGAAGAAGATATCTGTGAAATGATGGGAAGTAATTCTCAGAAAATATTTTTAAGTAAAAACGGCAAAGTATAAAAGAGCATATGTGGTTTATCTTTTATGTAAGAAATTAGGGTAAATACAAAGCATGTATCCTAAATGTTTTTGCAAAAAGAAATATAAAGGAAAAACCAAAACCTAATGGTTACAAGATATAGGGAGACAGATGAAGGGACAGGTGAAGAAGTTAACTTCTCTGAGCATATCTTTTGTCATGAGTTTGACTTTGGGAATCAAGTTAAAATTCCACATTAAAAATATATTGATAATGTGGGGTGCCTGGGTAGCTCAGCTGGTTGAGCATTTGACTTTGGCTCAGGTCATGATCTCACAATTCGTGAGTTTGAGCCCTGCTTCAGGCTTTGTGCCTGGAGCCTGTTTCAGATTCTGTGTCCTCCCCTCTCTCTGGCCCTTCCCCACTTGCACTCTCTTTCTCTCTCTCAAAAAGTAAATAAACATTAAAAAAAAATAAAAATATACTGATAATGTTTTTAAAAAGGATGTGGGGGGGGAACTAAAACTGAATGATAACAGAAACAAAAAATTCTATTTCAAATTAATAAAATCACTGAAGGGAGAAGAATAAGAACTAATCGAAGTAACTTTTGAATAGTGTGCTTTGACCATATATTCATACATTCTTGAGATAAAGGAAAAAACCGGCAAAGGAACTTGAGCAAATATTGTTTGTTGTAGTGGGATGGTCTAGTAATTCTGAAGCTCTTTTGTGTATATTTCAAGATTGAACAAATGAATGCATAATGTCAATGTTGATGGGAGCCAGGGTTCTTGCTGTGGAAGAGATAAAAATATAGAACAGAAAAAGGCAAGGAAAGACTCTTAGGTACTTAGACTAGAACTGGAGGTGCGATGTTTCAAAAATTGTTAACACATGCACGCGTGCGTACATACACACACACTTCTAGCCCTGATGAAATCTGCTGCCAATCACTGTTTGTACTTTTATTTATTCATTCATTCATTCATTCATTCATTCATTCATTCATTTCAGTAGGCTTCACACCGAGCATGGAGTCCAACACAGGGCTTGAACTCAGCCCTGAGATCAAGACGTGAGCTGAGATCAACAATCAGACACTTGTCAATACTACAAGCAATCTACGTAGTCAATACAATCTCTATCAAAATTACACCAGCATTCTTCACACAGCTGGAACACACAATCCTAAAATTTGTATGGAACCAGAAAAGACACTGAATAGCCAAAACAATCCTGAAAAAGAAGGAGTACATGCACCCCAATGTTCACAGCAGCACTACCAACAATAGCCAAAGTATGGAAAGAGCCCAAATGTCTATTGACTGATGAATGCACAAAGAAGATGTGTATATACATCTTCTATATATACAATGTGCATATACATCTATATATATACAATGCAGTATTTCTTGGTGATCAAAAAGAATAAAATCTCACCATTTGCAACAATGTGGATGGAACTAAAGTATATTATGCTAAGTGAAGTCAGTCAGAGAAAGACCAACATCATATGATTTCACTCATATGTGAAATTTAAGATACAAAACAGAGGAACATAGGGGAAGGAAAGCAAAAATAAGATAAATATAGAGAAGGAGGCAAATCTTTAGAGACTCTTAAATACAGAGAACAAACTGAGGGTTGCTGGCAGGGTATTGGGTGGGGAGATGGGCTAAATGGACAAAGGGCATGAAGGAAGACACTTGCTGGGATGAGGACTAGAGTTATATGTAAGTGATGAGTCACTAAATTCTGTTCCTGAAATCATTATTACACTACATGTTAACTAACTTGGATTTAAATCTAAAAAATAATAGGAGCACCTGGGTGGCTTAGTCGGTTAAGCATCCGACTTTCGCTTAGGTCATGATCTCGTGGTTTGTGGGTTCGAGCGCTGCATTGGGCTCTGTGCTGTTTGCCAGCTCAGAGCCTGGAGCCTGTTTCAGAGTCTGTCACTCCCTCTCTCTCTGACCCTCCCCTGCTCACACTGTCTCTCTCTCTCTCTCCTAGAAATAAATAAAACATTAAAAAAATTTTTTTTTAAATAATAAAATTTTAAAAAACAGAAAAAAAATCAGACACTTAACTGACTGAACCACCTAGGTGCCCCTTTATTTATTTTTAAATTTTATTATTATTTTTTTAAGTAAGCTTAAAGCTTACTTAAAGCTTACAAAAGCTGCTCGCTCTACCAACTGAGCCAGCCAGGCACACTGCCAATCATTATTTTTCAATACCCCTTTCCACTCATAGGAATTAGGGCTTATTGGGAAAGGCTAATTCCACTTAGGAAGTAGGAAAAACATAAGATGAGCTTTAAAAGTCTTGTGCTAGAAATTAATAAAGTGTTAACAAATATATACATATAGATATTTAAAGACATAGAGGATAGTTTGAGGAGATTTTCACTGGCTAAATCCAGGACAAACTGAACAAGAAAATAAGTAAGAACTGTAAGAATTATAACCTGGTGAATTAGAAACCATGAGATTATAGTGCTAATAAGTAAATAAAAGGGGTGAAGTGGAAACTTCATAGCACAATAGAATGCTAACTAATAAATACAGAAGGGATAACAGAGTTAGCAAACACTATTTTGCAACCATTAGAATAAAAACTGATGCAGGCAAGAATTATCAATGAATGCTAAATTTAGAGGATGGGGAAGTTTGATGAGAAATAGGGCATCTAGTGAGTTTCAAAGTATCTCCCCACATATCATCTATTAAAAAGGAAAAACAGTAATTATACAATGGCAAAACTGGAAAACATCTTATGCATGTGAACAAAATTTTTTTAAGTTTGTTTATTTAAGCTTGTTTATTTTGAGAGAGAGAAAGAGAGAGAGAGAGAGAGAGAGAGAGAGAGAATCCTAAGCAGGCTCTGGTGTTGTAGAGCCCAACGCAAGGCTCGATCTCACAAACCACAGCATGCCTGAGCCAAAATCAAGAGTCAGACACTTAACCGAGTGAGCCCCACATGAACAAAATTTAATAGAACCAAAACAAGACTAAAGGACACTTTCTATCTCTAGGTGTATATTCTAAGAAGGATACAGTTATCATTCATGTATGAATCAGCCAAAACTAGATAACATGGATCTAGTCACAAGAATCCAAATCCAGAAATATTCTAGAAAACAATTGGCATATATATATTTTTAAATGTCACTGGCATGAGAAAAAAGCTGAGGAAACATTTCCAGATTAAAGGAAATTATACAATTAAGCAATTATGGATTCGATCTTGTATTGGGAAAAAATTGCAATGAAGGACATTATTAGGACATTTGGCAAAATTGGAATATGGACTATAAATTTTATAAGGGGTGCCTGGGTGGCTCCGTTGGTTGAGCATCTGACTCTTGATTTCAGCTCAGGTCATGATCCCACAGTTGTGGGATCCGACCCAACTCAGCATGAAGCCTGCATAAGATTCTCATTCTCTCTCTCTCTCTCTCTCTTCCTCTACCCCTCTCCCCTGTTCATTCTCTGTCTCTCTAAAATAAATAAAATTAAAAAAATTTTAAGTATTACAGTATAGCCAATGTTAACTTTACTCAAGTTAATAACCATACTCCAGGTAAGTAAGAGAATATTCTTGTTCTTAGGAAATGCACCATGAAGCAAGCACTACAGGGAAAGGAGAATGATGCATGCAATCAATTCTTAAAGAGCTCAGAAAATTATAAAGATATTTATCTATCCCACAGCACATAGGATAGATGGATGGATGGTAGGCAGACGATAAAGCAATCATGGTAAAATATTAAACACTAGCAAATCTAGGGGGCACCTGGCTGGCTCAGTCAGTGGAACGTGCAACTCTTGATCTCAGGGTTGTTCATTTGAGCCTCACACTGGGTGTAGAGATTACTTAAAAAAATAAAATCTTGGGGCGCCTGGGTGGCTCAGTTGGTTGAGCGTCCAACTTCAGCTAAGGTCACAGTCTCACAGTTCATGAGTTTGAGCCCTGCATCAGGCTCTGTGCTAACAAAGAGCTCAGAGCCTGGAGCCTGTTTCAGATTATGTATCTCCCTTTCTCTCTCTCCCTTCCCTGCTCATGCTCTGCCTCTGCCTCTCAAAAATAAATAAATGAAGGGGCACCTGGGTGGCTTAGTCGGTTGAGCATCCGACTTTTGCTTAGGTCATGATCTCGTGATTCGTGGGTTCGAGCCCCGCGTCGGGCTCTGTGCTGACTGCCAGCTCAGAGCCTGGAGCCTATTTCAGTCTGTGACTCCCTCTCTCTCTGACCCTCCCCTGCTCACGCTGTCTCTCTCTCTCTCTCCTAGAAATAAATAAAACATTTTAAATAAATAAATAAATGTGAAAAAAAATTTTTTAATCTTAAAAAAATAGCAAATCTGGGATAAAGGGTATACAAAAGTTTTTCTGCTATTTTTACAACTTTAAATTTGAAATTATTTCAAAATAAATAATTAACACAGTTCTCATTTTTACCTCTTTCTCATGATGTATCACACTGTATACAGTCCCAGTGAAACACAGATAAGATACTTCAATTCTTGGATATTTTAAAAAGAGATTTAGTTTATCAATTTTACTTTTTATCATTTCTCAGTTTTATAATTTATATATCCTTATATATTTGGCTGGGAAGTTTACTATGTTTCTCTCCTTTTCCTTATTAGTAAGTATTCATCATTTTCCTCTAAGTACTGCTCTTACAGAATTATAGTTAATTTCTGTAATTTCTGTATTTTTGGGACACTATCAAATTATGTTTCAAATGTTTCCCTTATTCCTATGCTACTCAAGAAAAGACATTTCAAATATCCAAGTGGCTAAATACAATTTATATATTGTGTCCGCTATTCATTTCTAACCATATTACATAATAGGCTGAGATGTTTCACTCTATTGCTTTTCAAAGTATGGAACTGAGAAAAGGATTTGTGTGTGTGTGTGTGTGTGTGTGTGTGCGCGCGCGTGCGCGCACGAGTGTGTGCGTGTGTTTAGAAAGAGACTTCTTGAACTTGAAATGAAAATATAAATGAACAGAAAGAAAAAATGAAGAACAGAAAAAATGTACACTTGTAGTCTATTCCTGACCCGGACTTTACCCCAGAGGTTATACACCACAGAATTAAACTCACTTATGGGAAGAAGACAAAAATTAAAAAAACAAAAAACAGAATACATTTTGAAACTTTTTAACAGAAACATTACTTTTTTTATAGAACAACTATATATTATGCATAAAATATTTAAACCTAGTTTAATTAGAGGCTCTTTTTAGTGTTAAGATAGTTTCAATCTCTTAAGGAGATTTTTGTACTTCATGTTTTTTTTTTTTTAATGTTTTATTTATTTCTAGGAGAGAGAGAGACACAGCGTGAGCAGGGGAGGATCAGAGACAGAGGGAGTCACAGACTGAAACAGGCTCCAGGCTCTGAGCTGGCAGTCAGCACAGAGCCCGACGCGGGGCTCGAACCCACGAACCGCGAGATCATGACCTAAGCGAAAGTCGGACGCTTAACCGACTAAGCCACCCAGGCGCCCCTGATGTTCTGAATGTCCAAAAATAAAGACACTACATTACAGTAAGACATCTTTTATCAGTTTGGTGTAAGACCAATTCAAATAATATAGAACAAAGTCTGGCCTGCTACTAGGAAAAAAATCTTTTTTGAAATACACCTTATTTATGTACTTTGCTTTGCCCATGTTGAGACCTTTGCTCTATTTTCTTTTGGCTGAAATATCTCCTTCAGTAATTTCCTCAGAAAGTATATGCTGCATGGCCAGAAAATACCCTTTTGCACTTAATATGAATGCTATCTTAGCCAGGCACCAGATTATTGGCTCATTGCTCTTTTTCCTAATATGTACATGTTCCACTTTCTAAACTTTACAACTACTTTCATGCTCATCTAGTTTTTTTTTTTCTTTATAAATAAACAGCTCTTCCTATCATGAAGCTTTTTTTTTTTATTCCTGGAAACCAGATAATTGCTACATGTAGGACTGTATTAATTTACAACTTTTCTTTTAACTTAGGAAGCTATTTCAGTCTGAAAAGTAAGGTCTTTCTTCTGCTCAGGGAAATTTATTTTCAATTTGTCACTTCAATTTTTATATTTTTGTAACTCCATTTCCATAATTACATTTTCATATGCCACGAAAGACTACTATTCACATATTATTGTCTCTTATCTTTCCTCTGTATCTCTTACCTCTCAGTTTTATCTTCTATTTTTTTCCTCTTTTTTGTTTTCAAATTCTCCCTGATTCTTATTTGGATTTTCAGCACTGTCTATTTTATGTTTTATTACTACTTCTTTTTACATTTTACATATCATGGTTTTGTTCTTCAAAACTCTTTACATTTTCCAGACATTTTTTGTAATATTTTCTGTCTTCCCTTTAGGTTTGACTTTTGTTGGTATTAATTTAATCTTCTGTTTCTTCCATTCTATCTGCCCGCATAGGAGCTACCTGTTGAGCGTGGTCACTCCCATTCAGGGCACTATTTGCTCCTACACTGTCCCCTCTGTCAGGTCAGGGTTATGGGGTTGTCAGGCAATGAGGGGCAGAGGGGTAAACTTTGGTGCTCTGGTTTCTGGAGATATGAGAAAGATTAGGCCTCCCCACTCAGGCTGGAAGAGGAGCAGTTCAGACCAAACAGTACTGATGTCCACTTGGCAGACTCTTCCAGGGATTTTGCCAGGCCACCTTTCTTCTCCACGTAAGGGGGACTTTCTCCTGGGTTAGCAGGCTGGATCCATAGAGAACATCTAGAGTGTCCTTAGCAGCCTCTAGTATTTTCACCAACAATACTCAGGTAGTGCCATCTACAAGCCCTGGATCTGCACTGTCTACTTGAGAACCTAAGGCTTCGTTCTTGCTGGGTTCCACTTCAGCTTCAGTGGTTAAGCCACACTTCTCTTCCCCAGGATGAGGAGAGGCAGGACCACAAACTAAGATCCTATTCACCAGCAGTAACATGTAGCTGTTCACTCCCTAGAATTAGTTCACATGTGAGAAAATGCTTATCTCATCCTCTCTAATGAAGGATATATTATCTCTCTTGGGAAGATACCCAGAGGGGAATCAGTTTCCTTATTTCTAGTAAACAAGAGTCCTCGGTAATTTTAAAAGTACATGGGGAAGTCTTATGGGGATCACCTAGAGCAAGCAGATGTCACATGTAGCAATTAAAAGTGATACTGCTAGGGGAAAAATGACCTGTGTTACTGGAGCACAACAGCAGAGAATAAGGCTATGTAATACACAGGCTGTTCATAATCACAACAGCTAAAAAGTGGAAACAATCAAAATGTCCATCATTTGATGAATGAATAAATAAATTCTGGTACTTCCATATAATGGAATATTCAGCAATAAAAAGAAGTACTGATATATGCCATGACATGGGTGAACCTGGTACGAAGGGTAAAAGACGGCAGTTACAAGACACCACATATGGTTAGATTCCATCCATATGAAATGTCCAGAATAGGCAAATCCATAGAGACAGAAAGTAGATCCATGGTAGCTTAGGGGAGGTTGATAGAACAGGAAGTCAATGCCAATGCATATGGGGGTTTCTTCTAGGGGGAATAAAAATGTTCTAAAATTAGATTGTGGTGATGGTTGCACAGACCTGAGACCATACTAAAGAACACTGAATTTTATACTTGAAATGGGTGAATTGTTTGCTTTGTGAATTATATCTCAATAAAACTGTAAAATAAAAGCAAAAAAATATTTATACTGACTGTTCTACAACTGCATCATCCCCTCCTTAATGTGCCATATAAGCGTTCTACATCAATAAGATATACAACTACATCATCACATTGTATGGAGAGACTGTAATGCTTTATTATTAGACAGGAACTTATTTCCAACTGCCGCACTAAACACCTTTGCATGTAAATATCTTTGCATACTTCTCCCATTGTTTCCTTAGGAAACAAAGAATAGAATGAGGCAAAAGGATCTGCACTCTATAAACTGACACATACTGCCTGCTTATCCTACAGAAAGACCATATTAGGGGGCGCCTGGGTGGCTTAGTCGGTTAAGCGTCCGACTTTCGCTTAGGTCATGATCTCGCGGTTCGTGGGTTCGAGCCCCGCGTTCGGGCTCTGTGCTGACTGCCAGCTCAGAGCCTGGAGCGTGCTTCAGATTCTGTGTCTCCCTCTCTCTCTGACCCTCCCCTGCTCACGCTGTCTCTCTCTCTCTCCTCGAAATAAATAAAACATTAAAAAATTAAAAAAAAATAAAATTAAAAAAAAAGAAAGAAAGACCATATTAGTTAACATTCATCACAAAGGAGGGGTGCCTGGGTGGCTCAGTCGGTTGGGCCTCCAACTGGCTCAGGTGATGATCTCCCAGTTCATGGGTTCAAGCCCCACATCAGGCTCTGAGTTGACTGGAGCCTGCCTAAGATTCTGTGTCTCCCTCTCTCTTTCTGCCCCTCCCAAGCTTGCACTCTGTCTCTTTCTCAAATATAAACATTAAAAAGATGAAAAAATACATTAAAAAATTCATTACATTGGAAAACAAGCATAGTTTTTTCTCTATATTCCCACAGATGCTGAGCATCATCAAACGACTTAATCTCTGCCGATGACAGGTGACATCAGTTTTCAGATGTGTATTTCGTTGATTATTAAATGTGAATAGCATTTTTTAGTTGTTTTGTTTTGTTTTTTGGTAATCTCTACACCCAACGTGGGGCTTGAACTCAAGACTCTCAGATCAAAAGTCACATGCTCTTCTGACTGAGCAGCCAGGTGACTCTGAATAGCATTTTTTAATAGTCATTTGATTTATGATACCTGTACTTCTGTCCTTTGTCCATTTTTGTCATTTCTTTCAAGCTTATTTATTTATTTTGAGAAAGAGAGAAAAAGAGAGAGCGTGCCCCTCAGAAAGGGAGGGGCAGAGAGCAAAGAAAAAGAGAATCCCAAGCAGAGTCTACACTGCCTAATGCAGGGCTTGATCTCATGACCATGAGGTCATGACCTGAGCCCTAATCAGGAGTCAGACACTTAACTGACTGAGCCAGCCAGGTGCCCCCATTTTTTAGTCATCTTTATTAATTTTTCTGATGTACACTATGAATTGTTCTTACCAAGTTGCCTTTTAACTTTGTTTATGGCATCCTTCTCCTTATACATTCTAATAATTAATATACTTAAGTTTATTATTCTTATTCTTTATGGTATCTGGTCTTAGTGCCTAGCCTTTTACTATCTCAGTATAATAAAATAATTCCCTACATTTTCTAGTTCCTTTTATGTCTCATTTGAACAATCCATTCATTCCCACTGGTCTGTAGTACTATGGTATTCTTGAATTCTTTAAGTGTGGCCTGTAAAATCTGTTTATAAGATGACTTACCTAATTCTTGAGCCCATTTTATGACTGTACCAGTGTCTCCTGCATTGCTTTCAGCTAAGCATACAACTTCTTGCCCAATCTTCCACCCAATTAGTGGATAAAAGCCTTAGAAGCAAAGAAACAGTATAAGTCAGATATAATAAATAGGTAATTTATTACAGAGATGACTACAGTAGAACAATTTGATTTTCTTAAAAAGTAGCAAAGTGGATCTGAAGTAAGTGGTCTCACAAATTTCTAACCTCTTAGCCTCAGTTTCCTCAATTGTAAAATGGTGTGCCTCAGATAGCTCCTGTGAGAATAAACTGAGTTAATGCATAAAAAGAACTGAGTGCAATGCCTGATATGTAATATGAAAAATAAACATTAGCTTTTATTAGCCATGGGGTCTGTCTCTAGAAACAGAGAAGTAGAATCTACTTAAGAGGTTCCTAAGTAGAAACAACCTGCAATGATCAAATTTTCTAGCTTTTGTTTTCCTAGTTAGGGGAAAAAAAAAGAGCTTGAGAGGGGATGGAAGGTAAAAAAAAAGTATTTTAAAATCTATCTCTCAGTAACCATGGTAGGAGACCATGACCCAGATTAATAGCCCACAGGCCTCTTAAGGTGTTGTTCCACAATCTAAATTTCTTGGTTTATACATCATAGGATGTCTTCCACCAGGGAGACCAATTGCTTGGCAATTGCCATTATATATGCATGGATCACTAGATGAGAATTACCACCAAAAATTTTTTTCTTCACAGAAAGAACTGCTAACACATAAAAGAAAATTTAGAGGCCTAGAAAGATAGCCTAAACAAATATAACAGGTATTATAGGTAAATATTTGGAAAACTGACCAAAATACCCTAATCCTGAGTTTTTCTATAATAACATCATTCTCATTTTTTATGCTTTTACAGAAAGAAGGGAAATGGATACTGACTATCTCTAAGAATAATAACAAAAAATATGTTACAGTGTCCTTAATGTAAAATGGGGAACAGTATCACAAAAATTAAATATGAAAATAAGTGATATTTTTGATAAAAAGGATAAATTCTAACTACCTCCAACACTATGTTGCAGGTTATTTCCAGTATTAATATCCAAAAATGTCCCAGTTCCCATGGTTAGTTTCACATCTCCTGCCTGGAAGCAGCACTCTCCAAACATGGCTGATTGTTGATCGGCGACCTGTCAAAAATGTTCAACGTAAGATGGCTGGGCCTTAGCAGTGGCACATTTCACTGTATCCCACCGTCTCCTATACTGTATTCTCATGGCTCAACATTTTGTTCTCTTTTTTCCTTTCTTTAAAAAAAAAAAACCCTGGAAAGAATAAAGAGGAACAATAAGATAGAAGTCTCTCTAGGGAATGTGCCTCAGGAATTTTTAGTGGGCAATCTACCTTATGATTTTCAAGTATCCCAGGGATAATCTTTGAAATAAAGGTCAGAATAAAAATTGTGTAGAAAAAACAACCAAGATTTTTCAACTTAAAAGCAGTTTCATTCGTTAGTCAAATAACTGACCTCACAAATTTCTCTTTTAACAAGAGTGATAGGTATATGCTTAATATAAATAGATGTAGGTCAAAACTACACATTCCCAAACATACATTTTTGTTATAAGACAAAACAGAACATGCTGTTAAAATAATTAAATGTACATATACATTGTTAAATAACAAAAATTCAAGGGGTAGATTTTAAAGATCTAATTGGCTTTATTAATTGATGCATGAATTGGGCAGCACACTATCTAGAAGTGGCGAGCTCCAAAGGGCTAAAGAAAAGGAAATTTTTAGAAGTAGAGAAGAATGGAGGGAAAAAAAAGGAAACTATTGGCAAAGAATCCATTGTTTTAGGCAAGGTCACCTTCCTATGGGGAACAGAGAAGTCTATCATTAAACTTACTAGTGCTGACCAGGAAATTCCCATGTTGAGTGGTTAAGGGTTAAATTTCTGGGGGGTTGAAACTATAGATAGGTTAGCTATTAAGTCATGGTTAACTGGCTTGGGGCTGCCATTTGAGGCCTGTGGTTTTCTTTTTAACAATTTCCTCCCTTTTGATCAGGCTTTCAGCTTAACTGAGAGATGTGATCAAACTTTAAAGCGTTAGCACCATTGTCTGCCATCGCTCCAGAGCTGATCAGCTGTTATTCATTGTGTGGTATTCACAGATCATGATCATTTTTTGCTGGTTTCTGTGATATTCACAGGTTACAACTTTAGGTTCACAATTTGTAAGTAAGTTGTCCCCTTCATTCCTTTTCTGACGGTCTAGTCTCAGAGAGATCATTTGCTTTGTGGTTAGGTTTTCATGCATTTAAAGCTTTTGAGAGACTACAATGTACCAGGGGGATTATTATGATAACTATAAGCAGGATAATTCCCAATGTTTGGAGAGTACTTCAGAGGCATAATCCCCAAGACTCAAATTAGTTAAAATAAAAGAAAGACCCTGCTGAAGAAGTTATTCTTTTAAGCCAAGCAGCTTGCTCAGTGATCTTATGAAATTAAGTTTCAATTTCCCCAGAAGGGTTAATCCAGATATAGTAGGTGGTATGGGCCACAGCAGAGGTACCTCTTTGCTTAGCTAAAAGATATTCAAGGGCTATCCTACTATCAAGAACAACTTTGGCCAAAGAGTCTAAGGATCTTTGATGGACAGCAGTTGTTTTAGCAGCAGATTCTGCAATAATTTCAAGAATTGAGAAGTTCCTGATCACAGGCTTATTTACACTTATTAAAGAATGTAGGGACCTGCCAAGAGGAATGAATCCTGAATCATTAAAGCCTCCAAGAAGATCCTTTCTAAGTCAACAACGTAACTTCTGGAGAGTTGCCAAATAGATGTCTTATTTTGCTTTTGAAAAGTAAGGCGGTCAGTTAGACTTTCTCATAGCCTGAAATAAAAGGTTGTTCTAAATTCCAAAGGATTCCCCCCTTAACAATGGCCTGGAGAGAAACAGATGAGAGTATTATCTTTCCTGGCCAAAGTTAGAATAAAAGAAAGAAGGAGAAAGGGTTTCATGTTTACAGTTTAAAGTCTTGGGGCGGTTGGGTGGCTTAGTCGGTTAAGCGTCTGACTTTCGCTTAGGTCATGATCTCGCGGTTTGTGGGTTCGGGCCCCGCGTCGGGCTCTGTGCTGACAGCCAGCTCAGAGCCTGGAGCCTGTTTCAGTCTGTGACTCCCTCTCTCTCTGACCCTCCCCTGCTCACGCTCTCCCTCTCTCTCTCCTAGAAATAAATAAAACATTAAAAAAAATAATAATAATAAAGTTTAAAGTCTTGATCCATAGTCCTGGGCAGAAGTGGTATGCCTCGACGTGACTTCTCTTCCTCATCAATTTGATCTGGAGGTATCTAGGGTCTGTACAGGGCCTGGCTGCAGTTGGAGCCTTCACAAGGTGAGAAATATGTACTCAAGGCTCCATCCCTTCTGGTTTTGCAGCAGTGTCAGTGATCAGGAGCACTTGGTAAGATTCCTCTTCAAATGGGGCTTAACAGCTACCTTCCTCTGATAATGTTTCCAGAATATCTAAATCCCCAGGCTCTACATTGTGACCGACAGGATCCTTTGAAATGGGATCTGAGGAAGTTTCTTTAACCTCCTGTTGATGATATCCTTGAGTATAAGATATTAGAGGTTTACAGTAGCTGGTCTTAATAGCCTGAGACAACAAAGGATCAGCAGAAGCTTGTATACTGATAGAATTCCAAGAAGTTTTGCAAGGTTTTCATTAAGGCTCATAAGATTTGCCCTGTGAAGTGGGTGTCTCGACTGCTGGAGATTGTGGAAGCTATGCCCCAAATGGGAAAACGTGTTTTCTAACAGTTTCTTTGCTACTGTGAGGGCATCACAGCTTTGCAGCAGGGAAAGGCTTCAACCCATCCACAAAACATACAAACAATAACAAGAACATATTGGTAACCCATAGTAAGTGGCAGCTGAATGAAGTCCAGCTGCAGGTGTTAAAATGGTCCAGAGTGGGGAGATCTGAGGCTCTGGGAAGAATATCAGTTTCTCCAGGATGATCTGACAAATCAGAAATTCCTGGTAGATTGTTTTTGCAATATTATAGAAGTCTCCCTACCAACATCTATTCATAATTTGGGTCATCTTAAATGCCCTATGGTGCATGAAGGAATGTACAAATTGAAAAACAGTGTTTGCCAGGGAGCTGGGAAGAACTAAACAGCCATCTTGGTTTTCCCACAGCCCCAACTATTCATTTAATTGACAGTGTTTACCCATCTTAATTTCTCTGACTCAGCAGCAGACTGTTGCCATGTTAAAGGACATCAGCATGGCAAAAAATCTAGCAATTTGAGGGCTTTTTTTTTTTAGTTTTGGAAGCAGAATGGACTTTATGTACATGTGCCAAAATCTTACAACATAAAGAAGGCTTAATATTACCTCTTTTTAAAGAAATTTATTTAAATTCAAGTTAGTTAACATCTAGTGTAATAATGACTTCAGGAGTAGAATTTAGTGATTCATCACTTACATATAACACCCAGTGCCCATCCCAACAAGTGCCCTCCTTAATGGCCATCACCCATTTAACCCATTCCCCACCCAACACCCCTCCAGCAACCCTCAGTTTGTTCTATGTATTTAAGAGTCTCTTAAGGTTTGCTTCCTTCTCTGTTTTTATCTTATTTTTTCTTCCCCTTCCCTATGTTTATCTGTTTTGTTTCTTAAATTCTACATATGAATAAAATCATATATTTGTCTTTCTCTGACTTATTTTACTTAGCATAACACACTCCAGTTCCATCCACATTGTTGCAAATGGCAAGATTTCATTCTTTTGGACTGCCAAATAATATTCCATTATATATACATACCACATCTTCTTTATCCATTCATGAGTCTATGGACATTTGGGCTCTTTCCATATTATGGCTATTGTTGATAGTGCGGCTATAAACATTGGGGTGCATGTGCCCCTTCGAATCTGCATTTTTTTAATCCTTTGGGTAAATACCTAGAAGTGCAATTGCTGGGTCATAGGGTAGTTCTATTTTTAATTTTTTGAGGAACCTCCATACTGTTTTCCAGAGTGGCTTCACCAGTTTGCATTCCCACGAGAAGTGCAAAAGGGTTCCTCTTTCTCCACATCCTTGCCAACATCTGTTATTGCCTGAGTTGTTAATGTTAGCCATTCTGACAGGTGTGAGGTCGTATCTCATTGTGGTTTTGATGTTATTTGCCTGATGATGAGTGACGTTGAGTATCGTTTCATGTGTCTGTTAGCCATCTGGATGTCTTCTTTGGAAAAGTGTCTATTCATGTCTCCTGCCCATTTCTTCACTGGGTTATTTTTTGGGGTGTTTGATAAATTCTTTATAGATTTTGGATACTAACCTTTATTTGACATGTCATTTGCAAATATATTCTCCCATTCCATCAGTTGCCTTTTAGTCTTGTTGACTGTTTCCTTTGCTGTGCAGAAGATTGTTTCCTTTGCTGTGTGGGGATCTCATACCCCCAGCTGTTCAGGGAGCCCCACAGAATAGTGAGGGCAGTCAGCTCACCCTGATCCAGCTCCACAACTCTCCTATGCTTTTTCTTTGGCATGCAGCTGGGATTCAAAACCCAAAGTCTTAAAGGACCACGTGGATCCTCTCCCTTCCTCTGGAGTACAGCTAATGAAAGGCAGTTGGCTGGCACCTGCAGGGCCTTTTGTCCTTGGGAAGGCAATAAACCCTCTTCCAAAAGCCCTCCAGAAAGGGTGACGTTCTCTCCCAGTGAATCCTGGAGATCCCTACACTGCCCTATGCACTCCAAGGCCAGCTCCCTCCTCTCCAGAAGCATGCACCACAGCTCTGCTCCGGAGAAAGTCATACACTTCAAAACCTCAGAGTTTGAGCTCCAAAGACTGTTTGCAAAAAAAAATCTGGGACACTCAGTACTTCTCACTTCCTAGTCCATGGTCCAGAGAGGTTTTTCCTCTTGTGCTCTCTCAACCCGTCTCTCTTACCCGCCCTTTTCTCTCTCCAAAGAAAGGGTTCCTTCTCCTTAGCAACATCACCATTTTTCTTTTTCATTTCCGTGCACCTTACGCCTGCCAAGCTGTCTCCCTCCAACTGTGGGGATCCTTCTGCCAGTAAGTGGATCAATTTCCTGGGTGTTGCAAGTGATCAATACAGGTGTGCTTGAGGGACAAGGAAAATCCCAGTCCCCATATTTCTCCATCATTTTCAGTGCCACAGCCTCTTAATGAATCTTTACTTGCCCATTATTATCCTGCATCTAGTGATCATTTTGAAGTGTAAATTCATTCATGCTCTCCCTCACACAGAGCATCCAGTGGTTTCCCAATCATTTAGAATAGCATTCCCAATGCTTATCAGAGAATAGAAGGTCCTGAGTTATCTGCTATGCTATGCATAGCTTTCTCTTCAATTTTATCTTCTAAAACATTCCCCATGGTCATGGAATTCTGGGTGCTCTAACCCCTACCATCTCCTGATCTTTCTAAAACATTTACTTCCTCTCTGGGATCCACTATTCTCATTGCCTAGAACAATCCTCCCATATGTAACTATGTGATTGCTCATTCATATCTTTTGCATCTCTGCTCAGAAGTCCCTTTCTCAGAGAGGCGTTCCTTGATTCCCATATTTGACAATGCTTCACATGTCATTTAACATATCAAATAAACTTAAATAGTTTAGCAAATTCTTTGGAATGTTACAGGGCAAAAAGACATAAGCCAATCAAAAGTCCAAACAAAAAGGAGCCCCTGGGTGGCTCAATCATTTAAGCATCCAACTTTGGCTCAGGTCATGATCTCAGGGGTTCATGGGCTTGATCTCAACATCAGGGTCTGTGCTGACAGCTCAGAGCCTGGAGCCTGCTTCCAATCCTGTCTCTATCTCTCTCTCTGTGCCTCCGCTGCTCACTCCCTGTCTCTCAAAAATGAATAAATGTTAAAAAAAAATTTTTTAAGTGCAAACAAATTTTATCTTTTTAAAACAGAAAATATGAAGAGAGGCAAGATGGCGGAGAAGTAGGGCGCTCCATACATTTCACTTACACACCTCTCTCAAACGGAGAAGGTCTGAAGCCATAGGAAGGAACCCTTACAGAATCCAGGGTTTGGGAGGAAAAGGAGACAGAGTCTGCTAAGGAAACCTTATAGCATGAGTGGAACTGGGGAAGATAAAAACCAGCCGGGACAGGAGAAACAGAGGGAGAGGAGGGAGCCCCCTTTGCGGGGAACCACGGTGAGTTGAGGGGAAAAAGAAAGAGCGGCTGGAATTGCTCAAGGCACTGTTCCTGTCGCTGGAGAAGAGAAAAACCTCAGCTCGGGACACAGAGGGACCCGGTTTCCTGTTCTCCAGCTGACCCTAGGCAGGACGCACTCATCCAAAGAGACCCCGGGAGAAACTAATCACCGCTCGCCAGCTCGAACTGGAGGGCACGTGGTAGAACCTGAAGCCGCGGCTTTGTGCTTCTGGTTCAGCTCAATCCCCAGGGGGGAGGTGAGAGGCTTGAAGCTGCTCTGAGGGACTCCGGTGATATCAATGTGGCAAGCGGACTAAGATCTGGAAACGAGGCCTGGCTTGGGACATAGAGTACAGCCCACCTTGGCTACGCCCGCCGCACAGGGAGATCAGACCCAAAAGAGTGAGTTGTAATGCTTGGTTCGAGAAGGCACTGGGGCGCTGCCACTTTTCTCCCCACAACCACCAAGGCAGGATCACCACAGGATGCACTGGAGGCTAAAACCGGCCTACACCAAACCATTCCCATCCCCGCTAGAGAGCTGCCTTTTTTAAAATTTTTTTTACTGGAGTCCAGGGCAAGACCAACATGGATGCATTGCCATGATTAATTCTGCTCACTGGCTTGCTTAAACAGTCGCATTTAATCCATTCTCTAGATGTATATTCTACACCTCCACTGCTACCTTTTTATCTCTCTCTCTCTGGAGTAATCAGACTATATAGTTTCTCTGAGAAGCATTATAGTCATTTCTTTCACCTCACCTCTAACCATATTCCCCTCTTTCTCTCTCGGAATTAAGCCTCTTAGTCTCTCTGCCTGCTCATTTCATTTCCAATTTTGCTTCATCCCTGCCTTGTCATTTCTCTCTTTGTATATGCTCCTCCATCAGCACTGCATACATTTGGCTCTTTATTTGTAGCTGGGAATTCTGGTTCTATGCTTTAGACTGTCCTTTGTCTGCTGGGGTTTTTCTTTTTCTTTTTTATGTATTTTTATTTTTATTATTTGTCTTCCTTCCATCTTCTTTTGTGTGTGTCTGTGTGTGTGTATCCCTTCCTTTACCTTTCGGTTTGCATGTTTGTTGGATTTGTCTGTGCGTCTGTGTGCCTTTGTGCCCTGTGTGTTTGTCTGTCAGTTTTCTTTTCCAGGGCTACCTCAAGAAACAAGCCAAAGTACACATGGTGGAGAGTCCCAAATACCACTACGAGTAGGGAAATAAAAGATCTCAACCAAGATCTCAACAAGAGAGACCAAGACACACCATCCAAAGAACACTTCCTGAACAGAAAGGCCCTGAACAGTCAAAGAGCTTTCTTTGGTACAGCAGCATTCGCAGGTGCAGAGTGCATAACAAGCTTTTAAAACTAACAAGAGATAGAAAGCTAACCAAAATGACGAAACGGAAGAAGTCTCCTCCAAAGAAATTCCAGGAAGAAATGACAGCTAAAGAACTGCTCAAAACAGATATGAGCAACATAAATGAATAAGAATTTAGAATAATAGTTATAAAATTAATCACTGGACTTGAAAAAGGCATGGAAGACATCAGAGAAACTATTACTACAAAGACTATGGAGCTTAAAAATAGTTGTGATGAATTTAAAAAATGCTATAAATGAGATGCATAATAAAATGGAGACATCCAATGCACGGATTGAAGAGGCAGAAAGGATAATAAGTGATTTAGAAGACACAATTATAGAAAAAGAGGAAGCTGAGAAAAAGAGAGATAAACAGATCCAGGAACACAAAAGGAGAGTTCGAGAGCTCAGCGATAAAATCAAATGGAATAATAGCTGTATCATAGGAATTCCAGAAGAGGAAGAGAGAGGGAAAGGTGCTGAAGGAGACCTTGAACAAATTATAGCAGAGAACTTCCCCAATATGGGGAAGGAAACAGACACTGAAATCCAAGAGGCACAGAGAACTCCCCTCAGACATAACTTGAATCGATCTTCTGCATGACATATCAGTGAAACTGGAAAAATATAAGCACAAAGAGAATTCTGAAAGCAGCTAGGGATAAAAGGGCCCTAAAATACAAAGGGAAACCTATCAGAGTGGTGATAGACCTATCTACTGACCCTTGGCAGGCCAGAAAAGAATGGCAGGAAATCTTCAATGTGATGAAAAGAAAAAAAAAGCAAACAAGAAACCTCTATAAAGCAAGCCTGTCATTCAGAATAGAAGAAGAGATAAAAGTATTACCAAATAAACAAAAATTGAAAGAACTCGTCACCACTAAACCAGCCCTACAAGAAATCCTGAGGGGGACTCTATGAGGGAAATATTGCAAGGAATGCATGATACCAGAGACACCACCACAAGCATGAATCTGAAAAAGGACACAATGACTCTAAACCCATATATTTATAACACTGAATGTAAATGGACTAAATGCCCCAATCAAAAGACATAGGGTAGCAGAATAGATAAAAAAACAAAATACATCTATTTGCTAACTACAAAAAAAACATTTTAGAATGGAGGACACCTTCAGATTGAAAGTAAGGGGATGGAGAAATATATATCATGGTATTGGAAGTAAAAAAAAAAAAAGCTGCAGTAGCTATACTAATATTAGACAAACTGGACTTTAAAGTAAAGACAGTAACAAGGGATGAAGAAGGGCATTATATAATAATTACAGGGTCTATCTATAAGGAAGTGTTAAAATTATAAATGTCTATGCACCAAATATGGGAGCACCTAAATATAAAAAACAATAACAAACAGAAACAATTTTATGGATAAGAATGTGCTAATAGCAGGTGACTTTAATACTCCACTTACAGCAATGGATAGATCAACTAGACAGAAAATCACTAAAGAAACAAAGAACTTGAATGACACATTGGACCAGATGGATTTGACAGATATATTTAGAACTTTACATCCTGAGGCCATGGATTCACTTTCTTTTCAAGTGCACGTGGCACATTATCCAAGATAGATCAAATACTGGGACATAAAGCAGCCCTCAATAAATATAAAAGAACTGAGATCATACCATGCACACTTTCAGATCACAATGCTGTGAAACTCAAAATCAATCACAGGAAGAAGTCTGGAAAACCTCCAAAAACATGGAGATTAAAGAACAACCTACTAAAGAACGAATGGGCCAATCAGGCAATTAGAGAAGAAATTAAAAAATATATGGAAAGAAATGAAAATGAAAATACAACAATCCAAACTCTATGGGATGTGGCAAAGGCAGTCCTGAAAGGAAAGTACATTGCTCTCCAGGCCTGTTTCAAGAAACTAGAAAAAGCGCAAGTGCAAAATCTAACAGCGCACCTACAGGAACTAGCACCCCAAACCCAGTAGGAGAAGAGAAAATAATAAAAGTCAAAGCAGAAATAAACAATATAGAAGCCAAAGAAACAAAAGAAGTCCCCTATGACCCAGCAATAGCAGTGCTAGGAATTTACCCAAGGGATACAGGAGTGCTGATGCATAGGGGCATGTGTACCCCAATGTTCATAGCAGCACTCTCAACAAGAGCCAAAACATAGAAAGAGCCTAAGTGTCTGTCAACTGATGTATGGATGAAGAAGATGTGGTTTATCTATACAATGGAATGCCATTACATGGCAATGAGAAAGAATGAAATCTGGCCACATGTAGCAACATGGATGGAACTTGAGGGTGTTATGCTGAGCGAAATAAGTCAGGCAGAGAAGTACAGATACCATATGTTTGCACATATAGGAGGATAAGGAGGAACTTAACGGAGGACCATGGGGGAGAAGAAGGGGAAAAATAGTGGGAGAGAGGGAGGGAGGCAAATCATGAGAGACTCTTGAATGCTGAGAACTGAGGGTTGATGGCGGTTGGGGGGGAGCGGAAGGGGGGTGATGGGCATGGAGGAGGGCACTTGTTGGGATGAGCACTGGGTGTTATATGGAAACCAACTTGACAATAAACTATTAAAAAATTATATTTAAAACCAACAAAAAAACCAGAAAATAAAATTTTAATTTTGTACAAGTTTAGTTTTGGTATTAAAATCTATTCATTCCAATCTTAGTCTTGACCACATATACAATTCCTTTCCAGAGATTCCTTTTTCACAAAATTTCTACAGCTATTCTTTCCTTAAAAAAGTACATCTCCATTCCTCACACTTTTTTTTAATCAAAAACATATATTTTACTTCCCTTGAATCTTCCTTGGAGATGTTTCCCTTATCATTTCTAGTAGTGTTAAGTAACTGGGAACTGTGTGTTATATCAGCATTCTTTTTTTTTTTTTTTAAATGTTTATTTTGCTTTTGTGAGAGACAGAGCATGAGCAGGGGAGGGGGAGAGAGAGAGGGAGACACAGAATCAGAAGCAGGCTCCAGACTCTGAGCTGTCAGCACAGTGCCCTATGCAGGGCTTGAACTCATGAACCGTGAGATCATGACCTGAGCCAAAGTCGGATGCTCAACCAACTGAGCTACCCAGGCACCCCTATATCAGCATTCTTTAGATTGGTAAATTTATAGATATACTTTATAATTTTTAGAAGCATATGCCTTTAAAATTATCCAATGTAGTGCTAATGATGTGGTGCCAAAGGCAAAAGAAAAAAAAATTACATTTCCTTACAACTTATTGCCCATTGACAAGTCCTTGAGACAGGAAATGACCTTCCTCTAGGAACTCAGAGGCCTCAATGATAACACTTTGCTCAGGGCAAAAGGCAATCTTAGCTTAACATTATCCTGACCTCTAGGACCCTGAAAGTCTCCTTTAACATATAAAAATTCTTTTGGAAACTTCCTTTATGTCTATGCCCCAGGATATATGTTAGCAATCATCCTCCAACCATATGGCTCACTGATACACATCTAAAGATACACATCTTAGTCTCATGACTAAGGTTTCACTAGACAGTTGTTTTCCTAACAACAGCTAGTCCCTCAAGGTCCTGGAAACCTTGTTTCCAAAGTTCCTTAGAGACTTATGCTATCCCTAAACCCCTCCCAACTTGAAAATGTAATCAGTTACCTGTCAGTACACCTGTGAGACTCTTTCTGCCCTCAGGTCCTGTCCTCATGCTTTAATAAAACCACCTTTTTGCACTGAAGATGTCTCAAGAATTCTTTCTTGGCCCTTGGCTCTGAACCCCAATATTTCCACATCACTAACACATCCAATTATATTTTAGTTTTTCTGGAATAAGAAGCCACAAGTAGATAAACTTATGTTCAATAATTAATGTTTTAGTGTTTTCTGTTATTTACAAATGATTTAGATATTGATGAATTAAACTTAACTCATTACTTAACCTAATTCAGCAAAATCTTAAGACATTGGGTTACCAAAAAGATTTAGGAAACTATTTAAAAGTTTACCTAAATTTTGGGGGCACCTGGGTGGCTCAGTCAGTTAAGCGGCTGACTTCAGCTCAGGTCATGATCTCACAGTTCATGGGTTAGAGCCAGCACAGAGCCTGGAGCCTGCTTCAGATTCTGTGTCCCCTTCTCTCTCTGCCCCTCCCCCACTTGCACTCTGTCTCTCTCTTTCAAAAATAAAAATAAAATATTAAGGGGCACCTGGGTGGTTCAGTCGGTTAAGCGTCCAACTTCGTCTCAGGTTATGATCTCACGGTTCATGGGCTCGAGCCCCACGTTGGGCTCTGTGCTGACAGCTAGCTCAGAGCCTGGAGCCTGTTTTGGATTCTGTGTCTCCCTCTCTCGCTGCCCCTCCCCCACTCATGCTCTGTCTCTCTCTGTCTCAAAAATAAACTAAAAAATGTTTTAAATATTTAAAAATCGGGGGCAATTCTGGGACTGCTAAAGCAATAGGTAAACTCTGGATTGCCTCTAGAGCTATGGTTTTAGTTTTATGAAGATTTGTAAGATAAGGACAGTTGCTTTCAATTCCTCTAACAATTGGGTTGTAACTTACATGACATAGGTTGATCCACCTATCCAACTATATTATTTTCATTTGCTTCATTTTCTTCTAGGGACATGCTTCTAATTTTGAACATTTCTGGTGGTACTGAATAAACCCCTATGACTGTAAAAGGGGTCCCTGAAGAGGTGCAAAAGATACTACCTTCTCAAGATCCAGAGTCACTCTCAATGATAGTCAAAATAAAGAACCCAAACCTGCATGTCCCAGGAGGGCAAAAAGCCAAGACCAGTCACGCAAAACCAGACAAATAAGAATGCACTATGTATCTCTGGAAGAAAAGGATTAAGCACCAATGAATTTGAATTTGAAAAGGAAGGGACAATGTGAAATTTTATTTTCCTCTTTGGACTGGGTACTACAGACTGAGATTTGGAAGGAACTGATCCTGGTAAGAATTTTCACCCTTTACTCCCTGCTGACAGTGAAGAGCCTGCTTGGGATTTTCCCTCTATCTCTGCCCCTTCCCATATGTGTGTGTGCTCACACTTGCACACTCTCTCTCACAAAATAGATAAACTTAAAAAAAAAAAAAAAAGAAAGAAAAGAACTTTCACCCTTTGCTGGCTTCTGCCAGTTTTTCCAGGATCCCCTCTGCAGGGTCTGGTGTCTACCAGAGTTTCTCCTTGGCTGTTTAATGCAGTGATGTAGCAGTTTTACCAGAAAATTCCTCAGTTTCAACAACTCTAGGAGGGGACCCTGTGGGTGTCCTCCTTCGAAGGTAAATTCAGGGATGTCTATAAGGCCATTAATATGGTAGAGTTTGTTTATGGTTGTGTAGTCTTTTCAGAATGGAAAAACAATTCAGACTGAGGATGAGTGGAATGAGATCTACAAGGAGGAAAGAGGGGAGCAGCCTTTTTGTTTGGGGTGCCTCTTCTATCTTTATTTTTTCATTAGCCTTTTACAATGAATCTTTTAATGAAACAACTTGGGAATTTCAAAACCTTTTGGAGGCTTCTGCTTGCCAATTAAAACAAGTGTCCCATTCTGTTTAATTTGGGAATCCTTGCTTCCAAGTGCACTTTTTTGTTTGTTTGTTTATTTTTGAGACAAAGACAGACAGAGAAAGAGAGACAAATCACGAGCTGGGGAGAGGCAGTGAGGGGGGAGACAGAATCTGAAGCAGGCTCCAGGCTCTTAGCTGTCAGCATAGAGCCCAACACGGAGCTCAAACCCACAAACCAGGAGTTCGTGACTTGAGCCAAAGTTGGACACTTAATCGAAGGAGCCACCCAGGCACACCCCCAGTGCATTTTTTAAATGATCTTATCTAATTGGAATGTTCCCATAACAGCCACTGTATTTCTAGGTTGTAATTTCCTACAACCAAATTCCAGTTTGGTAGGATTCTAGGCACAAATGGAGTTAACCCATATTTTCTCTCCAGCCGTATGTAGCTACAAATGGGGTGCCACTCATATTTCTGGCCTTATTTTGGGATCCCTCCCCCAACCTAATGGTTACCAAAATAAGCTTAGTAAGATTCTGCCATTTTTGCAAGATATCTATCTGCAACTTCCAGTACTTAGTTCTTAGATATATAGTAAGCAGGTGTGCCAGAGGTGGCATGCTTTACTTTTTAGAATTTTAAGATACCATTAGCTAAGGCTTTGAGATTCTTGGAGCTGAACTAATCCCTAAAAGGGATTTTAGGTTGGAGCTGCTGGGTTGGGGATCATGCATATTTTACAGTGTACCTTACTGTATAGAAGTTTTCTTGAGGTTGGTGAGTGAACTTGTATCAATTTAACCCACTCTGTGATCAACTTCCTCTATTTTCTTGAGGCGGTGAGCGCTCTAACACCCTTTAAATGCTCAACTTATGCCCACCAATTTTACAGGTTGTCGGCCTCTGAGAGCCCTGACAGCAATAGCTTCTATCTACATAAAACAAGACAAACATGTGCAACATAATGTATTAGCAACAACCCAGAGATGTTGCTGTGTCCTGGTCAAGAGAAGGCCCTGTGCTCACCACCACCAATTCTTGGGGAATCTTGGTGGGGTTTTCTAACAATTCAAGGGAAATTGTGGTCTGAAAGGCTAGGGATTTGGTTCTGGGCAGACCCTTTTGTCAGCTCAGTCAAGCTCCAGGCAAAACTGCCAGCCCTGGGCATAACCTTCTGGCAGCTCAAGCTAACCCACCCTGTAAAGGAAAGCCAGTTAGATTGCAGGAGCTTGAATGCACAAAGAGCAGAGCTCAGAACCAAGAGGGAACTTACCCACAGCCCTCAGAAACAGCGAGAAAGACAGTGAATTCAAAGGGTGTGCAGGAAACCATGCCTGTGTTTCTTGTTGTCCCTGAATGCTGCTGGAAATTCACTTTGGATCTTGTCACTGCCTGCCACCAAATCTGTTTAATAACAAAAACTTTAAACGAGTAAATTTTAAAGTTCTAATTAGTTTTATTAAACAATTCATGAATCAGGCAGCATCCCATCTAGCAAGCAGTGGGGGCTGCTAAGAGCTACAGAGAAAGAAATTTTTTTTTTAGTGTTCATTTATTTTTGAGAGAAAGAGATAGAACAGAAGCAGGGGAGGGGCAGAGAAAGACAGAGACAGATCTGAAGCAGGTTCCAGGCTCCGAGCTGTCAGCACAGAGCCCAATGTGGGGCTCAAACTAAAAAACCGCGCGATCTAGCCTGAGCTGAAGTTGGATACTTAGCCGACTGACCACCCAGGCACCCCAGAAAAAGAAAGATTTTTAAAGGTAGAGAGGGAGTGGAAAAAAGAAAATTATTAGCAACAAAAAGTCATTGTTTTAGAGAAAACTAGCTTCCTAAGGGAAATGAAAGGGGTCTCTCAGTAAATTTTGTAGGGCCGATGGAAAATTCCCATGCTGACTAGTTAAAGGTTACATTTCTGGGAGCTGAAACTGTTAGACTAGCTAGTATTAAGTCTTGGTTTACTATTTGGGGCCTTTGGTTTTCTTTCTTTTTTTTTTTAAAGATTTTATTTTAATTTTGTTTGTTTCTGGGGAGAGAGAGTCAGGGAGGGAGGGAGAGAGAGAATTTTAAGCAGGATACAGGCCCAGTGCAGGGCCCATCGTGGGGCTTATCTCAGGACCATGAGATCATGACCTGATGCTTAACCAACTGAGCCAGCTAGGGGCCCCAAGATTTTATTTTTAAGTAATCTCTACACTCAATGTGGGGCTCAAACTTACAGCCCCAAGAGCAAAGGTCTTGTGCTCTACTCACTAAGCCAGTCAGGCAACCATCTTTTTAACAAAGTACAGCAATATTATAAGGACAAAATTTATCTGAAGAACACTTTGTCACTAACATTCAGTTCTTCCAGCCATACCTCATCTAAACCTGCGCCTACCATTAGGTTGAAGAAGTCTAATCCTCTCTAAGTGACAAGGAATTTGTAACTTGGGAATTAAATTCCCTTTCTCTCACCCGATTCCTCCATCTACTATGGCAACCAACCATCTAGGGAAAGACAGTCTATATTTTCTGCTTAAGCTATTATAGGAAATCAAAGTCAAGGTCAGAGTTTCAACACAGCCCCTCTACCAGCTGGTAAATCCTTGAGATTCTCTAAGTTCTAGCTCTTTCATCCAGACAGAAAGAGTACAATCAAGAAAGAATCCTCAAAAACCTCAACCAGCTAATTTTTCACTCTTCCAGTTTCTCTACTGGTACATACTGGCTAAGAATTTTATACAACATGAATATAACATTCTTCTTTACTTTAAATTGTTTTGTCACCATTTGGTTACACTGTATCAGATATAATAAGCATTGGCTCTATCCCTGATTTTTGTCTCAGAGTATCAAATATAAACCACACATTACTCAGAATATAACATTTTTTAAAAAGTAACAGTTTTCTGAAAAGCCATACATATAAAATTCAGGAAAGATCATAAACTGCTTTCATGTAAGGCCCAATGAACCCCTTTCCAGAATACAAAAAATACTTCTGATTATAATCCAGAGCACTTTTACTTAAAAAGAAAAAAATTAATTTTATTCTGTAAGGACTTTCTATGTCTCTTAAATCTAATCCCAACTATTCATATATATTAGTTACTTTATACTATACATGGAGAAACCCTCAAGTTTTCTACTTACCAAGGCCACTATTGGTATAGGCACACCAAATATCTCTTCGTCCACTGATCCAAAATTGTGGCTTCAAATAAAATTGATTAAAGAGTCAGTTACAGCACTAAAAATATTAATTCTAAAATGCATGGGGATGAGCACTGAGTGTTATGTAGAAACTAATTTGACAATAAACTATTTGTAAAAAAAAAAAAAATAAAAATAAATTAAAAAAAATAAAAATAAAAAATAAAAAAAAATAAATAAAATGCAACAAATTGATTTCCGCATAGTCCAAAAAATTATATCATGGATATACAATCATCTCAGCAAATAATAAAATGCTTTCCCTACTAAAGCAAAATTTTGCTGGTTTCTGTATCTGATGTCCATTCTTACCTCGTATCCTTCACAGGAGGCAGGAGAGACAATGGTATTGAAAGCAGGGAAGTCAGGAGCCCACTCCAACACATCTGAGTATAAAAATATACCATCAGAATCCAAGCAAATGATATAAAAATTGGTGATTGAAAAGGAAGGGAAAAAAATCTTACCTTAAAAGGGTCAAACAGCCCAGTTGTGCTGGCATTTGAAAAATCTGTGGCAAATTCAGAACCTAGATTTACATTGAAAATAATATATTATCAGGTAGTGTCAGTCAACAACTATCCCTAGTTTATAAGTTAGAGCTTTGGCCTCAAATTCATTCAAAAATATGTATTTCCAGTACAAGTCTCCAAAGGAATTACCCACTTCATCTTTTTGAACTTTTACAGTTTACAAAACTACTTTCATATACATTGTCACATCATGACCTCCAGTTTCAAGATAAGGAAAGGGGTTCAAAGATGCAAGTGAATGCCTGTAGCTGCCTAGCTGCAAAGCTGCCCACACATTTAACTCGTCTTACCACTTTTGAAATTAAGACTGTTTCTTCACTTTCTATTTGAGGTTCTACTACAATTTAAAAATCACCCTTTTTTCCGCTAATGTTTATTTACTTTTGAGAGAGAGAGTGTGTGTGTGAGCAGGGAGGGGCAGAGAGAGAGGGAGACATAGAATCCAAAGCAGGCTCTAGGCTATTAGCTGTCAGCACAGAGCCCGACACAGGGCTCGAATCTACGAACTATGAGATGATGACATGGGCTGAAGTCGGATGCTTAACTGACTGAGCCCCTCAGGTGCCCCAAAAATCACCTTCTTTGGGGTGTCTGGGTGGCTCTGTCAGTTGAGTGTCTGCCTTTGGCTTAGGTCATGATCTTGTGCTTTGTTAATTCGAGCCCCACATCAGGGTGGCTGCTGACAGCACAGAACCTGCTTCTGATCCTCTGTCCCCCTCTATCTCTGCACCTCCTCTGCTTGTACGCTCGTTCTCTTTCTCTCTCTCTCTCTCAGAAATAAACAAGGGATGCCTGGGTGACTCAGTTGGTTAAGCATCTGACTTCGGCTCAGGTCATGATCTCATGGTTTTTGAGTTCGAACCCTGGGTGGGGCTCTGCTGACAGCTCAGAGCCTGAAGCCTACTTCAGATTCTGTGTCTCTTTCTCTCTCCTCTCCCACCTGTGCTCTGTCTCTGTCTCTCAAAAATAAACAAATGTAAAAAATAAATGAATAAATAAATAAAGCATTAAAAAAATAAAAAATAAAAATCCTCTTGCAAATTTAAAAGTAATGTAGCTTTACTATTGCATGAAGTTACTGGGGTACCAAAGAACAGTATATTTGAGATATGGAAGAAGAAAAAGTAACTTCTATTTTTTTAGGTGAAACATTTCTAGCAGTCAAATTTCAGTTACATGGGGGGTTTTTGGGTGGTTCAGTGGGTAAAGCATCCAACTCTTGATTTTAGCTCAGGTCATGATCTCATGGTTTATGAGTTTGAGCCCCACATTGGGCTCTGCATTGACAGCTCAAAGCTTGCTTGGGATTCTCTCTCTCCCTCTCTCTCTCTGCCCCTCCCCCACTTGCTCACTCACAATAAACATTTAAAAAAATTTCAAATCACAGGAATCTACTCCCGAAGCCAAGACTACATTATATACACTGTATGTTAGCTAACTCGATGATACATTATAAAAAAATAAGTAAATAAAATACAAAACATATTTTCAGTTACTTAAGATAGATCAATCAGACCATCTTTACCTTTTGTGAGCTTGTGTAACAACCAGGTATCAATTGTCCCAAAGCAGCAATTATCTTCTTCAACTGCCTTTTGCACCTTAAAAACACAATGGCACAAAACTGACTCAAAGAAATTAAATTATTAAGTACACAATTAAATTTAATCAGTAAATGCAATATAATCCCATTTTTTATAAGAATGAATATATACAGGGGCACCTGGATGGCTCAGTCAGTTGAGCATGTGACTCTTGGTTTCAGTTCAGATCCTGAACTTATGGTTTGTGAGACTGAGCACTGCATTGGGATTCTCTCTCTCTCTGCCCCTCTCCCCTGCTCATGCCCTCTCTCTCTAAAAAGAAATTATTTTAATTAAAAAAAAGAAATAAAGCGGGGCGCCTGGGTGGCTTAGTCGGTTGAGCGTCCGACTTTCGCTTAGGTCATGATCTCACTGTTCGTGGGTTCGAGCCCCGCGTCGGGCTCTGTGCTGACTGCCAGCTCAGAGCCTGGAGCGTGTTTCAGAGTCTGTGACTCCCTCTCTCTCTGACCCTCCCCTGCTCACGCTGTCTCTCTCTCTCTCTCTCTCTCTCCTAGAAGTAAATAAAACATTAAAAAAAAAAATAAAAAAAAAAAAAAAAGAAATAAAGCTATAAAGAAACTATTTTTAAAACATACCCCCAAACAGTTCTAAGCAATTACTATAAGGTATAAAAGGCTTCGATTTTACATGAAACGTGTGTTAGCTTTGTGATGAATAAACAAAGTATATATACATGTTTTTAGACATACAAATATCTCTAACTTATTTTTAAGAAGTCTAAAACAGGGGATGGTACACTATGACCACAGTTCAAATTCAACCCACTGCCTAACTGTACAGCAAGTGAAGAATGGTTTTCAAATTTTATAACTGTCGAGGAGGCACCTGGGTGGCTCAGTCACTTCAGTGTCCAACTTTGGCTCAGGTCATGATCTCACCACTGGTGGGTTCAAGCCCTGCGTTGGGCTTTGTGGTGACAGCTCAGAGCCTGGAGCCTGCTTCGGATTCCGGGTCTTCCCCTCTCTCTGCCCCTTCCATGCTCATGCTCTGTCTCTATTTCTTAATAATAAATGTTTAAAAAAATTTTTAAAGTAAATTTTATAACTGTCTTTAAAAAGAATACTTTGTAACATATAACAAGTACATGAAATTCAAATTTCAGTGTCCACAGATAAAATTTTTTAACTATTTTTTTAATGTTTATTTATTTTTGAGACAGAGAGAGACAGAATTTGCGGCGGGGAGGGACAGAGAGAGGGAGATACAGAATCCGAAGCAGGCTCCAGGCTCTGAGCTGTCAGCACAGAGCCTGATGCGGGGCTCAATCCACGAACCATGAGATCATGACCTGAGCCGAAGTCAGACAGTTAACAGACTGAGCCACCCAGGCGCCCCCTTCAAAGTTTAAATTATCACTAAATGGCATGTTACAGAAAAAATTTGCTAATCCTTAGTATAAAGCATGCCACAGGAAACAAAAGTATCAAAAACTCTTTAAAATAGCTAACAGAGAAAATGAAATACTTGTCAAAATATCATTATTACCATTTTTTTTAAATAGGCTGTGTGCCCAACATGGGGCTCGAACTCACAACCCTGAGATCAAGCATCTCATGCTCTACCAAATGAGCCAGCCAGGTGTCCCAAGATATTTTTTTAAAGATATTATTTTTTTTAATTATTATTATTTTTTTTATTTCTAGGAGAGAGAGTGAGAGAGACAGCGTGAGCAGGGGAGGGTCAGAGAGAGAGGGAGTCACAGACTCTGAAACACGCTCCAGGCTCTGAGCTGGCAGTCAGCACAGAGCCCGACGCGGGGCTCGAACCCACGAACCACGAGATCATGACCTAAGCAAAAGTCGGACGCTTAACCGACTAAGCCACCCAGGCGCCCCTAAAGATATTATTAATATAGTGAAAACAATGCCCTACATCACACTTCACCACCTTTCTAACTCTTATTTATCCATCAAGACTAGCATTTCCTGGCTTTGCCAAACTCGGCATCCAATGGCTAACTTCCATATGGCCATTATCTTACAACGTCATTACTTCCCTACTAGAGCCCTTAGCCTTAAGTAGCTTACTACTGAAGAGTAAGAACTAAATTGCATTCATATTTATAAGCCCAACACCTAGGAGGGTTCCTGGCATATAATAGATGTTTTAAAAAATGCCTCCTAAATAAATAAGATAATGGGGTGCCTGGGTGGCTCAGTCGGTTAAGCGTCCGACTTCGGCTCAGGTCATGATCTCACGGTTCGTGGGCTCGAGCCCCGCGTTGGGCTCTGTGCTGACAGCTAGCTCAGAGCCTGGAGCCTATTTCAGATTCTGTATCTCCCTCTCTCTCTGACCCTCCCCTGATCATGCTGTCTCTCTCTCTCTCTAAAAAATAAATAAAACGTTAAAAAAAAGTTTAAAAAAAATAAGATAAAAAGAATGGCAAATGAATACATTTAAGGATGGATTATATTTCAAAAGTAGAAAGGATTAATAAAATGAAAACGTGACATATATTCCAAAGAGGAAGTTATCTGGAGATTATTTATAACAAGTATTTTAAAGATTCCATTCAAGTATGGAGTGCTTATTACTTTATTTCAAACTCTCTTTAAATTTAGAAATTGCGATTCTAAAATTTGTTCCAGATTAGACAAAAGTAATTTCAGTGAGTAGCAACAATGCCTGGCAAGTAGTAAATTCATCTGTTCATTTAAAAAATATTTGAAAGCCCGGTCCTCTGAGAGGTAGTAGGTTGATTTGAGACTATCAAGAGAGTTGATATTAGGACTTCCCAAGGTAGGAGGATCAAGGTCGATCCTCCATGCTTTGGGCTAAGACTCCAAATGACTCTATTCTATGACTAAGGGGAAACCAGAAAGACAGGCTCTCACAGGAACTGCAACTCAGTTTTAAATCATCTCAATCACTAAAGTGGATTGAGGTAATCCTGGTGTCTAGAAAAATGGAAGAAACAAACATAAATCTTATCCAGGGCAAGAGAGTGCTAAGTTAAGGCTCTCATAATTTCTACACACAATTTTCCAAATACTATGTCTAGCTGATATACATACATATGCATACGAATAAGTAACTAGGCTCACCGAACTCATCAAGTTGTATATATTAAATATGTTCAGCTTTTTGTATGTTAATCATACATCCATTAAGCATTTTAAATTTAAAAGAAATGCAATAATCAGGCATCTGAGGAAACAAAAGAACATGAAAATAGAAGAGAGGGAAAGACAGAGTCCAGAGGCGACAGACACTAGAATTAATAGTCATGGACTTTAAAATACCGTATTAATTATGTAAAGATAAAACTTCTAGAACTAAAAAATTAATAACTTAATGGATGAGTTTTAATAGCACATTAGAAGCAGCTTAAGAAAGAATAGATATGGGAGAGAGGTTAGAAGAAAATATCCAGAATGAAGTACAAAAAGACAAAAGAATGGAAAATATGAAAGAGTGAGAGACAAAGGGGACCTTTAATGAGAAGGTCTAACATGCATATAATCCAGTTTTCTAGGAGGAAAGGAGATAAAGAGAATGGACTAGAAATGACTTTTGAAAATAATGGCTGCAAAATTTTTAATATCAACAGAAGCAATAAATTCAAGGTTTGTAGGGTTACAAACCTCAAGTAGGCTGCCACTCCTAGACAATAGGTGCAGAAAATGTACTTGATAAATTCAACTTCCACTAATAATAACAAGTCTTGGAAGGGACACCTAGGTGGCTCAGTCAGTTAAACATCTAACTTCAGTTTAGGTCATCATCTTCCAAGTCGTGAGTTCAAGCCCCACATTGGGCTGTAGGCTGACAGCTCAGAGCCTGGAACCTTCTTTGAATTCTGTGTCCCCATCTCTCTCTGCCCCTTCCCTGCTTGTATTCTGTCTGTCTCTTTCTCTCTCTCTCAAAAATAAACATTAAAATTTTTTTTAAAAAAGTCTTAGCAAACTAGGAATGATAGAGAATTTCCTTAATTTCAGAAAGGTTATCTTTTTTTTGATGTTTATTTTTTGAAAGATAGCACGTGCGTGAGTGGAGAAGGGGACAGAGGATCTGAAGCAGGCTCTGTACCAACAGCAGCAAGCCTAATGTGGGGCTTGAACTCACAAACTGTGAGATCATTACCTGAGCCAAAGTCAGACAGATGCTCAACCGACTGAGCCAACCCGGTGCAAGAAAACCTACTACATGGGCACCTGGGTGGTTCAGTTGGTTAAGCATCTGACTCTTGATTTCAGCTCAGGTCCTGGTCTCACAGTTCCTGGGCCTGAGCAGTGTGTTGGGCCCTGCACTGACAGCACAGCACAGAGCCTGCTTGGATTGTCTCTTCCTCTCTTTTTGCCCCTTCCATGAGCACACTCTCTCTCCCAAAATAAATAAATAAACATTTAAAAAGAAAAAGAAAAAAAAAACCTACTACATATTCTTACTAAATGGTGAAATGTTGAAAGCTTTTGTTCCAAGATCAGGAATGAGAAAAGAATGTATGTGGCCATCCCTTCTAGACAATATATACTAGAAGTTCTTGCCAATGTTTAAAAAGAAAACTCATATTTCTTTATCATATTGTTATGTTAAAGAATTACAAATTAAGCCAGTGAGATACTACCTCACACCTATTAGAATGGCTAAAATCCAAAACTGGTATCAATTGTTAGCAAGGATGTGGAGCTCTCATTCATTGTTGGTAGCCAGGGTATAAAACAGTGTAGGCACTTTGGAATACGGATAGGCATTTTCTTGCAAGGCTAAACATAGTCTTATCTGATCTAGCAACTGCACACCTAGGTATTTACCCAAATATGCTGAAAGTTACGTTCATAAAAAAACCTGCACACAAACGTTTATAGCAACTTTATTCACAAGTGCCAAAAATTAGAACAAGCACTGTCCTTCAACAAGAGATTGGATAAACGAATTGTAACAACCTACGCAGTGAAATAACTAATCAGTGACAAAAAGAAATGCGCTACCAAGCCATAAAAAGACATGGAAAAACCATTGTGTTGTTGATTTTGTCAACTGTTTTTCTATTTTCTGTTTCATTAATTTTCATGCCAATCTTTATATTTCTCCCCTTCTGCTCCTGTGGGTTCAGTTTGCTATCTTTCGCCAGTGTTTTAAGGTAGAATGTTAGATGCTTTGTTAATATAGTCTGTATACATGGGGCACCTGGGTGGCTCTGTCGGTTGAGTGTCCAGCTTTTGATTTGAGCTCAGTCATGATCTCACAGATTGTGAGATTGAGCCCTGCGTTCGCCTCTGGGCTGACAGCTCAGAACCTGGAGCCTGCTTTGGATTTTGTGTCTCTTTCTCTCTCTGCTCCTCCCCTGATCACACTCTGCCTCTCAAAAAATTAAAAAAAAAAAAAAAGTTAAAAAAGTTTTTTAAGTATACTAATTTCCATATTTTTAAAATTTTTTAATGTTTTATTTATTTCTGAGAGAGAGAGGCAGCGTGAGCAGGGGAGGGTCAGAGAGAGAGAGGGAGACACAGAATCCGAAGCAGGCTCCAGGCTCTGAGCTAGCCGTCAGCACAGAGCCTGACATGGGACTCGAACCCACGAACTGTAAGATCACGACCTGAGCCGAAGTCAGACGCTTAACTGAGCCACCCAGGTGCCCCTGATTTCCATATATTTTTGAACTCCCCAAATTTCTTTCTGCTAATTATGTTTAATTATGTTTTTAAGAATTTCATTTTATTTATTTATTTTTTTTTGTGGTTTCCACATTCTTTTTTTTTTTTTTTTTACAAATAGTTTATTGTCAAATTAGTTGAGAATTTCATTTTATTTTAATGTTTACTTATTTATTCTGAGAGAGAGAGCAAGGATGAGCAGGGGTGGGGCAGAGAGAGAATCTCAAGCAGGCTCCACATTTTGACAGAAGAGAGCCCAATGTGGGACTCGAATTCAGGTGAGATCATGGCCTAAGCTGAAACCAAGAGTCAGAAGATTAACCAACTGAGGCACCCAGGTGCCCTATAAAGATTTTATTTTTAAGTAATCTACACCCAACGTGGGGCTTTGATGCCCAACCCTGAGATCAAGAGTCCCATGGTCCACCTACTAAGTCAGCCAGGAGCCCCATATCTGTTAACTATGTTTAACTTCATTCATTATCAAAGAAATATTTTGTATAATTTCAGTCCTTTTAAATTTAGTAAGGCTTGTATTATGGTGTAGCATGTGATCTATCCTGGAGAATACCACATGTGCACTTAAGAATGCATATTCTGTTATTATTGGAGATCTCTATAAAAGGTCTAGTTAGTTTATACTGTTGTCCAAGTTTGCTATTTCTTTGTTGAGCTTCTGTCTAATTGTTTTATCCATTATCAAAGTGGAGTGTTGAAGTCTCCAACTATTACTTTTGAATTGTTTACCTTCCCCTTTAATTCTGACAATTTTTGCTTCATTTGTTTGAAGCACTGTTACTACATGCATATATGTTTATAATTGTTATATGTTTCTGATGGAATGACTTATTACAAAATGCTCTTCTTTATCTCTCGTAACATTTTTTGTGTTAAAGTCTATTTTGCTAATATTATAGCCACTTAGTTTATGGATGCTGTTTGCATGAGAGATCTTTTCCATCCTTTTACTTTTAACTGATTTGTATTTTTGAATCTAAAATATTTCTCCTATAGACAGCATACAGTTGGATCTTCTTTTTTTTATCAGTCTAAAATCACAACAAGAGATCATGATTTATGTACCAAAATGGCTAAAAAAAATCCCTGGTAATATCAAGTATGAT
Source organism: Hyaena hyaena (assembly GCF_003009895.1). Lineage (NCBI taxonomy): Eukaryota > Metazoa > Chordata > Mammalia > Carnivora > Hyaenidae > Hyaena > Hyaena hyaena. The sequence goes on from NW_024080944.1 coordinate 2,033,942, forward strand.
AATAAATGAAATAAGAAGTCCTCTCATTGACTGACATTGACTGACAGTAGGTATGTAAACTGTCAAAAACTGTGGGAAACCTTTGACATTATCCACTAAAGTTGAAGATATACATATCCATTCATGCCCTAAAAATTCCATTCCCATGTATAGATGTAGCAGAAATGCATTTATATGTACTGCAGTGACAGTACAATTTATAATAGCCCCGAACTAGAAATAACTCAAATGTACATGAACGAAGGGATAGAGATAGAATCATACACTGAACACTAAATAGCAATGAAAATGTAAGAAAATTAATTTATGCCCAATATGGGTATATTTCACAAATATAATGTTAAAAGGTGTCAGACACAAAAAAATAAACATGAATTCCATTTATCCAAAATTCGAAAAAATTCAGATAAAACGAAAAGATAGTGTTAAGAAAGAAACATATCTGATACACAGTTTCACAACGTTCTGTTTCTTGATGCAAGTAGTGTTACACAGGTGTTTTGCTCCAGAATGTATCACTGACTGGTATATTTTTGTTTGATTGGGTTTTCTGTATATGTTATAACTCATAATAAAAAAGGCTTAAAACAAACTAAGTAAAGATTCCTTGTATTCTATCCCAATATGTAGTGGACATAATTTTCCCTCAAATAATCAAATTACTATCTTTATTCCTTTAATTCTTTTTTTTTTCATTATATTAACCACTTTACTCTTTTGTTTTATTGTTTCTTTTTTTTCTTAGTTTATTGTCAAGTTGGCTTACATATATCACCCAGTGCTTTATTCCTTTAATTCTGTATTTCCTGTAGTCTACACCCACACACATACAACGCACACACAAAATCTTTCCTTACCTCAACCAGGTTCTGTAAAATCCAGGCCAATCTCAAAGAAACATGCTGGTTTGTGAAACTGAACAAACTGACTGCTAAAAATCGTTTATTTCTAGTGAAAAGGTGCAGCAGTCGGCAGGAACTCTGTATTAGCTAGTAGGAAAAAAGATATTTTAGGAAAATGCACTTAATGGTGTTTGATATTTCTATATTAATTCTACACATATGAAAATAAACCCGATAACAAATCATTCAACAACTTCTAGTGTTCTCGGCACCTAAGAAAATGAAGTAAAGCAGTATTACCCCAAGTGGACGACATTTGCATTCTAACATGAGATATAACACATTTACTATGATCTTCTTTAATAAACACAAAAAGCTCAAGATAAAATCTTTTAAAATAAAAGGGAGAGGGACGTCTGGCTGGCTCAGTCAGAGAAGCATGTGATTCTTGGTCTCAGGGTTGTAGGTTTGAGCCCCACACTGGGTGCAGAGATTACAAAAAAAAAAAAAAAAAATAAAAAATAATAAAAATTTTATTTAATGTTTTATGTATTTCTATGTGAGANAAAAAAAAAAAAAAAACTTAAAAAATAAGAAAAAGAAAGGGAGAGAGTAAAGGCATAAGACTATATTCCTATTAGAAATATATTTTTAGGGGCACCTGGGTGACTCAGTCAGTTAAACATCCAACTTCAGCTCAGGTCATGATCTCACAGTTCATTGATTTGAGCCCCAAGTCAGGCTCTGTGGTGACAGCTGCTCAGAGCCTGGAGCCTGTTTCAGATTCTGTGTCTCCCTCTCTCTCTGACCCTCCCTGCTCACGCTGTCTCTCTCTCTCGCTCTCAGAAGTAAATTTAAAAAAAAAAAAACATTAAAAAAAAGAAATATATTTTTAATGAGGTAACTATTAACCCATAAAGGAAATTCCCCTACACATCAAGTACCTAAAATTGGGATGTATGATTTCATTGGACACTACCTATACTTAACAAAATCGAAGATGAAATATATATAGCTTTAAATTTACTTTTTAGTAAGCAAAATCTTTAATTAAAAAAAAAGCCTCTCACAGAAAATCTGCTTTGAGTTTTAAGGTTTGTAATACATAGTAAAAATACACACACACACACACACACACACACACACACACACACACATCAAAAATAAAAACTCTATCCTGCCACCGACTACAAGAATGGAGACGGACAATTCAACTTTTGAGCCTCATGTTTTACAGAATATTCACTTATAGAGAATTTACCCCCTTCTTGCATTTTCTCCTCTGTTATTGCCCACTCCTTCCCTAAAAAATAAGGGTGTATTTACTAAAGATGGGTGTATTTACTGAAAGATGGGTGTATTTACTAAAATAAGTGTAACAATCAAGAGAATGTATAGACTCAATTCTCTCTACACTTCAGTTTTGTCTTTTTTTTTAAGTTTATTTATTTTGAGAGAGGTAAAGAGAGAGCGTGGGGGAGGGGCAGAAAGAGAGGGAGAGAGAGAGGATCCCAAGCAGGCCCCACACTGTCAGTGCAGAGCCCCATGTGGGGCTCAAACTCATGAACCTATGAGAGCATGACCTGAGACGAAATCAAGAGTCAGGAGGCATTCAGCTACCTAGCCATCCAGTGCTCCATGTCCTTTTTTTTTTTTCCTCTTCTTTTTGGTGAAAGCACTTAAATCTACTCTTAGCAAATTTTAATTATATAATACAGTGTTATAAATTACAGTCATCATGTTATACATTAGATCCTCAGACCTTATTCATCTCATAACTGAAAGTTTGTACCCTTTTAACTTCCTTTTCACCTTATTCCATGCTCAAACTTCCTGTTTCTACATATTTGGCACTGTTTAATAAAAGATAAGACATCCTTAAAGTATCTAACGGAACCACCCATAATCCTTCCTCTGATGTGTTATATGTTAAAGAATGCTTCAAACTGAAAGAAGTTTTTTCTCCCTTAGAACACTATACCTTCCTCTATTTAAAAAATTAGATTTAATCTTTCAGGGATCTTCTATTAAAATGCAGATACCTGGGGTCAGGGAGCACACAAAATTATTAAGAGTTCTAATACCTGTACTTTTTTCTTAAAGTTTATTTATTTATTTTGAGAGAGAAAGACAGAGAGCACATGCAAGTGGGGGAGGGGCAGAGAGGGAAGGAGAGAGAATCCCAAGCAGGTCCGTGCTGTGGGCTCAGAGCCCAAAGTGGGGCTCGGCCCCACAAACTGTGAGATCATGATTTGAGCTGAAATCAGGAGCCAGAAGCTTCACTGACTGAGTCACGCAGTGCCCCTAACACCTGTACTTTTAATTCACATACAGTTAACATTTTGTTGTCAATGTCCTGGTTGTGACACTATGCTATAGTTTTGTAAACAGTTACATTGAGAGAAACTGCAGAGCCTATAAGGGATCCCTGTATTATTTCTTACAACTGCATGTGAGTCTATAATTGTCTCAATTAAAATTTCAACTGAAAAAAATGTATGTCTCAAAGTCTTTGAGGGGCGCCTGGGTGGCTTAGTCGGTTGAGCGTCCGAATTTCGCTCAGGTCATGATCTCACGGTTCGTGGGTTCGGGCCCCGCATCGGGCTCTGTGCTGGCTGCCAGCTCGGAGCCTGGAGCCTGTTTCAGTCTGTGATTCCCTCTCTCTCTGACCCTCCCCTGCTCAAGCTGTCTCTCTCTCTCTCTCCTAGAAATAAATTTAGAAAAAAAAAAAAAAGTCTTTGAAAAATGATAAGTGCTGTGAAAGAAATAAAGGACAGAGACTGGATTGGGGGCAGGGGGTGAAACTACTCTGTATAAATAGGATGGCAGGAAAGGCCTCACACAGAGGAGGTGGCAGGTGAGCTGGGCCTGGAAGGATGAGAGGAATCCAGTCCTGAAGGCAGGAGAGCCCCTTGCAGGTACGAAGGCCTTAAGGTGAGAGACAGCTTGGGTGCTACAAGAACGGAAGCAGGCTCGCAAAGCTGGGGCTGAATCCTCAGCAGCTTCTGGGAAAGGGTCAGAGTTGTGGATGGGGCCAATCCATGGTAGGGAGTTAGGATTTTATGCTAAAAGCAGAGAAGCCTTAGCAACCATCAAACAAGCATCAGAACAACAGTGAGAAGAAGCATGGCTGCTGGGAAGACTGGAGGAAAACAATGGTGCCAGGAGATTGCCAACACATTTTAGTTACTTCACTTTGTTGCCTGGAGCTAAACGTGGCTAAACTGATGACTTTGGTGCCATCTCTGGCATGTACACCCTAAACATTTCCAGGAGCCTCAGTCAATAAACCATAAGCATCTAGGATAGGATGGGTGCAGGGTGGGGTTCCTCCACTGGCAGGACAGTCCCTGGAAGAGCATGTGCTAACCTGTAAGAATCCATGCACATTTTTCTCCTAAGAGAAGCCAAAGCTTACATGATGCACATGTTCAATATTGAGTAGAAAAAGTGCTTTAAACACTGAGTTTTGTGCTCGAAGTCAATTTTTACTATTTTTTTTTTTAATGAGAAAGACAGAGACAGAATGTGAGTGGGGGAAGGGCAGAGAGCGAGGGAGACCCTGAATCCAAAGCCGGCTCCAGGCTCTGAGCTGTCAGCATAGAGTCTGACACAGGGCTCAAACTCATGAACCAAGAGATCGTGACCTGAACTGAAGTCAACCACTTAACTGACTAAGCCACCCAGGAGTCCCTGAAGTCAGTTTTATATCATGATTTGAGATTTGGTGTTCATATTACAAAAGTAAATGTTTTCAATGTCATGACTTATTTTTAAAGGAATAAATGTTTTAAACCTCACTGATTAACCTAAAAAAAGCTTGATAAATTGACCAACTTAAAACTAAATTATACATTAAGATGTAGAACTATACATTATAAATTAGTGTCACTTAATTTTTTAAATTAAAAAAAATTTTTTTAAGTTTATTTATTTTGAGACAGAGAGAGTGAGTGGGGGAGGGGCAGAGAGAGAGGGAGAGAGAGAATCCCAAGCAGGCTCTGCACTGTCAGCACAGAGCCTGAGGTGGGGCTCAAACTCACAAACCATGAGATCATGACCTAAGCCAAAAATCAAGAGTCAGATGCTTAACCAACTGAGCCACCCAGGCACCCCTATAAACTGTATAATTTTAAATTATACCATTCAAAGTTCATGACATTTTCTTATACTCATTTTCAGCTCTTTAATCACTCCCTCTTGTAAACAGCATCTCTCAGTACTCACTCTGACAAATTATTAAAGCAAGGTACATCTTCATATATTAAACTAACAAAAGAAAAACCAATGTGGGTGACATTACAGCAAAAGTGTTTCTTTCACTCATGCACTACTGTCATATTCTATAATATATTCATATTTGTTTTCATATAAAATTAATGTCTCCAAATAGTTATTGAGTAAAATCAATGCTCCAGATACGCCTTGCAGCACCATTCTGTACAAGCACCCTAACTGAAAAGGCACTTAGCTGTGTGGTATTATAATATGTAAAACTGCAATATGCAATATTAATTATAACATCACAGACTGCAGATCTGGCCACATTTGGAAAACTGTCTTACCCTCTGACTCAGTAATCTCACACTTATGTTGCCACCACCACTGCTGTCACTGTCATAGTCAGGATCACTGTTATTTGCTACCACGATGTGACAGGCATCAGGTGAAGAGCTTGTGGCCATCAGATAGTTATGTGTCTCAATATCCATTCTCCACTTTTATAACAAAAGATGATGAAATCTGGACATTTCTCTATTTTTTCTGGACATGGTCTACTTCTCCAAGAATGGCAATATGAATTCTCACCCAACATGAGAAACTGTGGTTTATCCTAAACCTCAGGTCCTCCTGAAGTGTAGTTGTTAAGTACTTTAGTCTACCACATGTACTTCTGGGTAGCTATGATTAAGTTTCCCTGATGTGAGGAGTGTACATCTGTGTATTCTCTTCTCAACAGTCCAAAACTGCTCAGGTAGGAGATTATACAGTTAAGAGACATTTACAGGGAAAATAGTAATATCTAAATCCCAGAAGATAAGAAAAAGTTTACCTTCATAATGAGTGAATTATTCCAAGATTTTACAAGCTCAATGGCTCTTAGATCTTGCCAACTAATGAAGTTGTGAAAATGATTTCCCGTTTTCCTAAGAATGATAAAAAACAGTATTCTGAGACTCAATATAAATCAGAGGCTATATTAAATAACATTATTCTGAGACTCAATATAAATCAGAGGCTGTATTAAATAAAAGATCTTTCACAAGAGAAAACAAAATTAAAGGCAACACTGGAATCTCAAAGTAGGATTTAATTAGATGGGGCTTGCCGAATGATTTTTTCATTTTATAAACTGAACACATTTTGTAACAATTATAATGTGGTAAGTAATATGATGTAATGTGGTAATATAATGTGGTAAGTAATATAATGTGGTAAGTAACTCTACATCAAATTCTATCAAAAAAGATATTCTTTTTAAAGCAGTACAATGTGCATATGTCTACAACAAAACCCATCTAATGAAACGGCCTTTAAAGACTTGGTTACACACTTTAAAAAGCAAGAAGCCAATGCTTCCTCCCTTCATTTTACTTGATACACACAATCATATAAAAACATATGTACCTACACAGAAGAGCTGAAATATTGCCTGAACCTATTTATATACCTCTCAACTTTAGGACTGGCTTATCCACTGGTAACCTACCAAGTTTATCAAAATTTGTTCAATAAGACAAAATTCAACGAACTCTGGGTCAACACTACAATATAAGTACAGAACTAAGAAATACCATAGAAATAAATCATTTTTCTTTTTGGTTCCTGCAAATTCAAACACTGATATCTAATAATCTTCAATATCCAACTCAGGCTTGCTTTCTACCCTATTTCAGGTGCCCTCCTGTGTGAGTTTGACCACATTCAACTCCCTAAACTGTTATTTCCCATATTTCTTAAGCAGTCCACACCAATGGGCACATCCTCAATTATATTACCTGGAAACATTCGACACTCGAAATTTTAACATTCCAATGTATTAGTCAACACATTTTGCTACTCTTTCAGTTCTCTCAGTCTTACTCTCTAAATACCTTCCCTTCAGGGGCACTGGGTGGCTCAGTCGCTTCAGCATCCAACTCTTGGTTTCAGCTCAGGTCATGATCACACGATCTCATAGGTTCACGCCTGGCTCTGCACTAACAGTGCAGAGTCTGCTTGGGATTCTCTCTCTCTCCCCATCTCATTCTGTCCTTCCTCCACTCGCGCTATTTCTGTCTCTCTCAAAATAAATAAATAATCTTAAGAAAAAAATAGCTGGTGCACCTGGGTGGCTCAGTCGGTTAAGCGTCCGACTTGGGCTCAGTTCATGATCTCGCGGTTTGTGAGTTCAAGCCCCACGTTGGGCTCTGTGCTGATAGCTCAGAGCCTAGAAACTCCTTCAGAATCTTTGTCTCCCCCTCTTTCTACCCTTCCCATGCTCATGCTCTGTCTCTGTCTCTCTCTGTCTCTCAATAATAAAAATATTTTAAAACTTTTTAAAAATAACTTATGTTCAAACTCACTGTAACCTTTAATCCCTCAAACAGTCCCTTGTCTTCCTACCAACCTTTCTCAGGCTTCCATCCTTTCCTGAATCTGATGATCTAGCACACTCTCTACCCTGTGACTCTCTTTTTAAAAACTGTGGTAAAATATATAACATAAATTTGCCACTTTAAGCATGTTTAAGTGTGCAGTTCAGTGGCATTAAGCACATTTCACAATGTCATATATTACCATCACCGTTATTTCCAAACATTTGGGTTGTTTCTACCTCCTTGCCTTTGTGAATAATGCTGCTATAAACACTGTTATGCAAGTACCTATTTGAGTCCTTGTTTTCAATTCCTTTGGGTATATGCCTAGGAACAGAATTGCTGGGTCATAATGTAAGTCTAGTTTTTGAAGAACTGCTGAACTTTTCCCCACAGTGCTGCACCATTTACACTCTGCCACCAGTATACAAGAGTTTCAGTCTTTCCACACCCTCACCAACACTTGCTGTTTTCCATTTTTTTAATTATAACCATCCTGGTGGGTGTGAAGCGGTATCTCACTGTAGTTGATACATGTTTCCCAAGGACTAGTGATACTGTACAGAATCTTTTCATGTGCTTATTGACTATTTGTATATTATTCAAGTCCTTTGTCCATTTGTGAATTGTGTTGTTTGTTGTTTTTGTTGACTTGTAAGAGTTCTTTATATATTCTAAATATTAATTTTTTATCAAATACATGATTTGCAAATAAATATTTTCTACCATTTTGTGAGGGTTCTTTTTCACTCTCTTAATAGTGTCCTTCCCCTTCGTTTTTCACCTGTACTAATGAGAATCACAGCATTCACCTACGTCATGAACATGTTACTTCTTTTTCCTTCAGTGATCCAAACAGTTACCATTATCATTAGCACAAATGTAGTCCTCTATCCTAGATGGAATTACAAACCAAACACACAAAGATGCACACCGAGACACACACCTTCCATATTACAGGCTATAGTCAGTTTCCAGAAATCTAACTACACATTTAAGACACCAATGAATGTAAATTTTTCCGGACACATTTTTTTAAATCTCAGACTCACAACCCTGAGATCAAGACCTGAGCTGGGATCAAAAGTCAGATGCTTAACCGAAGGAGCCACCTAGGCACCCCACAGACATATTTTTAAAATGCAAATTGTACATTATGTCAAAATAATTTCAACATGGCTTTATTTTTTTATTTATGATTAAATTTGGAGCAATTTTTATGCTTCAGAGACTTCCAGCAGTTAAGAAAATTAAAGAAAAATTAGTCGTCAAAAATATGAAAATATCTTAATGATGTTCTCTGATGCATAAAAGTTTTTGATATTGATGAAGTCCAATTTATCTATTTTTTGTTTTATTAACTGTGCTTTTGGTGCCATTTAAGAAGTCAATGCTACATCCATGGTCATGAAAATTTTTCCTCCATGTTTTCTTTAAAACTACAAAGTTTTATCTTTTAAATTGAGACTTTGATCTATTCTTTAATTTTTGTATATAGTATAAGGTAAGGGTCCACATTCATATTGTTGCAAATGGACATCCAGTTTTCTCAAGATCTTTTGTTGAAAAGATGATTCTTTCCACATTGCCTGGTCTTGGAGCCCTTGTCAAAAATCAATTGACCATTGTATTTGATTCTTTAGGCTGCAATAACAGCTTAAGACAAAATCAATTTATTGTCTCATAGTTTGGAGGCTAGACATCCATATTCATGGTGTTGCCAGGGCCACACTCCCTCTAAAACCTGTAAGGGGGTCCTTTCTTGCCTTGTCCTGGTGGTTTGTAGCAATCTCTGGCATTCCTCGGCTCATAGCTGCATCACTCCAACTCTTCTTCACACGACATCTTCTGTGTGTCTGTCTTCATGCAGCTGTCTTTGTATGAGGACATTAGTCATACTGAATTAGAAATCTACCCTACTGCATTATAACCTCATCCTAATTTAACTAATTACATCTGCAGTGACCCTATTTCCCAAGGGCAAATTTTGAAGAGCTGTTGTTGCTTCTGTTGGGTTATCTCCCCCAAATCTCCCTTACTCCTAAGTGTGAGATTATAGAGTCAAAAGGTAAGAAAATTTTCCAGCCCCTCATATGTAGCCAAACCTGCAATAGGTGATGTTATAACCAATACTGTATATTGATTATTATGCTACTTCTAATGTCTTCTCAACGAGGGTGCCCATACCAGATGGTGCTTCAGGGAACATCTGGAGCATTGGTTGTACTTGATAGCTATTTGGAGACAATAATTTTATACGAAAATAAATACATTATAAAAATATGACAGCAATGTATGAGTGAAACACTTCTGCCATAATCTAACCCAGACTGTTTGTTAGTTTAATATATAAAAATGAACCTTGATGCTGGGAGAACTGGACAACAACATGCAGAAGAATGAAGCTAGACCACTGTCTTACACCACACATAAAAATAAACTCAAAATGGATGAAGGACCTAAATATGATACAGGAAACCATCAAAACCCTAGAGGAGAAAGCAGGAAACAACCTCTTTGACCTCAGCTGCAGCAATTTCTTACTCCACACTCCTCCAAAGGCATGGGAATTAAAAGCAAAAATGAACTATTGGGACCTCATCAAGATAAAAAATTTCTGCACTGCAAAGGAAATAATCAACAAAACTAAAAGGCAACCAATGAATGAGAAAAGATATTTGCAAATGACATATCAGATAAAGGGCTAGTATCCAAAATCTATAAAGAATTCACCAAACTCCACACCCAAAAACCAAATAACCCAGTGAAGAAATGGGGAAAAGACATGAATAGACACTTCTCCAGAGAAGGCATCCAGATGGCCAACAGACACATGAAACGATGCTCAACATTACTCATCATCAGGGAAATACAAATTAAAACCACACTGAGATACCACCTCACACTGGTCAGAGTGGCTAAAAGGAACAAATCAGGAGACTATAGATGGTGGCAAGGATGTGGAGAAACAGGAACCCTCTTGCACAATAGGTGGGAATGCAAGCTAGTGCAGCTGCTCTGGAAAACAGTGTGGAAGTTCCTCAAAAACTTAAAAATAGCACTACCCTACAACCCAGAAATAGCACTGCTAGCCCTTTACCCAAGGGATACAGGAGTGCTGATGCACAGGGGCGTATGTACCCCAATGTCTATTGCAACACTTTCAACAATAGCCAAATTATGAAAAAAAACGAAGTGTCCATCAACTGATGAATGGATAAAGATGTTGTTTACATATACAATGGAATAGTACTTGGCAGTGAGAAAGAATGAAATCTAGCCATTTGTAGCAATGTAGATGGAACTGGGGAGCATTATGTTAAGTGAAATAAGTCAGGCAGAGAAAGACAGATACCGTATGTTTTCACTCATATGTGGATCTTGAGAAACTTAACAAAAGACCATGGAGGAGAGGAAGGGGAAAAAAAGTTACAGCAAGGGAGGAAGGCAAACCATAAGAGACTCTTAAATACAGAGAACAAACTGAGGGGGTGTTTGTTGGGGATAGGGGAGAGGGGAAAGTAGGTGAGGGGTATTAAGGAGGGCACTTGCTGGGATGAGCACTGGGTGTTGTATGGAAACCAATGTGACAATAAATTATATTTTAAAAATGCACCTCGCTTTAATAACTTGTAAGACTGAACACTGAGAGGTGCTATTTACAGGAAAGACAGAGTGATTATGTTGAAAGTGGTTATAAGGAAATGTCATGAATCCTGAATTGTATAGTTTTAAATTATACTATTTATTATGCATAATTTTATATCTTAGTGTATAATTTTAGTCTTTAACAGATTAATTCATCAAACATTCCTTAAAGTGTGACTAATTCCTTCAGTCAGTGAGATGTTTAAAACTTATTCCTTTGAAAATAAAAGTGGTAACTCTAGAAATCTGGTTTATGCCCTCCTCAGAGATTGCCGATTTGTCTTTCTTGAAGGTTGGAGTTGTCAGTGTGTAACTTTTCCAAACTATTACTGCAAAGTGTGTATTCCTTGTTGTGTGCGGTCACTAAAGTTTCTGCAACTTCTGTTATCTGTGACTAGCTAGTGAGCTGACAAAGATTTTCTTAAATGCCTGACTCCAGAAAAAACCATTAAGTCTTTCAACGGACCCTGGTTAAGAAAGTCTCTGTAGCTGAGAGGGCAGGAACCTAGGTAAGCATCTATGCCAGTCCTGTGGGGCACCACCAAACCTACCAAAGCATATACACCCAAATTTTTGTGGGACAGTGTCCCCACTGCTTGCCCTAGTAGTAGCCACTTACTCCAGTAATGGGAGTTGCTTTCCCCATACCTCCAGCAGGACTGAGGAGTAAAAGACGGCGGCCAGCTTGCACACATCCTCTTACCTGAGAATAGCTGCCACTACCTCATCCAGAACTCCCCTAGGTGTTATAAGGCCTGATTAGGTTCTAGAGTTCCGAAGTATTCAACCTCTGTTTCCATCTCAATAGTTGCTTTGACCAATTCTCAATCCTCACAGGTTCCTACTCCATTATACCTGCTTTGGATCCTGTCTCCCCCTCTCTCTGCCCTTTCCCTGCTTGCGCACTCTCTCTCAAAAATAAACAAACATTTAAATTAAAAAAGAGAAAAGAAAACTGTTACTTTCCTAAGCTTCCATGATATCACTGTGCTGTTTTTCCTCCTATCTCTCTAAGTATATGTTTTTGGTTTCCTTTGCAAATACTTCTTCCTCTGACTGCCAGTTAAATGCTAGTATCTGTTGAGAGTTGTATGCTTGACCCCCTTCTCTTTTTAACTAGCTGTTCTCTCTAAAGAAATCTGACCCACACTCATGAATGCAGTCAGCACAGGACTACTCACCCATCTACATCTCTAGGGCCAGTCCTCACTTAATTTCCATCCCCTTCACAAATAGCTATCTTCTGCATATCTCCTAAGATGGCTCCATAACACCTCAAATGCAACATGTCCACCCAAACCTGCTCCCCCTCTTTCTGCGGTGTGCCACACTTGAGTTAATGGTATCCTTTAGCTGCTTCAGCCAAAAACCAGGGGGAAGTGAGGAGATCATCCTAAGTCTACAGGGATTCTGTTATATCCCTGGAGTTTATATTTTAATGGAGGGGAGAAGCAAATGAGTAATTAAAGCTATCATTTCATATAAGGATGATGCCATGAAAGACTGGCATGGTAAAGGAATAGAGTAACTGAGGGTGGGGAATGTTTTTAGGTATGAGAGCGGAGGCTTGAATAAGCAATAGTCTTCAAAGAGACTTCCCAGTCTTACTCTCATTCACCTCAAATCCACTATCTACCCTGATTCAAGAATATTCTTTCTAGGGGCACTTGGGTGGCTCAGTCAGTTAAGCATCTGGCTTGGTTTCAGCTCAGGTCATGATCTCATGGTTCATGGATTCCAGCCCCACATCGGACTCTGGGCTGACAGTGAGGAGCTTGCTTGGGATGTTCTCTCTCTCTCCCTCTTTGTCTGCCCCTCCCCTACTCGTGCTCTGTCTCTCTCAAAAATAAATAAATAAACATGAAAAAATATTTTAAGAATATTCTTTCTAAAATGTAAATTCGATCTTATTATCCCTCTGCTTAACAGCTTTTGATAAATCCCCACTGCTTATAAGAGATAAACTCCTTACCACAACAAATGACCTTTCCTGGTCTGGGACTCTGTCTTCCTCTCCAGGTACATCTCAATCACTCAAAGATTTGAAGGCCTACTTCTAAGTGTGAAGGACCTAGTGAGAATATGGCAGACAAAAATCTGAACACTCATGGAACTTCTTATAAGTATGGGAGATATGTAATAAATAAATATGCAGATAAGAAAACAAGAATTTTGGATAATAAGTGATATCAAGAAAATAAAATTGTAAAGTGATGAGTAAATAAAATGGTCAGAGACAGTCTCCTAGGAGAAATGATCTCTGTGGTGATGTCAGAATGATGAGAAAGAGGTAAGATCTCAGATAAGAGAATTCCAGATTGAGGGAGCAACAAGTGCAAAGCTGCTTCTAATAAAAGTAGGAGCCAGGGGAATGTTCAAGAAACAGAGAGAGCAGGCCAGTGTGGGTGGAGCACAGACTAGGAGGGTAGTCAGAGAGAAGGTGAGAGTTAGGTAGAATCAGAACCCTTGGGTGTGGTGCCTTCCCTATTTTACCCCCTGAATTTCAAAGTACCTTTGATTCTCCAGACACCCCATACCCTTACACCTCCTGTTTTTTGTCCATGATTTGCTCTTCCTACTTAGAAAACTTCTACTCATGGGGTGCCTGGATGGCTCGATTGGTTAAGTGTCCATCTTTGGCTCAGGTCATGACCTCACAGTTCATGAGTTCAAGGCCCGTATCAGGCTTTCCACTGACAGACCAGAGCCTGCTTTTGATTCTCTGTCTCCCTCTTTATCTGCTCCTCCTCCACTCCCTCTCTCTTTCAAAATAAGCAAACAAACATCAATATATTTTCTACAAGGGACCAAACAAATATTCAATTACTCCACTGCTTACTTACTACAGGAATAAGTCCTATGAAGGAAAAATACGGAGTGCCCTGATAACACTTAAAGGAGACCCTGCCTAGAGTAAAGGTCAGGAAAGGCTTGAGAAATGACAACAGAGCTGAGCTCTGAAGGGTAGGTAATAACAAACGAGGAGAGTGAACACTACTGACAAAATGTTTTACATGTTCAAAGGTTGCCAGGATGAAGCATGATGCATTAAACGCTAGTACAGCTGAAAAACAAAGGGATAAGATCACAAGAGGAAAGAAGCATCATTAATTCATAGCATGGTAGATAGAAGACAATCCAGAATACTCATCTTAAGAAGTAGCACATATTACAATATTCACTTAGCTGTGATTTATGTTTGTTTTACCTCTGTCAACAATAAAAAGAGAAATGGAGGAAAAACACAAATAGCAATATAATAAATGAGTTGCCTTAAACCTCTCTAACACATTGTACCATTCCATGGCTCTTAATATATTTGTGTCATAAGTAATTGGTAAGAACCATTAACACAAGTATCAAGGACTACAATAAAAGATATTTTTGGTGGTGTGGGACCACAGTCATTTATATACTTGTATTATGAGACCGTAAATTCCTTGGGGCTGGTGTTCTTATTCATTTTCACATTCAGCTCTGCAGCCAGCACATTGCCTTACTCCCTGTAAGTCCTCAAACAGTTACGGAGTGAATCTCAGTTCACCTGCATGACTCATAGTTTATGTTACTAATCGGCACACACCCTGATCTAAGGTTAGCTTTAAGGAGTCTCCCCGAGAGACACAGGGATTGAAGGAACAAAACACCTCTGATTTTGTAGAACAAAAGGATTTAAAACAACCAAAATGGAGGAGATATCATATAGTTACTGTCAGATACAGGCTAAACACACCACTGATTAAATATACTGAAAAATACTTTAATCTGAAGAATATGAAGAAAAGTCAAGGCCTGTAAAAAAGTCAATAAACACTGAGCATCTAAAGGAGAGGAAAAAAGAAAAACAAAAAGAAAGTTCAAAGTTTTAGACTTCCTGACAACAACAGGAAAACAATGTTTCTGTGGCTGTGACGACAGAAATGCACGGTGACCGCAGGAGAAACGGTGAGTCGGGAGGAGGTGCTGTCCGGGTCTGGAATGCACAGTACATTGTGCCAGGGTCCTATCTGTCAATCCCTCTCTAAGAAATGAGCTCGGAGCTGTGCCCACTCACTCCCGTGCTGTATCTCAGCTCTTTGTTGGGAAGCTTGTAGATCTGCCAGCATTATGTGCTACAGTGGCTTCGCAGGGCCCAGGGAACTTTAAGACTCCATTATCTTAAGGTGAAAGAAGCACAAAGCTTTGTGTGGGCTTTTTTTTTTTTTTTAAAATATCTAGTATTTCAGTTCCTACAAGAAAAGTTTCCAAAACTCATGATGAAAGAATTATGAACATCTCAAAAAAGGATAGCCAAAAAGAAAACTCAAAATTAATTGTCTGAGGAAGAAATCTTATCCTTCCAAAATGGCAACAACACCAGTAAGGGAAGTGAATGGTCTTGGATGGTCTTGGAATCTGACTCCTCTGTTTCTCCTAAAAATGAGGTATGCTTCTACTGCCAGATAAAAACTTTGCATCCTAATATTTTTACCTTCCTGTCATGAATGACCTGGAACCTAGGTTCTTTTATTTTTAATTTTTTTAAATAGTTTATTTTTGAGACAGAGAGAGAGACAGAGCATGTGCAGAAGAGGGGCAGAGAGAGAGGGAGACACAGAATCTGAAACAGGTTCCAGGCTCTGAGCTGCCAACACAGAGCCCGATGTGAGGCTCGAAACCACGAACCACAAGATCATGACCTGAACCGAAGTCGGATGCTTAACTGACTGAGCCATCAGGCACCCCTGGAATCTAGGTTCTGATAAAAGCAATCTCTGTGGCCAATGATCTAATCTCCAAATCCAACAAAACAGGACACTTCCAATCAGTTGTTTCCCTAGGAACATTCTCCTGCCTCAACTTCCATACCACTCACTTCCCAGGTATGTTTGACCTGTCATGCTAGGTTTTTGCTTTCTGACTCCCTTTTAGTAGGGGGTGGGGCGGGGGTGTGTGTGGAGGGGTGGATACTCATTGTCCAAATCCTCAGTTTTCTTTTCTTTTATCCATATAATCTCTACCTGAGAACACACCTACTTTTCTAGACTTTATTTATGTCAAGAGTTCTCAACTGGGAGCGATTCTTCCGCCCAGGGGACATTGGGCAATGTCTGGAGATGTTTTTGGTTTCCAAAACCAGGGGATGAGGGTGCTATTGGTACCTGGCAGGCAGAGGTCAGGGATGCTGCTAAACACCCTACAATGCCCAGGAGAGTCCCAACAACAAAGAAACATCTGGCCCAAAATGTCAATGGTGCCACTATTTAGAAACCCTGATCTACACTGATGACTTTAATTCCTTTATTCTTTAATCTGACAAATGTATTACCTATTTAAGCCTCACTGTGCCCAATGCACTGGGTGAGAGGCTGGGGGAAGGTTCAGAGGGACTATAGATGCAGGCATCAATCTGAGATGCATTATACCCTCAAAGAAAGAGCTCCTATCTGCAGGAAATGAGCCATGCTTCAGTATAAACCAGACAAATGTTCTAACCACCTTTGGGGTATCTCCATATCCCTGTGTCTCAAACCAAACACTTTATCATATTCCCTTCTACCTACCCTCATCACCACCTAACTCGTTTCTCCTTTTATGTTCTCTATAATTTCCAAACATCATTGGTAAATTAAAACTTCTTCCTCTTGCCCAATACTGAATTAGAGGCTAAGTCCTTGTGAATTCCCCCTGATTATGTTTCTCACATTTATCCCTTCCCTTATATCTACCACTTTTCCTCCCCACTGCACCATCCTCAAGATGCCCTTTGGAGTCTAATGCTTTGTAACAAAGAAATATTTTATAGAGTTTTGTTGTTGTTGTTACTGTTTTTATTTTTTTATTATTTTCTTTTATTATTTTATTTGAAAGAGAAAGAGTGGGAGGGGGGCAAAGAGGGGGAGAGAGAGAGGTACCTTTGTTAGGATAATAGAAGCTGAAATATCATAAGTATTCACTATACGGTAGCCATTATGATATTATCATTATGTTTATACACACTTCCTATGCTGTTGGTACTTAAATATTAAATTTGGAACAGACTGAAAAAAATAAACCATAATTAGAGAATTGTGTTTATGAAATTTGTTAGACTCTCCTGAATCTTTTTAGGTATAAGCTAATTTTTAAGATATCAATCCATGCTTATTTGAAAAACTAACTCATATCAAAAGAAAGGAATGGAGAATTGTAATGACAGTAACAATATTTTTTATTGTTATTATTTAATAGAAGTCAATCCCAAATAACACGCAGGGAGTATACTTTAAAACGTAGGACGACTTCCATCCCTCTGAACCAAGCAAAACTCTTAATTCACAAATTTAAAACTCCTCAAAAAGGTTTCACAGCAGTGCATTCACTGTGGTATGAACCCAGCAACAGAATGCTTATCGAATCGAACAATGAACTTACTTGTTCCACGTAATAAAAGTTGCTCTCTGTGTTGAAATGCCAAGACCAACAATTTGATTCATCTCTATTCCTGCAGCTAAAAATAAAGATAGGTAAAACACATGTGTAAAAGCCAGTGAAGTTTTCTCTATAATATTGTAGGATGATAAATAAATCATTCAATATAATCTTTAAGAAAAACATCTGGGTTTAGCATTTAGTAGTATAACGGAGCTAATAAAGAAAGCATTACTAAGATGATTTTGTAGTAAATTTTTACTTAAAAGGAAAAAGGTCGTATTCGAATAATTAAAAAATGGGTTTTTGCTTTAAATGTTAGGAAAAAATAAACAATACTCAAGGTAAGTCAGATTGTATTTTCTTCTTGTAAGACTAAAAGACTGGATCTTAATTCAAGCAATGATCAAATTAATAAAGGAAACCCTCTCTAAAACACAGTCAGGGCCATACCCCTGGGTCAATTACAGGAAGACCTATCAGTTAAAGACCCCAAGAGAAGAATCTTCAGCAGAAAAGAATCAACAATCACAGGTCCTAATAGGAAAAGATGTACACTGCATCTTCTATAACAAATCTACTACCCCAGCCAATGAGAAACCATCATCACCCCAAACTTTGCTTGTCTCTCAATGGACCACAGTTCAAAACAATCCTTCCCAATTTCTTTCTCCTTCTTGACAAAATAACATTCCTCTCTTTTGTTTGTTGGACTAGCCTGTGGTTTTTGCCATAGCTTGCTTGACCCAAATTGCAATTCTGCTATTCCTGAATAAACCCCTTTCTGCCGGTAAAACAACTTATTTTTAAGATCAATACACCATAATAGGAGCTGGTTGATGACAATAAAGGAAAATCTTCAGGGAAAGTATTGTAATTACTGAAGCTCAGATCTTATTTTCTATACAGATGTTAAAATGCACGTAAAACATGGGTTTTTTTGGTTCATATTTCTTAAAATCAGCTACTCATGTATTTTTTGTGATGTTCTTTTAAAAGAGCAATTTATTCCACTAGGAAAAACAGGGACAACCTCAGTTTCAGCACTGAGGAAAACACATCACCCCTGTACAGTGCTACTCTCAAAACTATTTAACCTGAAGCTAATTATGAGGAAATAAATCAGGACAACCCTATAATGTAGGACTGTCTAATAAACTGGCCTGTACTTCTGAAAACTGTCAGTGTCATAAAGAACATGCTCTAGATTAAAAGAGGCTAGGTAGACTGACTGCTATATGCAATGCATCATCTTTGGCTGGATTCCAGACTGGAAAAAAAGCTATTAATGACTGAGATAAGAGAGGAATATTGAAGATGAAGCATTAGAAAATATTACTATATTAATGTTAATTTCCTCTGAGATAAGTGCACTGTAGTTATACAGAATTCTCCTTTCTTTGGAGATAATGCTCAAATTTAGGGAGAACAAGTTATTATGTCAGAACCAATGTTCAGACTGGTCAAATGAAAGAGTCTGCAAAGGATGGTAAACACTACTAAACATATTTGAATCTGGGAGGAAGGTATACAGATACTCCATGTATTACTATTTTTGCAACTTTTTAAAATAAGTTTTGATGTATTTCAAATCAAAAAGGTCAGAAGGAGATGCAATTCAACCACAAAAATGAAGTAAAAGATCTTTTAGAATTCACATTTACAAGTCATCTTTGACCATGTTCTTAAAGAAAGTTGCACTGAAAATGTTCTTAAAGAGCTAAGATTTCCAACTGCGGCTATGGCCAGAACAGCGCTTTGCATCAAGAGGCCACACAGAAAAACAAAAACGGGGGCATCTGGGTGGCTCTGTTGGTTAAGCATCTGACTTCAGCTCAGGTCATGATCTCATAGCTTGTAAGTTCGAGCCCCTCATCGGGCTCTGTGCTAACAGCTGAGAGCCTGGAGCCTGCTTCAGATTCTGTGTCTCCCTCTCTCTCTCTTCCCCTCCCAGGCCCATGCTCTGTCTCTCTCTGACTCAAATATAAATAAACATTAAAAAAAAAATTAAAAACAAAAACTTGACAATAAAGGTAATTCAAGTGTAAATTCCTAAGAGCAGGAACTGTGTATCAGGTATAACTTTGTTAATAACCCTCTGGTATTTTGTACACAACAGGAAATCAAATGAGCACTAGCTACAACTTGGAATGAAGAAGGAAGGTGAGCCTTTATACTGCAGTTGAAAGAAGAATTAAGCCAGAGGAGAGAGTTGCTGTTATTTTTCCTTGATAAAGTGGTTAACAGTAAACCACAAATGTCTGCGGGAAAAAACTGGAAATTGTGACCTCAGTAAAATACTATTTGTATAATTATAACTTAGGAAACCCACAATTCTAAACACTGAGGGAAACTCTTACTAACACAAAATATACTTTATTATTTTTATATGTCTAATTACCTTTAACAGACTCTTTTATTACAGTAACAAACTGAAGCCAGAGAACATCCGGATCAATTTCAACCCAGCCAGTTTGAGGACAAAGACTTTCCACCTATTTAGAAAAAGAGAAAATTTAGTAAAAACAACATTAAAGCAAGTCAATAATATCTGAGTCTTAAAATTATCAGTTAAAATGATTAACATGATTTTATTATCTAATTCATTTTTATTGTTAAAATGCAAAATAGGAAATAAAAAGTTTTCTTTTGTTCATGAGTTTACAGAAAATTTTAGCAGTCTTTGTCTTTACTTTCCAAATTTATTTTTATTTTCCAAGTTTTCTAGAATGGATATGTACTATTTATGTAATAAGAAAAATATTTTTAAAAAAATAAAAATTAACAAATCAAGTACCAGGTTGTTGCTCAGACTATGATGAAGGAAGTGCACTCCATCCCGTCTCTCCCACTGAATGCACGGAGCAGCTGTTTGGGGTAAGTTCTACAGCTGAACTGGTGGTTAAGTCACCCATTTTTTCCCCTGACCTCCCCTAACCTGTACCCAAGGCAGCCCACAAAATCAGAAGTGAGTACCAGGGCACATTGGGAACTCCAGGAGAAGCTCTCATGTTTTGGCTAATACTCAGAGAGAACAGGAGAAGTCTCCCATATTTTTATTTTTCCCCACGTTGCCTCCATATTTTTGTACCCAGGCTATCTTGTGGTAGTGGTTGCACCAGTAATCACAAGCACCTAAAACACTGAAGGAGGTAAAACTTTCTCTCCAACCAGAGGAGCTGTGGCCCAAGATCCCCATGGCTTTTTTTCTCTCTGTGTGCTTCCTGATGTGTAGCGCAGCTGTGGGCATAGAAGTGCCAGCAAAGTAGGGTAATGAAAGCTCCAGCTTTCTGGCAAGAGGAGCCAAAACAGGAACCAAAAGTCCCAGGAAGATCTCAGAGAGGGAGGAGCTTGGGAAAGCTGCTCCAGAAAGCTGTGAATGAATCCTGAGGCTCACCTCAAAGCTCCGCATGTGTGAATGTAATCCTAACCAGCATAGTAAAGATGTTAAGAACAGAATTAAGGGAGAGACCACTACTCAGGTGCTAGACTGACTACTGGGTGGCACATACACAGGGTAGATACAAATAGTACCGCCAAGATTTTGGAAATAACCAACAGTAAAACCAAAGTCCACAGAAGGCTGGTGGAACATGTAGCCTGCACCCAACTACATTCATTGCCCGGTAAAAGAAAAATATCAGGGCGCCTGGGTGGCTTAGTCGGTTAAGCATCCGACTTTCGCTTAGGTCATGATCTCGCAGTGTGGGTTCGAGCCCCGCGTCGGGCTCTGTGCTGACTGCCAGCTCAGAGCCTGGAGCCTGTTTCAGAGTCTGTGTCTCCCTCTCTCTGACCCTCCCCTGCTCACACTCTCTCTCTCTCTCTCTGTCTCTCCTAGAAATAAATAAAAATAAAAAAATTAAAAAAAAAGAAAAATATCAACATTCATCATAGGACTTCCACAAAACCCAGAGTCTTATACCACAATATTCAAAATGTCCATGAAACTATCTGAAAGTTATAAGGTGTGTGAAGAACCAGAAAAAAATCTCACCTCACATGGGAAAAGATAATAGATACTAATGCCAGGGTGACAGATATCAGATCAAGACTTCAAAGCAGCAATTACAAAAAATGTTCCAAGAAGAAAGGGCAAATTATATTGAAACAAATGCCAAGATAAAAATCTCAGCCAAGAAACATTAAGACAAAAAAAAAAAAAGAAATATTAGAACTGAAAAATACAATAATTAGGGGAATGGGGGAAAAAGAAAGATGGTGGTCAAAGGGTACACACTTTCGGATATAAGATGAGTAAGTTCTGGAGACCTGACATACAGCATGGTAACTCTAGTTAATAATAACATACTGTACACTTGAAATTGCTAAGAGAGCAGTTCTGAAGTGCTCTCAACATACATGCACATGCACAAATAGTGACTATGTGAGTTAATGGGTATGTTAGCTTAATTGCAGTAATCATTTCATAATGTATATGTATACCAAAACACTTTACATATATACAACTTTTATCTGTCAATCACACCTCAATAAAGCTGGTAAAATTAATTTTAAAAAATAAAAATACAATAATTAAAATAGGGGCGCCTGGGTGGCTCACTCAGTTGAGAACCCAACTCTTGATTTCAGTTCAGGCAATGATCCCAGGGTCTTGGGATTGAGCACCTCATCGGGCTCTGCACTGAATATGAAGCCTGCTTAAGATTCTCTCTCTCTCCCTATGCTCCTCAGCCACTCATGCTTTCTCTAAAAAATAATAAATGAAAAAAAAATTTAAATCCTGGATGGCCTCAATAGTAGAATAAAGGTAACGAAGTCAGTAAATCAAAGACAGATCAACAGAAATTATCTGACATAAATATCAGAAAGGAAATATATTGGAAAAAATTAGAATAAAGGCTAAGGGATCTACGAGACAAGAACAAAAGATTTGGTATTTATGTCATCAGAGCCCTCCAAGAAGAAAATAAAGAGTTCAGTGCAAATAAAATAAAAATGACTTCAGGGAAGTAATAGTGCTAAAAATTTCCCAAGTTCAGTGGAAGATTTAAAGTCTATATATTCAAGGGGGGCCTGAGAGCCTCAGTTGGTTGAGCGTCGGACTCTTCATTTCAACTCAGGTCATGATCCCGGGGGGTTGTAGGATCAATCCCTGAGTCAGGCTTCATGCTGAGCCTGGAGCCTGCTTAAGATTTTCATTTTCATTTTCTCTCTCTGTCTCTCTCCTCTGCAAGGTTTATGCAGAAGGACAATGAGAAGAGAGCAAACAGGCTCAGACCTAGGTTTTATCAAATGTTTTTAATAATAACAGTGAGTGTGTGGGCAGCACATGGCTAAACAGAACAGAAAGCTGATACTTCACTCCCTACTCAGATTGCACCAAATCTTTGTTCAACCCCCGGCGGAGATTCCATGGTAAATTAGAGGTACCTGCCAAATGAGGTTGAACATACAAGATTGCTTCAAAGGCTTTATAAGGATCCCCAATCCCCTCCTCCAGTCCCATCACCCCTTCCTAACCAAGCAGAAGGTAACAGGTTTACTCTCCAGAGGGACTGAACCAGAAGAGTTCTTTCCCTGCAAATACCAGATATAGCTGAGTGGGGTAAGACTACTGAGTGCTACTGAAAATATGAACGAATAGCCAACCAAAGATCTAACATGTAAGAAAAGGCCAAAATAAAGAGGAAACAGTGGCTATGCGGGGAGCATGAAAATGACAATGTCTGATATGAAAAAAGAATCTACTACTCCCCAGTGAGTTCTGAGACAGATTTAACAAAACCTATTCCCCTTCTCTCTAATACTTGCTTTTTCTAGGCAAGACTTTCATGACCACAGACAAATGCCTCAGCTGCAACAAACATTTCCTCAACCAAAAAAACTCAAAGCGGGTATCACTGCATCAAGCCCACAAACCTTCAGACTTGATGGTGGCACTCCACAGTCACTTCCCCCACTCCACCAGCCCAGACAGCTCATTATCCCCAAACATGTCACAGCAGAGAAATGTCCTCCTGTACCGAAGGAAGACCACACTGAAATTAGACAAGAGTATAACCAAAGCTAACACGATCCGTTTTGTGGGTTACAAACAATACAAAAAGACAGCAACCAGAAGTTTTCACGACTGTCCGAATGGGTACACAGTAGTAGAGGCTCTACTGTTTTCTTTGAAGTGGTCTTTCTATCCTGTTCTTCCCACTAAGACGTTATTGTTTTCCACGATTTCTCACAATAGCATGATGTTCCAGTGGGGAACATGATAAACTTTCTCCATTTCTAAAACTAGAAACATCAAGTATTGACATGTAGATTTTAAAATCTGAATACTAGTCTGTAACACCAATGTTTAAGAATCTATAGAAAGATTTGGGTTTAAAAAATTTTTTTTAATATTTAATTATTTTTGAGAGAGAGAGAGACAGAGCGTGAACAGGGGAGGGGCAGAGAGAGAGAGGGAGAGAATCCCAAGCTGACAGCCTGGAGCCTGACACTGGCCAATCCCACAAACTGCAAGATCATGACCTGACCTGAAATCAAGAGTCTGACACTCAAGTGACTGAGCCACCCAGGTGACGCAGGGACCAATAATTTTTTTTTTTCTGAAAGACACAGAAAGACACGCCTGGAACAACAATTTTTAAAGACACAATTACAACAATTTTCTAAGATCAGCTGGGTGGCTCAGTCAGTTGAGCGTAGGACTTTGGCTCAGGTCACGATCTCACAGTCCTTGAGTTTGAGCCCCAAGTTGGGCTCTGTGCTGACAGCTCAGAGCATGGAGCCTACTTCAGATTCTGTGTCTCCCTCTCTCTCTTCCCCTCCCCCACTGGCAGTGTCTCTTGAAAATTAAACATTAAAAAAAGAAAGACGCAATTAAAACAATTTTCTAGGGGTGCCTGGGTGGCTTAGTCGGTTGAGTATCTGACTTCAGCTCAGGTCATGAACTCAGAGTTTGTGAGTTTGAGCCTGGCATCGGGCTCTCTACTGTAAGCGCAGAGCCTGCTTTAGATCCTCTGTGCCCCTTTCTCTCTGTCCCTCCCCTGCTTGTGCTCTCTCTCTCTTAAAAATAAATTTAAAAATAAAAATAAAACAATTTTACAGGAAAAAATTACACACAAAATAAAACCCCAAATATTTCATTATTAAGGTCAACAGACATAAAATTACTCTACCAAACTGCTACACACGTTTCTAAATCTTAGTTTCTTTATTTCTACCTGAGATGCCCAGGAACTACACTTTAAGAAGCACTGCTATAAAGTCCCACTACAGCTGGAGGTGCATTGCTAAAAACTCTTTAAGCTAAGTGTTTCATCGTTTAGGGCAGGGACCTTTTGTATATTTATTAATCCACATGTCTTTCCAGACACTTAACAGTACAGAGTCTGAGCAAACCATTCTTTGCTCCGGCTACTCACAGAAACCTTGATTCAACTATGAGATTCCTATCTCATTTCTAAAAAGTTAATCATAAAACAGCAACTGAAACTTTGTATTTTCTGACAATCTGTGTCTTCCTTTGGTTCCAAATACTTCCATTCCTTACACACACACACACACCACCACCACCACCAAACAAACAAAAAACCCACGACTGCCTAAAACAAAAGTATTTTATGTCTACAATTATGAGGGAGACTGAGTGAAAAGTATCATTGTGTTGTGATAAAGACTCATAAAAAGATAAGATATATAGTCACTGAAAGGCAGTGTTCTTTCAGGTTGGAGGAGGGTTGGTGCGTGTAGGTCTCTGCACAGGTAGCCAGAGTAGGGCCCAGCAAGGGACTGGGCTCCCAGCTCTCTGTCCTGGTCCTGAGCCCAGAATGAAATTCCCCTCTTTGCTAAAAGCAGTCACTTGGCTAGAGCTACTCCTGGCAAATGCTATGGGTGAAAACCACTGCTAAGGGGTTGGGAAGAAGAGTGGGAACTGAGCAAATGGGAGAATCCAAGACTGTTGGGAATGGTTTAGGTAACTAATGGCTCCTAACATGGCTAAGCGCAAGAACACCATAGCCAATCAGTATTATTCTGGTGCACTCGTAGAAATTAACACTGCATTAAAATAAGAACGGGAGAACACCAATCTATTGGTTGCTTTACTAATAACAAGATTTGGTAGGTTTCTCAAATCAGAAAAAGCTATTTTTATCAGTGCTCAAAGATGGAAAAGATACAAGGAATGACAATATAGCCTTTAAAACTTATCGGATACCTCCTATATCCATGAAAATCAGTTGCTCGGGTGAACAACCAGCACCCTGGAAAGGAGTTAATAATGAAACTGAAGAATGGACAACAATGTAATGTAAATAAAGACGGGACTGGAGATCTACCGAGGAACTGGGAAAAACCTAGCAAGTCACAAAGAAACCTTTTAGTTGGATAAGCGTGGAGTGCCCTGCCTGGCCATGCCCTACGAGTCTCCGCAGTCCCACCCAGGAAAGGCGAATCAGCAGGTGACAGAAGCGAGCCAACGACCTGGTCACAAACCCGGCTCCTCCAGCCCTCAGCCAGGACAGGAAGGAAGGGCGCGCAAGTGTCAGCCCTGCCCGTGGAGGCAATCTGTGTGTCTGGCCGCTCTCGGTCCGCCGGTCAGGGCCAAGGTCCCGCGGGTGCTACAGGTGGCTGCGTCCAGCTGGATACGGCTGCCCCGCCCGCTCGCCTCCCGCGACTCGATCCCGCCTGCTCTGCGCGACCCTGACTCGTGGCCCCGAAGCCCGCTCCCCCGTCACCTTCTGCGCGCTGGAGCCGCGGATCAGCGCCGCGTGGTCATAGACGTGGCAGCGGATCACCGAGCTGCCCACGTCCAGCCCTAGCACGAAGCCTGCGCGAGGCGGGACTGGCGCGCTCTGCTCCGGGCGCCTCTGCTCTGAGACCGCACGCACACCGACCATCCCGACCCCGCAAACTTCTCCGCGACAACCGCCTACGGAGCGGGAACGTTTATAAAGGCCCGCACCTCAGGGACCGAGCGCGCCCCGCAGGGCCACCGCCTCCTGCCCGCCCCACCGCGAGATCCGGGAAGCGGCCCGCCCCTGCCGCGGCCCCGCCCCGACGCCGTGACGTCACGGCTGCGCAGAGACCCTTTCGGAGCCTGTGCTGAGGCCGGGCGGTCGCTAGGGGCGCGTGGAGGTGAGCGAGTTCTTGGAGGCGGTCCTTGGCGTTTCCTTTTCCCAAAGTTACAATTTATGAATATCTATTTAAAAAAATAAAGTGACCTGTAAAGAAATTAAAAATTCAGCCCGAAGTATATATTAACAAACAGAGCCCCCAGCTCTCCCAAGAAAACCTGGTAAAACTTGTGCATGTAATACACATCAATAAATACTTATAAGTGAAATAACACGCAATGAGTAAGACCTTCTCCAGCCCTCTGGTGAGGAAGACATGACAAAGTGTTGGGTGGCCACTGTTAATCAAGCCCCACCCTCCACCCTCCAGCAGTCACTTTTTCAGCCAGAAGAGCCCATGGCAGTCGCAGAAAGGAGGCCTATGTAAATTTTGAGATTCCTGTAGCTTTATTTCCCAGGGGGTGGTCCAGCTCCCAAGGTGCAGCCCTCCTCTGTAGGCAGCAGGGAGGTGTTACTGCCTACTTCAGCAGCCTCTCCACTACCACCAGCATTCCGAAAAACCAGTGCCTGAAAATATTCACTATCTTCTTTTTGTAAAATTATGAAAGTAATATGCATACATACTTTTTTGAAAAATTTTAACAGTGCAATTAGAAAGTAAAGGATCTTCATTTTTAACCAAATTGTCCTTTTGACTAAACCGTCATATTAACCAACTTGCTTTCAGCCAAGTTTACCAAACTGGGCTCTTTGGCCTTATTACTTGAAGCTTGCAACATACTTCAAATATGTTGAGTTCAATATACTCAAAAGAGTATATTCTTTTCACTCTGTACCTTGTTTCTATCCAGTAGTACTCATTTATCCCAAATGGCCTCAGGCTTGCTTTCACCAGTGGTGAACTGAAGAATTCTGGTGAGTCATATATATGTTAATCCTCAGTATTGTAACTTGAAATAAATGACTAATGGATTGTGTACTGATCAGAGTTTCCCAGAGAAACAGACTCAGTAGAATAGAGAGAGAGAGGAAGAGAAAGAAGAATTAAGAAATTGGCTCACATGCTTTTATGGCTGGAAAGTTCAGACATCTGTAGGGCAGACTGAAAATCTAGAAATTCAGGTAAGAGTAAACATTAAAATCTTGAGTCTGAATTCTACAGACTACAGAATCATATATTCCAATTTGTCTTCAGATCACATAAATCTTTCGCCTTTTATAAATTCAAATCCGTTATCCAGAGTATTATCAAAGAATCATAGAATGTGAAAACAAGGACTTTAGCAACTACTTAGTCTAGTGTTTCTTAATCTGTTTCTACTCTTGAGCAACTTTGAGACCCTGATGGATGCTATCTTCTGAGAATATGCTTATATATATACATAATTTGGCATGTAATTTCAGGTGTTGGGTATGAGATAAACTAAACATGAAGCTCTCAGGTTAAAAATCCAGAGCTGGTTTCCCTAACCCAGACAGACTATTGCCCAAGGGAGGGCTGAGCAACAAAGGGATACTGTGTTTCTTCCATGTTCATTGTTCTCTGCTGGCATCTCTTAACCCAGCTCTGCTCTCAGGGTAAGGAGCCTGTGGGCTATAGGGCAGCAGGTTCACAAACTCTGAAGGTCCCTTTGCTAGTGGGCCAGTCCATTGTTCTTGATTCAGAGGCCACTACTCTCTGAGCTCCGCTACCTGGAGGCCCTGGACTTTATCGGGCTCCTCACATTCTGGGCTTGGCCTCACAAGTGGCCCAGGAGGCTGCTCTCCCAGGCTCTTCCCCACCACTGTCACTCCTTGCACTTTTTCTTCTTACACCAGAGCCCAGGATTACCACGCACTGTATCACACACTCCCAGGAACTTGGAGTCACTTCCTCAAGAATAGATCCGAAAGTACTCAAGGGCCACCACACCCTAAAGGGAAATGAATGGTGCTTCAAGGCTGAACCCAGAAACCTCAATGCTGTCCTGCCTCTAAGAAAACTAGTCACAGTCCCTCCCTGCTAGGGTGACCAACTGACCCAGTGTGCCCTAGACTAGGGAACTTCTTAAAACATAGGATTTGAAATGCTAAAACCAGGACAGTCCACCTCACTGTCAGAGGCTCTTGGGGTCCACAGCTGATTTTTGGGGGGACACTGGCTACTCATGTGTAGATGTTAGCCACTGCTTCTAGACATGAGCTCCTTGAGGAAAGAGATGGGGACTTAGTCTTCATTTTTCCTCCAAAACACACAAAGTAACTGCTCGATGACTGAATGAACAAACAAATAAATTAGTGTGTTCAAGTCCCTGTCAGACTCATCTTCTGTGTGACTTGGCCACAAGACAGAGAAGTGAGCCCTTCGTAATCCCTATGAATCTGGGCATGTTATCATATGGCCACCAATGCAGGCTTTCTACTGTGTAAGGAAGGTGTGGAGTTGTGCAGGCTGCCGTAAGTCCTGTATCTGGAACTGAGCCCTGGATGCCCTCGTGAATATCAAGTCAGCTCCTTTTCTTATCCTTTATTTTATGTGCCTAGTCTCATTTGGATTGGACTCCTGCCTCACTTTCCTGATCTGCATTCACTCTTGTGTCCCAAGTCCTAGCCTTAACACCACTATGGGACAGAGATAAACATACCATGAAGTTCATGAAGCTGATGCTTCATGTCCCCTCCTTGAAGGGGTCCCTGCCAAGGTCCTGAGCAGAGACTTAGCTAGCTTTTCAGAGTTCCATGCTGTATAGCATTTGCAAAAGTAAATTATTTTGTTTTTTTTTTCTTCAAGAAGGCCCCTCAGTTTTACAAACTTCAGATCTCACAAAACCATAATCTTCCAACCCTTGCAAGTCCTCAGAAATTCCCTCTTTCTCAGCATCTGGACTCACTCTTCCCAACCCCCAGGTGGTGGTGCAGAAAACTGCCTCGCACCTACTCTGAGTACCACCACCCTGACTCACTGTTCTGAACTCCTTGAATACTGACAGTGAGATCGAGTCTGTTCTCCCTACACAAGTCTGAGAGATCATGGTGGTAAGCACTGGCTTCCCTCCTGAGGGCCAGATTAATCCAGTGCTGCCCATACCTCACCAGTGCTCTGCTGAGGTCCTTGCTTGCCTTGCTGTTGAGCCCAATCACACCCTGACACAGTCAAACCAGAAGGAATGAGAACCGAGAACTTCAAAATCTCCGGCCTGATGCCCATCAAGATATGAAAATAAAAGAGGACTTTGGGCTCCACCAAAATCAAGGGGAAGTAGAAATTGAAAGGAAGAATAACTTTACTTAAAAAAACCCGGACTAGAGGAAATTACTTGAGAATCCAAACAAATAAAACCACAGTCACATGCATCCTAGCAAACAAGCATAAAGGAAAATGTGAAATCTGTCAGAAAGAGAGAAGTCACATGAGTAACTGCCGTGCCCGTCACTGCACTTATACATGTGTAATTAGTCCTGCGTGTTCTCTCACTAAATTCTCTCCAGAACCCAGGAAGAGCCACTGGGCACTTGCACAGTTAGTCCATGATGAACGCGGGATTTTTCCCCCCATACCATGCTTCTTCAGTGCACCTGAAACATCAACTCTTTCCAGAGGTCAGCAATGAGAACTACTCCTTCACCTGGTAGGTATGTCTGTACAAATCCCACAGCATCGTTGCCATGATATGTGGAAGCCTTCTTCCAGCCTTCAGAGAGGGAAGCGAACAGGTACCCGGTCTGGCTAAACCTTGAGGGGACTCTGCAGAAATAGTGGCCTCTTTTCACGGCTGAGCCACTGGAGGCTTAGAAAGGGTTACCATCTAATCTAAAGGAAACCATAGTCACACCTGCCATAATTGCCCAGGTATCTTGCCCATCTCCATGCTCTTAAGAGGCATCCCGTGTCAGAAACATGAGCGGGCCCATTCTTCCACGTCTTAAATTCTCCCCACCTGAAGTGTATTAAGTGACAGGAAATCTTTTTATTCACTCACTTATCTGTGTATGTTGTGAGAAGGGAAAGAGCTTTATAATGCACAGGTTTAGGAACATGCCTTTTGTGTTTATGATCATCCGGTGTCTGGAAAGTTCTAAAGAGAGGGCTTTACTTAAGAGGAATATTCTACCTCCCCTTCTGATTTCAATCATCCTGTTTTGCTCATGGTCTAAAGCCTTTTATTCAACTATGGACATTATCAAATCTCCAGTGAATGAGTTCTGTGAGTTAAGATGAAAACCACATTAGAGAATGGCTAAAAATTTTTTTAAATTCATAGATACAAATAAAACTTTGTATTTTGAGGAAAAATTTAGAAGTTTTGTATAAGGCAATTAAAAATCCAAAGTAAAGAATGGTCCTGCAGAAGAAAATGTGGGAAATTACTGCTGAGTTATTCAGTAATAAAGATTTCTATCTCTGCTCTTTGGCTAAGAAGCCAAAATAAAAAAGGAAACTTCTTCTCACATATTGCTCAGCCACTCTTGTCACTGTTTTCTTCCCTAATACCATAAGATTCTCATTTTTTAAAGCCAGGTTTATTGAGATGTACAGTTACATGAATTTTGATGTATACGTCTGTGTAACCACCACCACCACCACTGAGATAGAAAATATTTCCATCACCCATGAAAACTCCCTTTGCACACAGCACTCTGAATCCTTTACCATGAGCATAAGGTGATAGATCAGCTGCAAAAATAACTCAGAATTCTTGAATTTAGCAGATTGATCTCAATCATTTTAGGTTCAGCCCATTTCAAGAAGTTTTCAAACTGACTTTTAATCAGCGCATCCTGTGACACATGGGCAAGATGTGTTGACCTAGGGTTTTCACTAAATGACATACTTGTGTAAAGCTAGGCATAACAACTAACAATTCTGGGTTCATTTGTATGACGTGAGTAAATCCAAACTGTTTGGTATGATTGTTAGCAATGAGAACACTTTAGTAGGCATGTTTACATTTATGTTGTCAAAGAAGGAAAAACCCTGCTTTGGAATATAGTTACTACAACCTCGGCTAAGAGAGATAAATCAGACAGAGAAAGACATATACCATATGATTTCACTTTCATGTGGAATCTAAGTAACAAAACAAACAAGCAAACAAAAAGCAGAATCAGACCTATAACTACAGAGAACGCACTGGTATGGTGAAGGGAAATGGGAGATACAGGCTTCCAGTTTATGGAATGAGTAAATCATAGGAATAAAAGGTACAGCATAGTGAATACAGTCCATAAGATTGTAATAACACTGCATGATGACAGATAGCATTTATACTTGCAGTGAGCTTAGCATAACATATGGAGTTGCTGAATCACTAAGCTGTACACCTGAAATTAATGGAATAGCATGTATCAGTCATACTCAAAGAAGTGGAAGGAAGGAAGGAAGGAACGAAGGAACGAAGGAAGGAATTGGAACTCCGGTATATTATGCTTTAGTACTGTGAAATAGATGAAGCAGAATAAAATCTAATTCAGAACACACTGGAAAGAAAGAAATAAGGAGCCATAAAAAATAAACCTAAATCTTAAATTAACTGGAAAAAAGTACAGTCTAGTCTCATTATTTGCAGTAGTTATGTTCTGTAAAGATACCGCCAGAACGAAGTTGGCAAACACTGAACCATTTCTCCTGGAGGCAATACGGGGTTGGGTTCCTGCAGTCATAGGTCATACCTCCATCAATGAGTCAATAAATAACCTTGTTTTATGTGTGTTTCTCTTTAAAGAAGAGAAACTTTATTTGCTGTATATTGTTGATTTATTAACATTGGACTCACAGTCAAAGTACTATAATTTATGCCTGAATGAAGCTTTTCTAACACACGTATTCTCTCTGTAGGGCACATCACAGCCTTCTTATGCCTGGGAACACTACACAGCATTTCACTACACCCGTGGGAGCCCTTTTAATGGCAAAATCACCAAAAAAAAGCACAGATGTGAATGGATGGCACTAAATATTACAAAGAACATCTGTCTACAGTATAAGAGCCAAAACGAGGCAGAATGTTGTATTAGATGAGTGTGCACATCTGTCTCTGTCTCTCTTTCAGGTATGTCGTATATAGATTTAACAAAGAGCTTATCAGTCTATTTGTTCAGCATTGCTTTTCATACCTCATTCAACTTTCATCTTTGATTTCTTCTTCTTAGATTATATCAAGAAGTAGTTCTTTCAGTGAGGATCTTTGAGTAGTAAACTTCCTTAGTTTCTGAGTATCTGAAAATAATATATCCATCCCTTTCAAGAGACAGTCAGCTTGGTAAGAATTCTAGTTGGACAGTTATTCTCTTTTAAATTTTTTAAAAAACATTTGTTTAAGTTTATTTATTTTTGAGAGAGAGACAGAGAGGTGAGCAGAGGAGGAGTAGAGAGAGACAGGGGGAGAGAGAGAATCCCAAGTGGTCTCCACATTGTCAGCATGGAGCCCAATGTGGGACTCAAACTCATAAACCATGAGATCATGCCCAAGCTGAAACCAAGAGTCGGACGCTTAACCGACTGAGCCATCCTGGTTATTTTCTTTCTGCACTTGGAAAATATTGTTGCATTGGCTTCTAGCATTGTCATTTCAAATAAGTTTGCGGCTAGTCTGATCTTAGTCTTTTGTGTGTACTCTGTCTTTTCTCTCTGATATCTTTATAAATTCTTTTTTTTAATGTTTTATTTATTTCTGAGAGAGAGAGACAGTGTGAGCAGGGAAGGGTCAGAGAGAGAGGAGACACAGAATCTGAAACAGTCTCCAGGCTCTGAGCTGGCTGTTGGCACAGAGCTCGACACGGGGCTCAAACCCACAAACCGTGAGACCGTGACCTGAGCTGAAGTCAGATGCTTAACCGACTGACCCACCTAGGTGCCTCTCTGTCTGATATCTTTAAAGTTTTCTATTCAGAATCAATGTTCTGACCTACCTCGAGGTGGCCTTATTTTTTATTTATTCTCTCTCTCTTTTTTTCCTGATTTGCTCATTTGTTTTGTTTCTTAAATTTCACAAGTAAGTGAAATTATATCGTATTTGTCTTTCTCTGACTGACTTATTTCACTTAACAGAATACTCTCTAGCTCCAACCATGTTGTTGCAAATAGCAAGGTCTCATTCATTTTTTTAAAATATTTTTATTTATTTCTAGGAGAGAGAGAGAGAGAGAGAGAGAGAGAGAGCGTGAGCAGGGGAGGGCCAGAGAGAGAGGGAGATACAGACTCTGAAATAGGCTCCAGGCTCCGAGCTGGCAGTCAGCACAGAGCCCAACGCGGGGCTCGAGCCCATGAACCGCGAGATCATGACCTAAGCGAAAGTCGGACTCCTAACCAACTAAGCCACCCAGGCGCGCCGGTCTCATTCATTTTTATGGCTGAATAATATTCCATTGTGTATACACCACATCTTCTTCACCCACTCGTCAGTTGATGGACACTGCTTCCATATCTCGGCTATTGTAAATAATACTGCTATAAATAGATAAGGGTTCATGTATCCCTTTGAATTAGTGTTTTTGTATTCTTTGGGTAAAAACCTAGTAGTTTGATTGCTAGATGGTAGAATAATTGTATTTTAACTTCTTGAAGAACCTCCATACTGTTTCCCAGCCTGGCTGCACCAATTTGCATTCCTACAACAGTGCAGGAAGGTTCTCTTTTCTCCACATCCTCACCATCACTTGTTCCCTGTGTTGTTGATTTTAGTTTTTGATTTATTCTACTGGGGACGTCCTGTTGTGACCTGTCAGATGGAGGACTTAGGTCTTCAATTCTGGAAAATGGTTTGCTTTGTACACATTTCCTCTTCCCATTCTCTCTATTGTCTTCTTAGGGAACTCTTATCAGATATTTGATCTGAAAAAATTAGTCTGTCACAATTTCAGACCTACAGAAAAGTTGCAAGGTATCACAAAGAAGTCCCATATGCCTTTTACCCAGAGTTACGAAACAATAGTATTTTACCACATTTACTTTATCTTTTTCTATCTATTTACCCTTTTTTTTCCCCTGAAGCATTTGAAAGTAAGTTGCAGGCACAATGCTCATTTGTTCCTAAATACCTGAATCAGAATTTTCTAAAAACAAATATATTCTCTTATATAATCATCATACACAATACTATTAGCTAACCTAGAGATCTTATTCAGATTTCACCAATTGTCACAATAGCGCCCCTTACAGAAAAAGAAAATCCCAGATCATATGTTGTAACCGGTTATCTTTTTTTAAAATCTCCTTTTATTTGGGATCTTTGCTTAATCTTTCTTTGCCTTTCATGGCATTGACATTTTTGAAGAATATAGGCCAGTTAGTTTGTAGAATGTCTTTCATTTTGAGTTCATCCAATGTTTCCTCATGATTAGGTTCAAGTTAGGTACTTTGGGTCAGAGTGGCACCCAAGTGATATTGTGCTGTTCTCAGCAGGGCTGGGACCAGAGTCAGTCGGGGAGTAGGTTCTTAGTGTGCAGATTTTAAGGAAATGTTCATTCTCAAGTACAGAGTCAGCTCTAAGTGCCTAGCTTGCCTCACCCTAGTCCCAGCCCTGTTTCTCAATGCATGCTATGAGGAGATATGTGTTATTGTTGGTCCAGTGTGATATCTGTTGACACTCTGTTAAAGTACATTCAGACAGATATCCTCATTGTGCAGTTACTATAACTTTTTTTTGTTTGTTTGTAATTAAGAAATGTCTTGGGGAGCCTGGGTGTCTCGGTCAGTTGAGCATCTAACTTCCGCTTAGGTCATGACCTTGTGGTTCGTGGGTTTGAGCCCCACACTGGGCTTGCTGCTGTCAGTGTGGGGACCTGCTTTGGATCCTCTGTCCCTCTCTCTCTCTGCCCTTCCCCTACTCACGCTCACTCTCAAAAATAAATAAACATTTTTTAAAAAGAAGATACTTAGAGATTATCTAAATATCCTATCACTTTTCTAACTTTTGCCCAGTAATTTTTTGATTGGTGACTCTTGGCTGAAGCAATTATTTAAGTGGGGGCACCTGGGTGGCTCAGTAGGTTGAGCATCTGACTTTGACACAGTCATAATCTCATGTTTCGTGGGTTCGAGGCCCACATCAGGCTCACTGCTTTCAGCCTGTCAGCACAGAGCCTGCTTCAGATCCTCTGTCCCCTTCTCTCTGCCCCTCCCCAGCTTGTGCTGTCTCAAAAAAAAATAAGAAAAACCATTTTTAAAAAAATTAATAAGATGGTTGCCAAAAAGATTTTTTCATTCCATCATTCTTTCTACATTTATTAGTTATCCTTCTATGGTCAGGACAATTTTCCCTTCTTCCCATTTGTTTGTTTATATAAAGGTAGACTTATTGATTCATATTATAGCCAATGAGCTATAATTATCTTGAGGGTTGAATTGCCCTAGATTTGGCTGGTGGGAGCTTCAAGCTAGCCCTTCTGTCCTTTCCATGGGGCCCTAGTATTAAATATGCACTTCCTCACTTTCTTGGCACAGGCTCATCTTATAGCTACCCTATCCCCCTCTAAAATCAGCCATCTCTCCAAGGTGCTTTGCTTCCTTTAAGTGGAGAATAACATTTAAAAATCAAAATCTGGGGGCACCTCAGTCAGTTAAGTGTCCAACTTTGGCTCAGGTCATGATCTTATAGTTCATGGGCTTGAGCCCCGCATCGGGCTCTGTGCTGACAGCTCAGAGCCTGGAGCCTGCTTCTGTTTCTGTGTCTCCCTCTTTCTCTGCCCCTCCTTAGCTGATGCTCTGTCCCACTCTGTCTCTCAAAAATAAATAAGTGTTAAAAAAATTTTTTTAACCAAAATCTGTGTGCTAGATATGCTAATTGCTACTGGAGTATCACTGCTTCTAGGTCCAGGCTCAGGTGATAAAAGAGCAGCAGGATTTGAGAGCACTGACTGCAATTTTGAAAGAAGTTCTACTGTGGGTAAAATGTTATCAAGTGGTATCACCTGCTACTGAGAAATTGTGAAAGGAAGAGTCCATCAATGCAGCAAACTTCATTGTCTTATTTCAAGAATTGCCACAGCCACCCCAACCTTTAGCAAACCTCACCTTAATCAGTCAGCAGCCAGCAACATTGAGGCAAGACCCTTCACCAGCCAAAAGGTTATGACTCACTGAAAGCTCAGCTAATGATTAGCATTTTTAACAATAAAGAATATTTTAAATTAAGGTCTGTATATTGTTTTAGACATAATATTTTTGCACACCTAATAGACTACTGTATAGTGTAAACATAATATTTGTATATGCACTGGATCAAGAAAACCTTAGTTTGACTTGCTTTATTGTGATACTCATTTTACTGCAGTGGTCTGGAACTGAACTTGTAATATCTCCAAGGAATGGTTATATTTTAAACATACTTCATGAAAGTCTCTTTCAGACTGCTGTCTTATCTATTCATCTTAGAGCCTAAATGCTCTCAGCAGCTATGTATCCTCCCTCACATTTCCAGTGGTACAGTTTCTTCTGTGAGCTGTTCTCTCTTAAATTGTGAAATGATAGGTGGAGAGGTTCTCTTCAATGGAAATTCTTTATGTTGTGGGTTATGCAAGCACTCTTATAAAGCACTTTCAAGTTTGCCTCTGCCAGGGCCTAAAAGAGAGACTGAGAGTAAGCTGGGGAGAGGGAGAGGGAGAGGGAGAGAGAGAGGGAGGGAGAGAGAGAGAGAGAGAGAGAAAGAGAGAGAGAGAGAGAGAAAATCCCAAGCAGGCTATATGCTACCAGCACAGAATCCAACGCAGGGCTCAAACTCACAAACCATGAGATCATGACCTAAGCCAAAGCCAAGAGTCAGATGCTCAACTGACTGAGCCACCCAGATGAGTTTCTATGTTAATTTACCAGGTTGAAGCAAATGTGAGTATTGTGAATTCAGACCCTGCAGTTGCTGGTCGGTGGCAGAGTGTCAAGCAGTCAAGTGACAGCGACTCCTATAGCTCAAGATCAGCTTTCCACACTTCCATATATTCAGCTACTGTGGAGAACAACCCAAATGGATTTAGGCACAGCAGGCAGCATGACTTCCTGTGTTCACTGGTTCTTGTTGCCCCTGAGGCCCAGGTAGATGCTGTGCACACAGTGAGTCTGTGTCACAGCTGAGAAGCACCGAGCTTAAGAACACCCCCATCTTTTGAAGGGGCTGCTGGCATATGTGCCCAATCTTTGCCCCTGAGGACAACATTATCATTGTTAGCCTTATCAGGAAATAAATCTGCCCAGTAATAAATCTCCAGTGGGAGATACTATCTCTAATCCCCGAAGCTATTTGCTGTATAAACATCCTTGAAAAGATAATGTAGGATAAAAGTCATCACAATACATGCAGAAATGCCATAGAGAATCTCCCAACACAAAGGTCCCAGTTTCCTATAAGTGACTTTTCCTACCCTGAGCCCCAACTCACTGCTCTAACCTTAAGTCCATTGAGAATTGCTTTTCTTGGTTTTAAGCATGACCGTACATAAAATATTCTTTGCAAAGGAAACAGTCCATAAAACTAATAGGCAACCGACAGAATGGGAAAAGATAGTTGCAAATGACATATCAGATAAAAGGCTAGTATCCAAAATCTATAAGAAACTCACCAAACTCCACACCCAAAAAATAAACAATCCAGTGAAGAAATGGGCAGAAGAATATGAACAGACACTTCTCCAAAGAGGACATCCAGATGGCCAACAGACACATGAAATGATGCTCAGCATCCCTCCTCAGGGAAATACAGATCAAAACCACACTGAGATACCACTTCATGCCGGTCAGAGTGGCTAAAATGAGCAAATCAGAGAACTCTAGATGCTGGCGAGGATGTGGAGAAACGGGCACCCTCCTACACTGTTGGTGGGAATGTAAACTCGTGCATCTCCTCTGGAAAGCAGTGTGGAGGTTTCTCAAATAATTAACAATAGAACTCCCCTATGACCCAGCAAGAATACTGCTAGGAATGTACCCAAGGGATACAGGAGTGCTGATGCATAGGAGCACATGGACCCCAATGTTCATAGCAGCACTCTCAACAATAGCCAAAACATGGGAAGAGCCTAAGTGTCCATCAGCTGACGAATGGATCAAGATGTGGTTTATCTATACAATGGAATACTACATGGCAATGAGAATGAAATCTGGCCATGTGTAGCAACATGGATGGAACTTGAAGGTGTTATGCTGAGCAAAATAAGTCAGGCCGAGAAGGACAGATACCATATGTTTGCACGTATAGGTGGATTAGGAGGAACTTAACGGAGGATCATGGGGGAGAAGAAGGGGAAAAATAGTTGGGGAGAGGGAGGGAGGCAAACCATGAGAGATTCTTGAATGCCGAGAACAAACTGAAGGTAGATGAGGTGGGGGGAGAGGGAGAGGGGAGATGAGCATGGAGGAGGGCACTTGTTGGGATGAGCAGTGGGTGTTACTTGACAACTTGACAATAAACTATTAAAAATAAAAAATAAATAAAATATTCTTTGGTTGCTGTTGTTAAGTATTAATCAGAATTTCTACTGATTTGACTGGGAGTGGAAATAGACAAGCTTCTGTTTTGACTCAGTGCTTCCTACTTGCCCGATGCCAGTTATTAAGTGTCTATTTCCTTGCTTAAGCTGTTTGGAGTATAGACCCCAGCCAAACCTGTCACTATTTGCCAGTGTCTATGTAATAATACCAAAGTCAGATTCCTGCCTCAAGTATCTAACCTGAATCTAATCATAACAGAAAACGTAACATAAGAGAAAACAATCAGGAAAATCCAGACTAAAAGCTATTCTGCATAACCGGCCTGGAACCTTCAAAATGTTAATGTCGTGAGAGATAGGAAAGGAAAAAAAAGCTGAGAATTTAATTTAGATTAAGATAAATTAAAGAGACGTGACAACTAAATTCAATGCACAATCCTAATTGGATCTTAGATTGGGGGAGTGGGGAGCAGTTTTAATATCCTGGAAATTTGAATATGACCTGTATATTAGCAATAGAATTGTATCCAAATTAAAATTCCTCATTGTGATAATTTGTTTTGTAGGGGAATGTCTAGGAAATACATGCTTAAGAATTTTGAGATAAAGGATTAGAAAGGGAGAAAGAGAAAGAATAAATGGGGCAAAATGTCAACAGCTGGTGAACCTGGATGATGGATATGTAGATGTTCATTATGCAATCTTTGCAACTTTCCTATGGGTTTTAAAGTTTTTGTTTTTTAAGTTTATTTATTTATTTTGAGAGAGAGAGAGAGAGAGAGAAACCACAAGCATGGGAGGGGCAGAGGGAATGTGGGACAGAGGATCCAAAGTGACCTCTGTGCTGAGAGCAGAGTCTGATGCGGGGCTTGAACCCACAAACTGTCAGATCATGACCTGACCTGAAGTCGGACACTTAACCTATCAAGCCACCCAGCCTTCCCTGATTGAAAGTTTTTAAAACAAGAAGTTGAGGGGAAAGGCTCAACACATTTGTACCTTCATTATGAAGCTCTTTCTGATGGATTTGAACACTGTCTTTGCCGTATACCACAGGGCCCTATAGATATTTCTGTTGAGGCATACAGCCAGTTAATCTTCTGTATTACCCTCTCCTTTCCCTGGGTAGAGACCCTCCTGAGGGCAGGGACTCAGTTTCTTTCATCTTTGCATTGTCACCACCAACTATATAGTAGGGATGAAATAAATGTTTTTTGAATAGACCAAAGAAGGAAGCAACAATCTCTGAGTTTAGCTAAACCCTTTTGGAAACGATTCCCATTTTCAGACCTTGCCAGCAAGCTCCCAGAGTTGGCTTCCTACCACGAGCTGCTCCTGGGATTGACATTTTTATAACACAACAATTTGTTACCAAACAACCTAAGTATGTCACTGTGAACTTCCTCATCCAGACTGAGTACCACAATGTTAAGTGAAACAAGGGTTCACTCTGATTCCTGAGATCCAGATCTTCAGTGTGAGAGGAATGTGTTTATTCTGGTCCTGTTTCTTATCTCTAAGGCAGTTCTCCAGGTACATTTTCCCTAAAACTAAGGAACCTTTTTTTTTTTTTTTTAAAGAGATTTTAGGGGCGCCTGTGTTGCTCAGTCAGTTGAGCGTTCTACTTCGGCTCAGGTCATGATCTCAGACTTCGTGGGTTTGAGCCCTGCATCGGGCTCTGTGCTGACAGCCAGCTCAGAGCCTGGAGCCTGTTTCAGATTCTGTATCTCCCTCTCTCTCTGACCCTCCCCTGCTCACGCTGTCTTTCCCTGTCTCTCAGAAATAAAACATTTAAAAAATTTTTTAAAAAGAGAGAATTTAGTGTAAAGCCTAGTCACACTCACTTTGTTAGACTAAATAAATGTTATCCTTGTTCATGTGTTTTCTGTCCACTTATTTAGCACTTGAAAAAAGTTTAGTGGGATGATTTGGGCTGTTTTTCCATTTAGAGAAATTATAGTTACTAACTGAGTTGAATTAAAATAATACTTACTAAGGGGTGCTTGCGTGGCTGTGTGCTAACTGTCTGACTCTTGATTTCAGCTCAGGTCAAGATCTCACCGTTCTTGAGATTGGGCCCCACATTGGGCTCAGCAGCGACAACGCAGAGCCTGCTTGAGATTCTCTCCCTCTCTCTGCCCCTCGTCTGCTCACATGCAGTCTTTCTTTCAAAAATAAATTTCTTTCAAAAATAAATAAACTTTAAAAAATAAACACCCCAAACTCAAATAGTACTTATTAAGGGTTAGTTTTTGTTCATTCCCTGATTTTTGGGGGTTTATATTTTGGTGTGCATGTGTGTGTGTGTGTGTGTGTGTGTGTGTATATATATATACGGTAAAATCCCTCAATTGGTCATGTTGGCTACGATTTTCATGGTCATGATACAGTTTCCCTAACATAGGCAAAAAAAAAACAAAAAACAAAAAACCCAACCCACCTGCCTAGAACTATAAAGGCCAAGACCTCTCATTTTTTATAGTATTAAAATTTAGTTTTTCTTAGTATAACTTGACGAACTCTTGCCCACAATTAAAATTTTATTTTAGAGGGTTAATGAGACTCATCATTTTTCCATTGTATTTAACATTTCTGGTTACGAAAACAAGGTTTTGCCATTTTTTCCAATAATAGGATTTTGAGACTTGAATTTCAGTTTAACTTAATGCCTCTTAATCAGGATATTCAGTTCTTTTCTGAAAACTAGAATAGAGTCATCTGGAAAGTTGATCCTTTCATTAAGCAATGTGTACATTTTGCTTAACCATGTTTTTAAAAATGTCACCTGTTGGAATAAACAAACCTTAATCTATCAAATTCAGATTACAAATATTGAAAATAAGAGAAAATTATTAGAAAAAGAAGATTGCTTTCTGGAATTATAATAGACTTCATGCAGAAAAGGCACACAACCCAATTTCAGAAGAGGCAAAGGACTTGGGACACCTGGTGGCTCAGTCAGTTGAGTGTCTGAATCTTGATTTTGGCTCAGGTCATGGTCCAGCCCCAAGTCGGGCTTGTGAGATTGAGCCCTAGTTGGGCTAGTGCTGGGCATGGACCCTGCCTAAGATTCTCTTTCTCCCTCTTCCTCTCTCCCTCTTCCTCTCTCCCTCTTCCTCTCTCCCTCTCTTAAAAAAAAAAGTAAATAAAAAGAATAAGCAAAGGACTTGAATAGATATCTCTTGAAAAGAGATATATAAATGGCCATAGAGCAGATGAAAAGTTGCTCAGTGCCATTAAGTCATTAGGGAAATGCAAATCAAAATGACATGGTGGTCATAATTTTTTTAATGTTCATTTTTGAGAGAGAGAGACAGAGCATGAGCAGGGGAAGGGCAGAAAGAGAGGAAGGCACAGAATCTGAAGTAGGCTCCAGGCTCTGAGCTGTCAGCACAAAGCCTGAAGCAGAGCTTGAACCCATGAACCATGAGATCATGACCAGAGCTGAAGTCAGACCTTAGCCAAATGAGCCACCTAGGTGGTCTGGTTATAATTTTTTTTAAATGGAAAATAACAAGTGTTGGTGAAGATGTAGAGAAATTGGAAGCTTCATCCATTGCTAGTAGAAATGTAAGATGGGGCAGCCATTGTGGAAAAGTTTGGTGATTCTTCAGTAGGTTAAATATCAGCCAGCAATTCCTCTTCTAGGTAAATGCTCTAAAGAACAGAGAACAAGTGTGTGAATAAAAACTTGTGCATCAATGTTTATGGCAGCACTATTAGTAACAGCCAAAAGGTGGAAACGGTCCTAATGTCCATTAAATGGATGAATGACTAAACAAAATGTGGTGTATCCTGACAATGGAATAATGATCAGCCATAACAAGGAATGGAGTACAGATACATGCTACAGCATGAATGAACTTAAGCACTATGCCAAATGAAAGAAGTCTGATCCAAAAAGCTGCTATAACACATTTCACAAGTGCTGTCTTGAGCCAGTTTTGAAGTCATGGTTAACATTTTCATTTCCCCTGCCCTTTTGTGGGTAGTTTGCTAAGAAGATTCCACCCTATCTACTTCCCTTTTGGGCCCTGACACTCCTGGGTTTTGACACACATTTCCAACTGCTAGAGGCCCCTAGATACCTAACACCCAGGGGTGGCTTCTTCTTGCTTGGACCCACAGAATTATTCAAAATACTTAGTTCTTAGGAAGCCCACAAGCATTGCCCCCAACAATTTGGACTTTCAACTTACTGTTACCTTGTCCTGAGGTGCAGCTCCCTGTGTGACCCTGTGAAGCTTCCTTCTCTCATTTGGACTATAAATAACAAACGTGTGTTTCCAGTTTGTGTGTTCTGTCATCCAAGGAATCTATAACTATTCCTAATATCATATAATGTAAAAGTAACATATTATGTTATTCTAC
The DNA here is from genome assembly GCF_003009895.1 of Hyaena hyaena. Lineage (NCBI taxonomy): Eukaryota > Metazoa > Chordata > Mammalia > Carnivora > Hyaenidae > Hyaena > Hyaena hyaena. Next base: position 2,077,205 of record NW_024080944.1, read on the forward strand.
TTATATGAAATACCAAGAATAAGAAAATCCATAGGGATGCCTGGGTGGTTCAGTCAGTTAAGACTCTGACTCTGATTAAGGCTCAGATCATGATCTCAGGGTTTGCGAGATCGAGGTGTGGGATTCTCTATCTCCCTTTCTCTATGCCCCTCCCCATCTCATGCTCTCTCTCAAATAAACATGAAAAGAAAAGAAAGGAAATGCATTTATCAAAAAAAAAAAAAAACCCAAAACTCTACATGTGAACAGAATGGCTCATGTTTAAGACAACCAGGACAAATTTTCCTACTTTGGTGGTGGAGTATAAAACAGTACAAACACTTTGAAAAAAGGCCAATGGTTTCTATATGAAACTAAACATATGCATATCCTATGACCCACAGATTCCAATCCTAGGTATTTACCGAAGATAAATGAAAAACAAATGTCCACAAAAAGGCTTATATAAGAACATCCGGAACAGCATTATTCATAAGAGCCCAAACTGGAAACAGCTCAGCTGTTCATCAGCTGGGGAATAAATCACACGCCATGTCCTTCACACAATGGACTGCTATTCAGAAATACAGAGAAACAAATGACTGATACACACAACATGAATGAATTCTAAAACACTGTATTGAGTAAAAGAAACCTTGCATAAAGAGTGCATAACTGCATTTTCCCATGGATATGAAGTGCTAGGAATGGCAAAATTAATTTTTGGTGAACAAGTTTCAGAACAATGGTTGTCTCTGTTTGGGGGTAGTGATTTATTGGAAGAGGATATGAGGAACTTTTCTGAGTGTAATGTTTAGGTTCTGTGTCTTGGTAGTGGTTTAGTTTGCACACAAGCATGTATTTGTTGGAACTTATGGAATTGAACACCTAAGATCTTTGCGTTTTGTTTTATGTAAATTTTACCTTTAAAGAAACAGAAAAGTGGGCTCCTGGGTGGCTCAGTCAGTTAAGCATCTGACTATTGGTTTCGGCTCATCAGTTTGAGCACCACAAGGGGCTCTACGGTCACAGTGCTCAGGATTCTCTCTCTCTCCCTCTCTCTGCCCCTCCTGCGTGCTCTCTCTTTCTCAAAACAAATAAATGAACGTAAAAAAAAAAAGAAAAAATAACCATTAAAATACTGAAATAATGACATGCATGCTGAATGTTGAAGTATTTCGGGGAAAGTATCCTGATGTCTGCAACTGATTTTGAGATGCATACAAAAGTCAGATGGATTATTAAATGGAAAGAGAGACATGTAGATGGCTAGATATTTGATAGAGTAAGAAAAGTAAAATATTAATGGTATAATTTAGGTGGTGTGTATATGGATGGTAACTGAAATGAATTTTTTTACCTTTTACATGTGCTTGGAAAAATTTTGTAATAAAATATAAGAGAAAAGAAATAATAATATACATCATCAAACCCACCCTTCTTATTGTTTGTGGTCTTAAAACTTGGCAAGGAAATTGGATAGATATTTTTTAAAACAAACCACGTACCTCAAATTCTAAGAAACAATTTTTCTTTGTCTAAAAATCTCCGTGATCGCCAGGAACAGCTATAAAGCTTTTTTGTCCATCTTGTCTGTGCTGACTTTTGACAGCTGGGCCAAATGTTGGGAGCCAAAGGCTTATAAGCTTCTTAATATCAATTACTAAGCTCTAATAGCCAATTACAGTGCGAGCAGTCGAAACCCTCTAATTTAGGAGAACGAATTCTTTATTGCCTGAGAGTAACCACTCTGCAATGTCAGTCTCAATTTCTCTTCCCAGATGATATCCAACTGTGGTCTTCTTGGCATGTGTTTTTCCTTTCTCCTCCCCTTTCACCCACTGCTGTCATGATCTTTCTTAAGAAAAGAGCCAGCCATGTACACATTATGCAATAGTGTTATACAGTAGCAGATAAATAATCCCTGGCATTATAAGGGAAAGATTTTGGAATGAAAGTGAGGAGATCTGGCCTCTAGACCTGGCTCTGCTGCTTCATAGGTACTTGACCTCTGGCAAGTCACTTAACTCCCCTGAACTTCCTTTTCTTAATCACTGCAATGGAGGAGGCAGGCTGAGAAGTTCTTCAAGGTAAATTCCAACCATAAGACTCAACGGCCAAGTTTAGAAAGTGCTAATCTCCTATTAGTACTGATTTCCTTACTACACATTTCTCAATATTGTAACATTTCTCCAATTAGCCTCGACAACTTATTGTATTCATTTTTATTCTTATCAAAGTTAAACATGTATGTAGTTTAGAGTCAAAGACTCAACAAGGCTGATTATGAAAAAACAGCAGCACACCCATCCCCACATTTGTCTCTACAAAGAAACACTTAAAAAAAAATTTTTTTTGAACCAGCACGAGAGTTGCAAACAGTATTTAGATATTCATACTTGAATTGTTCTCATCTGAAGGGCTCTTGTTGACTTCTTACAACACTGCCTCCATCTTTTTCTATGTTTTCTTAATGCTAGACCATTTGAAAGTGGGAGGCAGATGTATGACACTTCACTCCTAAATACTTCAGTGTGCACCTTCCAAGATCAAGAACCATTCAATAATATTGCCCATACTCAAGGATACTGATTGTTCCACAAAATGTCTTATCAATGTGTTTTTTCTTTGTTTTGTTTTTTGTTTGTTTTTTTCTAACATCAATCCCATCAAAGTTCACACTTTGTTTTTGAGTGTTAGGTTTCTTGAATCTCTCCCAATACCTCCTGCCCCCATCGTCGTTTGGAAGAGATCGGGCCAGTTGCCTGGACTGGATTTGTTCCAGTCCCATAAATCCCATATTTGTTTGACCGTTTTTGTTCATTAAAGTCAGGCATTTTTGGCAAGAACACCACATTGTGGCTGTTGTGTCCTTCCCCTTACATGCAGCAAGAACCACAGACTATCATCAGTCCCCTTGGCCACTACAGGTTCCCCCCGCTATCCGAAAGCCATCTGTGTAAAACCTTTTGTAAGCTGAAATGGCAGAAAGTGAAGAAGCAATTACCGTTAAATGAGGAAAAAATTTTGCACATCCCCAGACCCCAAAAATAACCTCTTGGGTTTTTTTTGATACCTTAGGACACAGCTTGCTGACAGATGCACAAAATAAATGGAGATAAAGCAGAGATACTCACAGAAAAAATTCAAAGGTGAGGCGGCTTGATACTGAGATGCTGAGTGTCCATCCCAGGAAGGAGCTGGGCATGGCCCCTCTACCTGCTCCCCGCCACCTCTACCACGGCTGGGCTGGCTGTAACACAAGCCTGCACGCGATCTGTGCTTTTAGCCTTTCTTCCTAAAAGGGAACAAGCTCTCTGGATTTCTTTTAGAAAGCAAAAGCAAGTCTTTCGTGAAAATAAAGCGGCAGGAGGCAGCCTTTCAAAAAAAGGGACACCCATATGCCAGGCTTGACTACATCCCTAGGAGAGTGACCACCAAATGTCACACTCTGAAGGTGTGCTCTCCCTTGTGTACTAACGTCATCCACAGAGGGATATTTTCAGACTGTGAGAACATCTAATTTACAGGGTTTGGATCTCTGAATTGTTCTGGAGGTAGAGGTTTCACGAGTCAAATGTACCATTTTCCACCCATGGACCATGAGATAATAGGGTAGGACTGAGAAGAAAGTGAGAGATCTTCTTCAACTGCCTTATTGTTTTTATTTCTTTTTATTTTAGGCAGTCATGTTAAGTCTTTTTGTATTTCTTTCCATAGGTAATGTATTTTTTTCCCCCAGTTTTGGGCATGATCTATAGATTTTCACCATGGAAGAGTACACACACATTTCCATCCACCACCACCATGTATGTGCATCCTTTCAATCTTCCTAATATAGTTATAACATGATTTTGTATGGATCACTATTTGGTGCTTCCATTATTGTTACCATTTAAAACTCCACAGTGGCCCAATGTATAAATACCACAGTGTACATCTTCTGTTTGCCCATCCAGATTCTCTCTCCACCCTTCATTCTGTACTGTGTCTTGGGAGGCTGATATGCATGGACTCCATCAAAGGGCTTCCTTACACTATGGTTGCCCAGTTGGCTTTGACCAGTAAAGGGCACCAGTGGGATATTGGAGGGAAGGCAAAATGAAGTCCTAGTATTTGCTCCCCAGCTTTCCTCCCTATTAGGTTGCCAAGAGTTAATTGCTTTATTCTATAAAAGCCCTTAGTTTTTTGTTTTTTTTTTTTTTTT